>NC_047672.1:4767500-5077500 GCF_011762505.2 Arvicanthis niloticus
TTGGGGTCTGAAGAAGCCACTCAGCAGCCCACTTGAACAACATTTGTGTTTAACCAGGCCCATTTGACAAAGTTCAGGGGTGTAGCTCCATGGACTTCCCACACCTCTGCCCTTCCTACAGAGCCCAAGCAAGCTATATGAAGCACTTCTCTCTCTAAGCGGTGTGTACTGCAGCCTTGATGTGCTTGATCTGCAGGACATGAACAAGTGGCCCATAGCAAACAGATCAGAGGACTGGCCAGACATGACGAACATCCACCGGGCTTTGCAAGGATAGGCCTAAGTCCTGTGATTCTTCTGTTAGGCTAAGCAGAAAGATCCAGCAGAATCCTAAGGTAGATCAACCTCCACTAACAGGACTGGGCCAATGCCCATCACTAACAGTGTGAGAGCGGCTGTTCACCTGTCTCTGTTTAGGAAGCCCACCAACCTGCACACGGCTGCACTCCAGAGCTGTGATCCCCAGGGATACAGACCTGTGCAGCCCCACACCCCACCAAACTAGTAATAAAACTATTCTCAAAATTAGGTTGTGTCTGCAGCAAGCTAAGGGATTTCAAAGATGTAATTGGAGTCCCCAGTGAGCAGACTTTCTATCAGTCCAAACGCAGACTACCTGGGGCTGCCAGCCTCTCCAGGTGAGTCCAGACACAGCCTGGGATTCTTTCTCTCGCTGGCTGCAGAAAGGCAAGGACATGAGCTGTACAGCTGGGAGAAGAGGAAATCTGCTGAAAGGCACATCCTTGGCTGTGTGGTTCCTGGGGCCCCATCAGAGTAACAGCTCAAGTGGCTGGGACCTGCTGGCCTGCAGGAGCAGTGACATCACACAGATGAGCTGTCCTCAACACCTGATTTGGCAATAATTTGTTATATTGCCATAGAAAAAGAACACACGGGGCTTGCCTTTGTCTGATGCTAAGGCCACGTTCTTGTAAAACCATCAGCCACGTCACTCTGAGCAGGACTTCCAACAGGTTAGGGCTGTATCACAGTAAGACATTGCACTGTCATGCCACCCACTCTGGCACTGAAAGCTCCTCAGCAGACATCAGCCACAGGCATCTGTAACACCAGGAGGGCTGGGTTGGTTACAGCAGTCTTCTTAACTCAGCCTTTATGGCACTACTTAGAACAGCATTTTAATTCATTTGAGAAGCTTAAAATGATCCATGGGTCCATCTTCCTGTAAAGTCCATATAACAGAAGTTATATCCTAAAACTTAGAAGCTAAGGTAAACTAAAGCTCAGAAAATAGGAAAACAAGAATGTATTAGTTCTTATATTGCTCAGCTATGCTGCAGTAACAAACAATCCTATTTGTGGTGATATGACAGTTTTCTTATGACTATGGACCATCCCAGATGATGTGATGATCATCAGTGCCTGTATTCCCAGTCAGGTAGCCCTCTCATCCAGGATGAAGACTTTCAGTCTCTTTACTGTGCTTTTCCAAGATGTCTTTGTCCCCTGTTGGCTTACTTGCATTTTGGACTTCAAGGGATTTGATTCTAGTTCTAACCTACCAAGTAACTTCCAAATGCAGGGAGGACAAGAGAGGTGACTAGAATGTTATTGCCATGGTCCACATTGATCAAAGATGGTGTCGCTCAAGGACTACATACCTCTCAGCCTGGAAGTAGCCAGCATGCGTCGGTGGAGGAAAAGCTAAAGGATCAGAACAATCCATGCAATATTTAGAGTATCAGACTCTAGAGAAGTTTTAAAAAGTTCTATTCAAGTGAGTTTCCTGAAGACAGCAAGTGTGAGCATTAGCTCAGACCTTGCAGAAACATAGCAGTGGAGTAAAGATCATGGCTGCCTTCGGAGACTGGAATCCATGGAGGTGACGGGCATACAGGGAAGTGGGAAGCAGGAATAGGGCAGAGTAGGAAGATTTATAGAAAAAAACCACCCATCTGCTGGCTTCTGGGAAAGGTCAGTGGGGGTAACTGGAAAGTAGGGGGAAGTGTCTTTAAGAAACCACTGATTTCAACCTGAACGTCACAGACAAACATAGACATGCTAGCTAGAGAAGCATAGGAGGTCCCAGGCAGGGCCATGCTGGGGAAAGAGGGCTGATATGAGGGAGAAGCTTAGCCGGGGACACCCGAGAGCCTGATGCAGCTTGAGGGTACATTCCCAATCTCCTCTGCACCCCACGAACCTGTGGAACCAAGGCACAAAGAGGTGTGAGGGCTGGTATGAATCTCCATGTAGAGATAGACTTGACCTCCAAGGGTAGCTGAGGCACAGTGTCACTCACTGGGTGACAATAGCCTCTAAGGACACAGCTTTGGCTCCAGGGTGACAGAGACAGTTCCTGCTAAGGCTGTGAAGGAGGACCTGGTCCTGGTTCACCAACTGCTATGGCAATTGGCAGCTTCTGGTGCCCTGTGACTTGTAGGAAGGCCAGCCAATACCTGTCTCCATTGTCATGTGGTGGTGTCCATGTTTGCCTATCTGTGTCTAAGCTTCCCTCAGGAGCTGTGGTGGTTTGAATGTGATGTCCCCAATATCTTTGGGTCTTTGACTGCTTAGTACCAGTGGATGGCTCTACTTGCAGAGGTTAAACCTTGCTGAAGGCAGTCTATCATTGAGAGTGGGCTTTGAGAGTTTAAAGACCATTTCAAGTTCACTCTGTTTGGTGCTTGTGGTGAAAGATATGGGCTCCTATCTTGCTGCTCCAGTCACCATGCCTACCTGCTGCCACTCCTCCTACCCATGATGGTGACAGGTTCTTAGCCCTCTGGAAGCATAAACCAAATGAATCCTTCCTTCTTTAAGTGTCCATGGCTGAGGTGTTTTATCACAATAGAGAAGTAATGAATAAAGAGGTACGCCATCACACTGCTCCAGCTCATGCTAATGACCCCATGCTAATTTAACTTTGCACCTTCCAATGAACCCATTTCCAAGAAATGCCATACTCTAAGGTACTAGAGACTAGAACAACAATGTAAAACTTTGATGTCACAAATCAGTCTAAAACCCACACAAAATAGTGACCATTACACAGCCCTCTATCTGAGAAATATTTGCCTGTGACCTTATTATAGCTTTAAAAGAAATACATCACTAAATCTACCTAGATATACATCTTTAAAGGTACTTAATTCTATTTTCTGACTGCAGTTTAAGATAAAATTTAATTTATAAGAAATAATGTCATTTAATGTGTGTTAAGTGCTCAGCTAACAGCTATGCTGGTAGGACACTGTCAAACTCCAAAGGAGGAAACAGTCCCATGTGACTGAGCTTAGGGACAGTGCAACTCAGAGCATCATCCAGGATGTGATTAACCAACACAGGAGGACTAATGGAACTGGCCCCAAACAAGCAGAGAGCAGGTTCTCTTATGCTCTGTCCTTTGGCCTGGCTTGATTCAAATGCTAATAATTTTGTATGCTGTACAGTTTCTTAGAAACCCATTTGCAAATTTGTTTTACCTTTTCACTGTTGCAAATACTGTATAAAAAAATGCTCTTGTGTGCAAGCACATTATTTCCCACATATCTCTATGTTTCTGTACCATAACACATTATGCTTGCTAGATCAAGTGTTCAGATCATTTAATATGGCTGCATAAAAGCATTTCAGCAAAGGTATGAACACAGAGTTTAAAGAAAAAGAAATGAAAAGTAATAACCATCCTCCCCCAACTCCTGGGTCCCTGGAGACCACTCTATACCCACACCAGGGGATTTGAGGGTACCCAGTAGGTGGTCTCTAGCTTCCTGCGGAGTTCCTGCCTTGCACTTGCTACAGGAATCCAAATCACAAATCCCCTCTCCATGTGCTCCATCATCCCTCTCCATGTGCTCCATCCCCCTCCATGTGCTCATCCCTCTCCATGTGCTCCATCATCTCTCTCCATGTGCTCCACCCCTCTCCATGTGTTTCATCCCTCTCCATGTGCTCTATCCCTCTCCATGTGCTCCATCATCCCTCTCCATGTGCTCCATCCCTCTCCATGTGCTCTATCCCTCTCCATGTGCTCCATCATCCCTCTCCATGTGCTCCATCCCTTTCCATGTGCTCCATCCCTCTCCATATGCTCTATCTCTCTCCATGTGCTCCATCTCTCTCCATGTGCTCCATCATCCCTTTCCATGTGCTCTATCCCTCTCCATGTGATCCATCCCTCTCCATGTGCTCATCCCTCTCCATGTGCTCATCCCTCTCCATGTGCTCATCCCTCTCCATGTGCTCCATCCCTCTCCATGTGTTCCATCATCCCTCTCCATGTGCTCCATCCCTCTCCATGTGCTCCATCATCCCTCTCCATGTGCTCATCCCTCTCCATGTGCTCATCCCTCTCCATGTGCTCATCCCTCTCCATGTGCTCCATCCCTCTCCATGTGCTCCATCATCTCTCTCCATGTGCTCCATCATCCCTCTCCATGTGCTCCATCATCTCTCTCCATGTGCTCCATCCCTCTCCATGTGCTCATCCCTCTCCATGTGCTCCATCATCTCTCTTCATGTGCTCCATCTCTCTCCATGTGCTCCATCCCTCTCCATGTGCTCCATCCCTCTCCATGTGCTCCATCTCTCTCCATGTGCTCCACCCCTCTCCATGTGCTATCCCTCTCCATGTGCTCCATCATCCCTCTCCATGTGCTCCATCCCTCTCCATGTGCTCCATCATCCCTCTCCATGTGCTCATCCCTCTCCATGTGCTCATCCCTCTCCATGTGCTCCATCCCTCTCCATGTGCTCCATCATCTCTCTCCATGTGCTCCATCCCTCTCCATGTGCTCCATCATCCCTCTCCATGTGCTCATCCCTCTCCATGTGCTCATCCCTCTCCATGTGCTCCATCCCTCTCCATGTGCTCCATCATCCCTCTCCATGTGCTCCACCCCTCTCCATGTGCTCATCCCTCTCCATGTGCTCCATCCCTCTCCATGTGCTCCATCATCTCTCTCCATGTGCTCATCCCTCTCCATGTGCTCCATCCCTCTCCATGTGCTCCATCATCTCTCTCCATGTGCTCCATCCCTCTCCATGTGTTCCATCATCTCTCTCCATGTGCTCCATCCCTCTCCATGTGCTCCATCATCCCTCTCCATGTGCTCCATCTCTCTCCATGTGCTCCATCCCTCTCCATGTGCTCCATCCCTCTCCATGTGCTCCATCTCTCTCCATGTGTTCCACCCCTCTCCATGTGCTATCCCTCTCCATGTGCTCCATCATCTCTCTCCATGTGCTCCATACCTCTCCATGTGCTCCATCCCTCTCCATGTGCTCCATCTCTCTCCATGTGCTCCACCCCTCTCCATGTGCTCATCCCTCTCCATGTGCTCCATCATCTCTCTCCATGTGCTCCATCCCTCTCCATGTGCTCATCCCTCTCCATGTGCTCCATCTCTCTCCATGTGCTCCATCCCTGTCCATGTGTTCTATCTCCACCCCATAATCCTGGTTCCAAGCAGAGCTCAGATGAAGAGCTGAGGTCCCTGTCCCTCTGTGGTGAGATCTGCATTAGATGTCAAAGTCCTGCCCTCACCTTGTGTCCTCCACCCGTAGGGATGATAATCAGTAGCTGTGGGTGCCACCATGGTCATACAAGAGAGAGACAGTGGCCTCGAGAATAACAGAAAGGGGCATGTGAGTGATCTTCTGACAACCTAGATAGTGTGTGGTGGTTTCACTGGTCACAAGCCTTGCAAATTTTTCAGGTGACATGGGAAAACTTCTTTGGAGAAGCACTAGTGTGTAGTGTGGAGGCCAAAGAAGCACAGTGATGTCCAGTGAAAGATGAAGCTGGTGATAACTTGAGCTGAGAAGTTACAATGAGCATCTCAGAGTTAGTCTGTACTTACTGGATAAGAGCACCTCTCTTTTCTGCTTTCTGGTTTTTGTTGGCCCTTCTAGGTGGAGAAGCAAGCTTCCTCTGCAGAAGCAAGCTCTGACATGCTATCTACCTCAAAAGGGTGACACAGTGGCAGTGGATTCTGACATGCTGTGGCACTTAGTCCATCTGTCTCCCTCCCACTCTGGTAAAGTTAACCAGTACTTCTACTCCCATTCAGACAGAATCCATGCTTCTCACAAGGACCATGAAGGAGGCAGATGAGGGATTCCATATTGTGCCCTGTACCTCAGGGATGCTACCTGCAAACCAGAAACCAAGAATGTTTCAAAAGGAAGTCTAAGCTTGGGAGGTCTGCTCACAGAAGACAGGGTGTGATAGGATGAAGGGAGTAGGCTTGAGGGGAATCTTCCAGAAGCAGGGACCTTTGATGCAGCTCAGGTGACAAGTCATCCATGGGAAGAAGACAAGTCCATGCCGAGGCACTGGGGTGTGGCTCTGATTAGAACCTCTTCCATTGCTGGATGAATTATCTTGTTACTTTCCTGGAAGACTCAGCTCACATGGTGGGCAGGATGCATAGAGGCGTACAGCAGCCAGCACACAGTAATGTGAACTGGAAGTACAATTTTCTGCCATGAAAGCAGAGGCAGAGGCATGTATTTGTGCTGTGAAGGGTATAGGAGATACTAGGTACTCCATCCGGGTCACGGGACAGAGAGCAGATCCTCCTGGTCCTCATGTGAAGACCCAGTCACTAGATGGCCCTGGAAGTTTGAGCTGTGGCCCACAAGCATGACAAGGATTTGGGACCCTTGAGTCCTTGATGGAATCTGTCCAGGTACCTGTCTTTCTAATATTTACAAGGAGAGTGCCAACCACAGTGTCCTCCCCACAGTAGGTCCTAAGATTGATGAATATGAGTTCTAACCCAAATGACAGCCTGGAAACACAAGTGTGTAAGAGAAGAAGCCATACAGTAATTATCAGAAGAAAAAAAAAAAAGACTTCCTTAAACATGAGGCTTCCTGTGGAAACAGTTGAAGCTGACATTGTGATAGGAAGACTAGCAGAGAAGAGGCAGGGGGAAGCAGAGGACACCCTGAATGACACACAGGACAGGCCATGAACTATCACCTCCCACTTACCAGCTCCATCAGGCTCATCTCTATGTTCTGAGGAGGTAGCACCCTGGTGTACACTTTACAGTGGATGAGGCCGAGTTTCAGATACACAATGAATGCTGCCCAAAGCCATTCAGTAAGTCAAGCCCATGAAGCTACCATGTGGCCTGGGATACAAAGAAGCTTCCAGAATGGTGGTGTTGTTTCTCTTGGCCACAGGTGTTTCTGGCTCCCCAGAGACTTTCCTATCACATTCTAAAAGCCGATCAATCAGGGAGTTGCCAGCATACCTGCTCCTGGTTCCTATTTTCCCTCAGTGACTGTGGTCTGGCAGGAGTTGTGACCACGGGCATACAAGTTCCATATAAACACTTGTACGCTCCCAAATTGATAGCCCAGAAGGGCTATTGCTAGCAAAGAGCCTTTGAGGGGTGTTCACCAGCATCTTCTGAGACACCTAGGCTGTGCTACTCTGCAATAGAAATTGGTGGACTGAGACATCGAGGCCAGTCTCAAAACAGAGACCTGTGCCAAGTGGCATCATGGCCACAATGTGTAAGGTACATCCTACCCCCAGGTGCAGATCTGGCATCTTTTCTGGTGTCCTGCCCATGTGGGTGGATCCTGCAGAACTCATACCTCAAAGGTCTGCACCATACCATACCGTCTCCTCTCCTCTTCCTGGTATTGTATGCTCCTTGTGTGTGTAAGATGGGCCAGATTTCCTGCCTGTAGCATCCAGTGGCCTCAAGCCCCTCCTGTGTCCCTGCTTCCTTCAGTCCTCCATCACTGAGACAGAGGTAAAATGTTTCCTTTTGACTCTGACTCAGCTTCATCACAGGAATTAAAATGATTAAGGGTGCTTCCTGATCACCTAGAGTTCCCTTTAAAATTAAATGAATAGAGATGCCTAATCCTTAGCCCAGTGATAGGAAGTCCCCTTGAGCCTGCTGTCCCTCCTGCATTGTGTGGTGAGGCAGGACTGCTCTCTTCTCCAGTCAGTCTCTCTCCTTATGATATGTTTCCTGGCAATTCCTTTTCTGTCCTTGGCATACATAAATCAAGCCACTCAAAAATTTACTGACACAGGATGTGGGCCAAACCTATTTAAAATATCTTTAGAAAGGGATGCTATTGTGGACAGTTGCTGTTGTCCTTTTTGCTCTGTACAAACCTTGCAAGAGCCCATCAGTAGTAGAGTAGGTTGAAGACAAATACCCATCTTTAGGGCCCAGATGTCAGATGTCATGGATGTCATGAGTGAGACTGGATGCCCAATGTCCACATGAGACATGCCTGCCATACCGACTGCCAGATTTGATGTATGCATAATTGTAGTCACCTTTAACCCCCTGTTTTTCTAAAGACAGCAAAATATACTTCTAGGTAAAACATAAAAGTTTTCACCTGTAAGACTGATGAAGTTTAAAATCTCAGCAGTGGGGCTAAGAGGCTCAGGAGACAAGAACACCACCTCTTGTGGAAGACCTGGACTTAGTTCCCAGCATGATGGCTCACGACCGCCTGTTAGGGGATCTGGTGTTCTCTTCTTGCCTCCTTGGGTACTCCCATACAAATACACAGTCAGGCATACACATACATGAAAATTAAAAGAATTCTTTGAAAATACTTGGCAATGTGCAGAATTCATGCGCCTGTAAATTGCACACACTGTATGTGGAGGCAAATTGCTCACCTCCAGGCTTGAGATGGAAGTATTTTAAATTTCTTTTGTGTGGGGAGTGTGTGTGTGTGTGTGTGTGTGTGTACACGCATGGGCGTGCATGAGCACACGAATGAGCGTTTTGCACTCGAGTGTGTGGAGGGGAAGAGTAGAGGGTACTGTATCCCACTCCTGTGTGGGTACACTCTAGACCAGAGGAAGGTGTGAGGTGTCTTTTACTGCTTTGCACCTTATCCTTTTGTGATCCTGGAACTTACGTTGTGGGCTGGCCTGTCTGGCTAGCTAATGCTAAGAAGGAATTTCACCATCTTCCTAAATTCTGAAATTAAAAAAGCATTTAACCCAACATATTCACCACTCAAGACTCACCTCAGTACTGCTCTCACAAGGTAGAAGCTGCGAGCTTATGTACTATGGTGAAATAGTGGGAACAGCTATCTCCTGAGGGGCACAAAAGGAGCCTGTGAGGTATCGAGGGGGTGGAGTGGGGCAACCTCTACCCACTCCACAGAGAAGCAGCTAAGGGAGCTCACAAGGGCACTGGAGAAAAACTTTTTACTATCTTTAGTTGACACATGCTAATTATTCATCTACACAGAGCCCAGTGTGACCCTCAGTACCTGCGCACTGTGCATCGTGCATAAATCAAGCTAATTGGCATTTCCATCTCCTGAAACACTTATTTTCTTCCAGCAATCCTTGACCTTTCTCTTGTAGTTCTCTGCACACCGTGCAACACATTGTTAACTGCAGGCTCCCCTCCTCACAGGTACATAGAGCAGCAGAACTTACTCCCTGCCTGGGTTGGAGTGTGTGTGTGTGTGTGTGTGTGTGTGTGTATGCCAACATTGATTACTTTTTTTCTGTCACTGTAACAAAATTCTTGACAGAAGTATCTTTTTTTTAATTCTGCCTTTTAAAGGAAAAGAACATACCTTTAATGAAATGTGTCATTATTACCGTTTACTACTTTTGATACTATTAAATACAAAATAATTGTATACCTGTGCAAGACTTTTTTTTTAAATACAGCAAACTAAAAGACTGATATCATAATTTGTTCAGTCCTAACCATCAGTTGTATTGCCAAAAAGTATAAATTTGTCCTAGGAGTTTCACAGGATAGACAAGCATAGCCTGACAGAGAAATGTACAATGTAAAAACAAGATCGTTTTACAAAACAAATCTCACAGAACTGGGTCGTTAAATCTTGAGAAAAGATAACTCTGCATCTTTCCAGCAAACAAACTTCAGAGCCAACAGAGCAAGAGTTTATGTACGCTAAACCACACCTTGCCTAAAATGTGCACATAACACACGGTAAAAACAGATGCCTCACTGGGTTCTGTAGACGCTTGTCTGCCTTCACAGCTCTGGGGAGGCAGACGCAGGAAGACCACAGGCTTTTGACAGAAGTATCTTAAGGGAGAAGGGGTTTGCTTTGGATTGAGGTTTCAGTTCAGAGGACCACAGTGCATCCCAGCAGGGAGGATGGGATGGAGGAGGAGCTTCTTTCATGGTGTTCATTGGAACTCTTATTGCAGAGACCAGGACCAAAAGCAGGGCCAGCCCAGCCCCAGCGGCCAGCCTCCACCAGCCAGCCCCAGTCTCTCTAAACTGTGTCACCTATCAGGTGTTTAAACATGTGAGCCTGTGGGGACTGGAGCTGCTCCTGTTAAACAGACCCAGGGCTTCACCCTGTTCCCAAGAAGGGTGAAGAAAGTCTCCTACGATGAAGAAATGCCCCTACCTGTCCACAACCAATCTAGAAGCTTGTCTCACCAGAGGGAGGGAACAACTCCACTGTTGAGAAAAAGCAATGATGTGGAAAAGATGCCATCAGAGAGGAAGCACTCAGCAGGCAAGGAAAAGTAGCACAACCTGTTGCCAACAATGAAGGCATGCAGAGAGACAAGGGGAATTATTCATGTGTACAAAACAGCGGCTGACATTAAAAATAATTTTCCAAGAATCTTATGGATCAGAATTGTCATTGCAAAAAGAAAGACCTCTGCAGAAGGTTTTGGCAGTAGGGATCAGCAGACTAGTGAACTGGGGTCACACCTGAGCTGGTAGCAGCCCATTTTCCGGAGGGAGGTTTACTTAGCTCCTTCTGAGAGCAAGACACTAAGTGGTTCATTCATTGGCAGGTAGTATCATGGCAAGAGTGTGTACCTAGAAGAGATTATGTCACAAAACAGGAAGCCAGAGAGGCCTGGGTCCCACAGTCTCTCCTAGGGAGGAGCACACCCTGGTAACCTGAGGGTACCTCCTACCAGGCTCTATCTCCTACAGTACTGCCTTGGGGACCATACTCTCAAGAAATCTCAACCATTCCTTTCCCAGAAGACAGTGCAAATGGAATCAAAGACACATAAAGAACAGCTGAGACACATGACTGTAGAGCTAACATGGAGATGTGCTCAAAGGCACAAAGAGAAGGCTGTAATCTGATGCCTGTTCAATTTTTATGCAAGCACGATGGCATGATAAAAGTGTTTTTGAAAGCTGGTTTCAAACATTTCCCAATGATTAAAGCTTTCTGAAGAAACTTAGGATGAATATATCCCAGCAAGCATGAAAACAGAAAAGAAGAGAAAATGCTTCCGTAGGGTATGCGTGTGTGGAAGGTAACAAAACAGCCCAGGAGTTCAGACACACACTGAATCAATGAGGACAGAGCTGAGAAGTTCAAACGCAACTACTGTGGAATCATATTAAGACAGGGAACAAGAGGGTGGGGTGTTGTTCTGTGGGCAGAGTGCTTACCATTGGGTAAGCACAGGGCCCTGGCTTTGATTCCCAGCACCATCTTGGACCAATGTGGCAGAGCTCCCCTGTTATCCCAGCACCTGGAGGTAGAGGTGGGGGAGTCAGAAGTTCAAGGTCATCCTAAATGACACAGCCTGTTCAAATTAGAAGGCAGCTTAGCCATCTCAAAAAGAAGAAAAGGATGAAGAGGAGGGAGAAGAAGAGAAGAGGAGGAAGGGGAGGAAGAGGAGGAAGAGGAAATAGACAATGAAAAAGCAACAACACAATTTGTAACTAAGATTCCAGATGAGTGCTGCTGAATGGAGAGGTTGTGTGTGTGTGTGTGTGTGTGTGTGTGTGTGTGTGTGTGTGTGTGTGAAGAAGACGAAGTCCCCAGACAGAAGTAAACAAGTGCACACCCTGAACCACACTTCCAGGGCAGCTGAGCTGGCTGCTGGCTGCTTGGAAATCTTTGAACTGTATCAAGAAATGTATTATCAAACTAAAATGCTGTGTGCCTGTGGCAGTGACGTGTGAGGGAGCAGAAGTACGTGTAAATCCTCAAAGCTCAAGAGAAGCAAGACACTTGAGAATGAGATCCCTTGAAACAAGAGGGTGGTCCCAGAACGGAGAGCTAACGGACCTGCAGGCCCTGAGGCAGCCTGCAGGTCACCCATGAGGTGAGGAGTTCTCAGCATGCCAAAGGACTGGGTTCTGGGAAACTACTCTTAGATTCTACTAAAGCAGGTGATGACAGGAGTGGACAGGGAGGAAATAGGTCCCCGACTAGCTCATTACATGGTGCAAGTGTGGCTGACACAAAATTGAAGAAAGAATTGGTACACATCCAATAAAAATGGGGTTTGCTATCTTTGGAGCTAGGAAGAGGGTGGAGCACTCCTGCCAATTTCTTTATAAAGTTCATTCACTTTCAGTCACATTTGTGAATGCCTGATCAAAAATATGAAATAAAGGGCAAGGCTATACTGGGCGGTGGTACATTACACTTTTCCGCATCATAAACCAGCTTTAGATGTCTGTTGCAGTGGACAGCACTACCTGCTACAACATGACTCTATGGTAGTGCCACAGAGGAAGGAAGGGCAGCCCAGAAGGCAGGTGACCGTGGAGGGACCTGGTAGCAAGGTCTCTTGGATGTTTGCACGTAGGTGGGTATCACTGGAGGGTAGTTCAAGTTTGGCTGGGGTGAGTGCAGCAGGGGGTGGTAGAACAAGCAGCCATCACGGTCACTTCTGAGAGGGGCTGAACTGAACCCGTGCAGAAGCACAGTGCTGTGGTGCCAAAGCAAAGATGTCCAGCTCCTGGGAGGAATTTTGTTTTAAGAGTGGAGAACTAGGAACTCCCGACCAATTGCACCCAGTGATGATGAGGCAACAGACAGAGGAAGAAAAAAGCTTGGCTTTTAGCATCACGTGACACATGGTGGTGAACTGCCCATACAATGTGAGTATTTCGCACAGAAAACAAAAAACAAAACACAATGCCTTTGTGCCCTCAAAGATTTGGTTAGGGTTAGAAACTCTCCTCCTAGCTCATGTACCCACCTCCTGGTAGGTAGGTGATCTATTTTTAGGCTTCTTCCAGCTAAATAGTGCTGTTAATTCTGAAAATCAGAGGTTGTTTGGTTTGGTTTTAATAGTTGCCACCATCTCTAGTCCTTGCCCCAGCAGCCCTGAGATGGCAGCTCTATTCTTGGTTGAGATATGCTTTGCTGGCTAGTCTAACAGCCTCTTCTCCATTTATAGGGAAAATGCATTTAAATTGAAGTAATTGAATTACAAATAAAGTGTCAAGATGAAGATCATTTGTGATAAGGGATTCATGTTTGTATAAGCATATTTTAATACAACAGAATGCAGCCACGCACTTTGGAACCAATGGTTTATAAGTGATAGTTACACATAAATCTTCCATAAAGAGGTCTGCACCTGTGAATTAGGGCACAGATTATTCCCAAGCAGTGCTGAGGCAGATGAAATGAGACCCACCAGAGACCGGGCTTCCAAAAGGTCCATCCCAAGCAAGCCGATGAGGCAGGGACACAACTGAGATTGTGTTTACAGGAAATGGTCCATGGCAAATGTTACCAGCTATCATGTGTTGACCAGGCTCTTCTGCCCCTCGTGTGCCACCCCACCCACCATCCTCACCCTGTCTGCACACCTCAGCACCTCCCCCTGCATTCCTGCACCTCAGACATCTCTAACACTTTTAATGATGCAAGTGGCATGGCCCCTTTAAGGATGTGTAAATAAGCAATAGAATAATGAATTCCAATATTGATCAATTTGGTAATGGGAGTGGGGCATCAACAGTTCATTATAATGTTCTGTACTCAATTATTCTTTTTGTTTCTCTTTTACGCCCTCTTACTGTTTCATGGCAAACTAAATAGCTAAGAAATTGCAAATGTGCAGAACTCATAATTCTTATTATTATGGTAAATTAAATAGCGCTCTCTGAGATGTGCTGTGGTAATTATTTCTTCCCCTCATCTTCTTGTCTGTTAATTTAGTTCCTAAATTTATTTCTGTACTATGGACTTTAATAAATAGTTGTTTTAATGAGGTCTTTTAAAATGCAGGTGTTGTTGATCAGCTCAGTCTTAAGATTTGTTTTGAGTGTGACAGTGAGTGTGACAGGAATTCCAGGTAATTTGATGAAAAGCCTGGGGTGTCTTGGGGAAAATCAGGCTACCAATGAGATTGTCTAGTTCAGATCTGAGCATTAGGGATCTTTATCCCTTCGGTATTAGTTTATATCTGTCCATTGCACCTGGTTCCTTTAGATTCCTTGTCTTTGGTCTGCCTGACCATCTTGGTAAGTTGTAAACCTATATAATCCTCACGATGTAGCCCGGGACTGGAAGAGACTCCATGGGCACTACCCCAGGACAGCTGAGGACATGGGTCTCTTTATGAGGTTGTCAAGAATTCCTTGTCTCTGCATCCCACCTCAGATGCCTTCCTAAAGCCAGCAATCTCCACTGACCGTTCTCTCTGGATCTACAAAATATCTGAGGGAAGAGAAGCTCCCAGTCTTGCTGTGGGAATGTCAGCTGGGACCTCAGACACTTGATCCTGACAAATATCCCCACAGAGTTTGATTTGCTTGATTGGCTTGGCTTGATTGAAATGGGGTCTCAGGTAGCCCAGGTTGGCCCAGGTTGGCCTGAACCTCATTATGTAACTGATGATGAACTTGCACCTCTGAACTTCCTGCCTCTACCCCTGAGTGCGTCCCTCCATGTATGGCTTTCCCTTGCCTGGCTTGCTATCTCACTAAACCCAACCAACCAACAAAGATATTTCAATTCAGAAAAAAAGGGAAAGAATTATTTTGAAGACAGAATTTATACATCTGGGAAAAATAAGAAATCCTATCTCCATATTTATGATTTCAAATGTAACTCATAACAATAAACCACTGAAGGACCAGTGCCCATGAATCTTTGTTATCCTCCAAGTCCCTGCGATGGTGCTTATGGTTACTGCATTACCTCAGTGTTCAGTGCTCTGTATGCAGACCCTCCTGTGTTCTTCTTTGCATATGCTGGCGGGCTGCATTTCACTCCCAGTGTTGGTCCTAGGGCTTCTCACTGTGGCCTCTGTCTTCTGGAGACATTTTTACATGTGGCTTTCCTGCCCTTGAGCCACTTGTCCTTCAGGGGTAGGACCTGAAGTCTGGAAAATACTCATGTGAATTATGGCTCTGTTCTGAGACATCAGACAGTAATGCTCCCAGTGTGACACAATTAGCAGATCATGTACCAGAGATAGTTGCAGCTGGGCCTGGAGTAGCAGTCCTACCAGCCGTCTGTCTTCTTGATACTGGTTTAGCTTAAGGCCAAATGTTTGCACAAATCCAAAGTGTGCAGCTCAATGAGTTTAACACATAAAATATCTCTGATCCAGACTGCAACCCAGAACACACCTTGCCACCTTACAGTTCCCAGAGCCCCCTTCTTCCTGTTCCTACACAGAAACCACGGGGTCACAGATGAATGGACTTTGTCTTTATTATCCTTAGCTGTGTTAATGGTGAAGTGCCACGGACGGGTAGATGCTCAGTGCTGTCACTAGCCGCAGGTGTCTCTGCTAATGTAATCACCTGTACAGGGAGGTCTCCAATCCAGGACTAGGAGCTTCTGGTGGGCAGAGCCTGAGCTAGCCCACCCACAGCAGCGCTTATTCACTCCCACCTTGCCAGAAGCCTAGAAGAGGTCCCAGAAACAGCCATTTGCTCCATTTCCTCTTACCCTCGATCCTGAGAATGACAGGCACTGAAGACTGGATCTGAGAAGACCAGCTCCAATTCTAGAATTCGTGATTCTGGCACCCTCACTTGTCTACTCCCAGAATACGGAGACTGTGGCCATTTTTTCTATCCAATTGTGGGTGGCACTGAAGCTAGAGAGGCCCAGAGTTTACAGAGGTTTATCTGTGGGGGTGTTTGTTTCACTACTCCCTCTCATAAAGACAGAGCCAAAGATGGTACCTCAGCAACAGATTTGGAAAGGGAATAAAACTCCAAGCTGTTTACAATAGAACGTGGACAGTATCAGAAGATGTCATCCTTAAGGGCCCCCAGGCCCTGTCCTGTTTCCAAGATCATGTCACCAGGACACCTTATGCATGCTTGTGACATTTGATTTTCTCTGAATAATCTTGGTGGCCAGTGAAGCCACACCTATCCAATTGGTTCTGCTGAAAATTGACCATACTGCCTGGCTCATGGTGGCACACTCATCTTGTTCTTAGAACTTCTGTGGGTAAAGTTAAAGAGAGGTGTGGCAGCTTGTCCTGGGTACTGCTGCATCCAATTCTCTTGTCCCATCTATGACATCCTCAGGTGAATTCCTGCAGGGAACGGCACACCAAGCTACCATGCTGGTTTCGACAAGGCACCAGAGGGCGGCTAGGACCAAGTGCCCCATATGTGAACCAGGATGGGCTCCACCATCCATCTTCCCATTTACTGCACGCTATAAGTTTCCAAATGTCCCTGAGCCAACATCTTTGCATACATTATCTTAAAAGAGAAATATTAATGAAGAGGCGATCACTTTGCATGGCATTGTTCAATAATCATAACATCCATAGAACTCTAGGACTTTGTGGCTGTGTACATGGGTATTCTATTTTACATTTGAGTGTCTAGATTCTTTAGCTATGAGATAATTACATTAGGATTTACCCCTACCAACCCCCCCCCCATGGGTTTTTATGTGAATCAATGAGCTAACAGAAGAAATGTGCTTTAAAACAGTCCCACAGGCTGTCAGGACTGGAGAGATAACTAGTCACTTTCACTAACACTAATGCTCGCTAGCTAAATGAAAGTTCATATCCAGAGAGGATATTGTGTGACACTGAGCCACTAATGCTACATACTCACTGGTCAGGCTCGCTTGGTTTAAGAATGTTCTTCCCCAGCTCCTGAACTTGCATCACTAAGGTACTATGTCCTGCCTTCAAATAACAACTTCCATAGGACAACCGCTCTAAGGATATGGTCAGTTTTCTGAGTCAAATCTAGAAGCAGACTAAGTTTGTCCAGATCCCTGTCATTCCCAAATCATTTGATACTCTGCGAAGTAAAGGGCATGATTCACTGTCTTCATTTGTCTTATTCTGTAGTTGGGAGACAGAAGGAACCTGGGAAGAGAATAGGAAGCAGCAAGTGCTGAGAGAGAAGGGATGTGAGCTGTGCTGAGTGACCTCTGGCCAGTCCTGTCCCCTTTAGCCAGGTCTCCCACCCTTTGCCCAGACACAGTAGCCACATTAAAACCCTCGTGTGTGTGTGTGTGTGTGTGTGTGTGTGTGTGTGTGTGTCAAATTCCTGCTGTGGTCCAAGCACAACCAATTCTTCTTTCTTTTTAATCTTTGTCTTTTTTTACCTGCAACTTAAACAATGTCTAGATGGTCACAATTTGGAATTACTTGATAAATGTCAGATGTCACACATTTTGAGCGGACCAAATACTTCCTTGCGCACCCACTAATCTGGCCACTCGGCTGTTTGTCCAAATGCGTTTAGAGACGTCAGTTCTAAAGAAGCCCCTTTCAGAAGAGGAATACAGCTTTGTTGTGTTTGAGGCTCTTGTGGGCTGGAGCCGTGATAAACCTCCTCCATTGATCTTTTTATTCTACAGCCCAAGAAAGAGAATGCCATGCTAGACTCATCCATTCTTTCTCTTCCTCCTCTCCCATCCCCCCTCCATCCACCCTAGCCTCTTAAAACAGTCATTAGAGGCAAACAGAGGACCACACTTCTGCCTTTTAATTGGGTGTTTAACAGGACAGTGTTTGAAAGCAATTAATGAGGAAAAACATTTTTGTCCTGTTTTATCAATTGGTCTTCGAGGAAAAAAAAAAAAAAAAAAAAAAAAAAAACGCTTACCAAGGTAGCGGTTCTGTGTGAGCCAGGACACTGCTGTCCTTTTCAGTTTTTCCCATGTCACAACTTATTCATTTAATTCAGCTCTCCAAAATTACTGCCGTGCCAATTATCTCTGTGTGTGGAAAATGAGTTCGACTCCTTCAGCTCTCCCTTCATCTGATGCCCTGCTTTTAGCTTTTCTTCTGTGCCTGAGTAATGTGCAAGATGAGAAAAGGGAAGGGTCTTCAAACGCACATGAGTGGCTGGAAGAGCTTCTTGGTACCTGTGAAGGGTCCCCTCGAAGCAGCTTAGGGGACAAAGGCAGGTTGCGTCTGGCTGGGGTTTATTTTGTCCACATGATCCATTTCACACGCACCCAGGCGCCTGATGAATGGGGGATTAGCACACACGTTCTCGTCTTATTGAAATGAGTGATTCAAAGCAAACAAATAGGACCAACTGGTTAGAATATGAAATTAAAGATTCTCTGAGTCCCTTTGTGGCCTTGCAAGTCACATTCACACTCAACTGAAAATTATGCAGATAGACACACAAACACCACGTGATGGCCTCCGGTTGGCTAGGCAGGTTGGCTTGCTCATTGGAAACTCGGGGGGAGGGGGGGAGTGTCCCTGATAAAGAATGTGTTCTCCCACACAGAAAGATGGTCTTGGCAACTCACCATCAAAGGTAACTTAGTCCAGTTGGATTCTTTGATATCACATTTAAGGTTTTTATTATCTTCATCACCACAGGTTTTGTGTTGAACAAACGGAGACTGATGCTGAGGGTGAGGTCATCAGTTTCATATCTGGTAACTTTGTTGGGTACAAGGATTTCATCCTGTCTGTTATGGACGATTGTCCATAGTCCTGGAGTGGCCATCTCAAGCAATGATGGCTCATAAATGCTCGTGTCTTTGGCTGGCCTTTCCCCTAATGAGTTCTGCTTCTTTTTCATACTTTCTGTATTCTCATGAACCCTTTGTAATTTGCCTAATGTTAGCCTTTCCACGGGGTTGAATTCTGAGCATTTTTTATACTTGGGAGCAATATAGAGTAATGCTGGGGGTGCCTGCAACCGGTGCCCCAAGAAGTATTCATTTCTGCTCTCTAGAAGCATGTGCTTTCAACACTTTCCTGTTCTGTTTCATATTTTCAACTGAATTATATATTTTTTAAAGATTAGTTTTGGGGAAAAATATTCTTTTGTATCACTTTAGTATTAGTAAGCTATCATTTGGTTAAAAAAAATGTTAGAAGCTTCTCAGGCTTCACACACACACACACATACACACACACACACACACACACACACACACACACACACACTCCTACAGCCACAGCCCCTGAGTTTACTTTGTCTGCCAGCATGAAGCTTACTGTGGACAGCTTCATTCAGTAGTTCAGTTTTAAACAGTCATATCCACATCTGTCTTTAATAAGGACCTATTCATTTCTGAGCATGCTTCCCAAGTGTGTGCAGAATGTGGGCTCAGCTTCCTCCCAGTCCAGTGCTATCCAGCATGACTTCAATAAACAAAAACAAATGAAGGAAGGAGAAATGACAGCTCCTATTATGATTTTTATAGTCATTGAAATAAGAAATTATTCAGAGGAATAAAATGTTATTGATTTATTCAAGACTACCTTTGAGTTTCTTAAAGATGCCCGGCATGGGGTTATTGAGGAAACAAAGAATGAGAAGAAAATAATCCTCTTCTTTTGGAAACTTATAACTCAGTGGCAGAGAAAAGAGTTCCAAGTCCAAACGTGTACCACACAGTGTTAGATTGCTGGGTTGACATTCATTCAGTAGACAGGGGCCATCCAATAAGCAGATACAGGCTTCTCATCATCGGGCCTGCAGAGATGCTTTTCAGGAGGGAGACTGGAACTCTGCTGTGTCTGATAAGAACCCACAGGCAGAGAGATGGATGAAGGGAACTTAGGGAGTCATATCCACAATGGGCGAGCAACACATGAGAGGTGTGAAGCACCTTCTCTGTCTGAGTCCCTGCATCTCTGGGCAACAGAAGGGTCAGCATAGATCTTGTGGTGCATTCTCGGGGGAGAGTAAAATGAATCCAGTGTGTGAATGTGGAGCCTGTGTTGTTGAAGGGAATCCCAGCTGAGATGCCAGGGCACAGACTAGGGAAAATGTAGATAATACCAACAATCAACCTCCCAGGAAAGTAGCCCAGGAAATCCAGGCTGTGTATGTCAGACACTTAGTTAAATCCCAAGGCAGCAGGCAGGGATTCATGTGGACAGTATTGAGCAGAGTTTGAATGTGAGGGAATATGTTCAAGGACTGGTGCTGTCTTTCCCCATCACCTCCTGTTCACATGGCCCCCAGTGCCTCCTCATCTGCCTGCCATCCCACACCCACAGTTAATTCAAGTGTTTGGCTTGGGACTCACATTATGCATTACATAATTCCCTTATATTTGGTGAGTAGTGTGTCTTCTTTTTATCTTTGGGGAAAGTCCTGCATTAGATGATAGACTTGGGAAAATGGGGTGAGTTTAAGAAGGGAATTCATTGGGCATAAAAGCACACAGCATCAGCTCTGTTCTTCTTGGTTCGGCAGTAAGAGATCTATAAAAACAGGGGGATCAACTATAAATATAGCAGGCTGTGTGAATTCCCAAGGTGCTGCAAAGCAAGAAAATTACAGTAAATAGAACTCTGTCCACAGCCTGTTTTAATAAACATATCTAATGGGGAGAGATAATATGTGTAATCACATCTTTGAAAAGCAATCTACACAGTAAGGTTTTCAAATGACCACATCACTTTAAAAAGAAAATTTGGAAATGGTATGTGTGGAGACCAGAGTTTGCATCCCCAGAACCCACAGAAATGCCAAGTGGGTGTGACAGCCTATTTATAATCTCAGAGCTCTGGAGACGAAGGTGAGAGAGCCCCAAAGCGAGCTAAGGAGCTTTGTATTTAAGGACAGACCTGGGCTCAGACATCTCAAGTCAACTTCTAGCCTCCACATGCATGCACGTAATGTGAATATGCATGCACACATGCACACAGTACACACACACACACACACACACAGAGTAGTGTATTGTCATTACCCACTATCCATCAGAAACTACAGAAGACTGATTAAAGCATTACTTGTCTTAAGTACTGTTGACCTATTTTACTCAAGGCTGTCTTCCATACTGCTAGGATACCCTGTGAGGGAACAGGGCATCACTTTTATTGGGAGCTCCCTCATACAGGGCAAAAAAAAAAAAAAAAAAAAAAAAAAAAAAAAAAAAAAAAAAAAACCCAAAAACAAACAAACAAACAAAAAAAACAAAAACAAAAAAACTTTCCACAGTGACATCATCCTCTAGGCCATAAGCTAGAACCTCAAGCTGTAGATCCACAGAGGAAAAGGTGTTTCCTAGCAGGTGGAGGGAAGTGTAGGATTCTCTGGGCCAGCCTGAAACTGACCCTGGAGTTAATTTCAAGTCCTCAGTGTTTGAAAGTAACTGTCTATCTTCTGCATGTTTTGAAGCTAGACTAGATCCTGAAAGCTGACCTGCATGATTTCTTACTTGTTCTTTCTACTGGGCCATTGTTTCTATCAATACCAGACATAGTGAGAGATGTTCTCTGGAGTGAAGAGGAAGTGTGGTCCTTCCTAAACCCATCACTGAGCAGTCGGCGCTTGGGGCACATGCTGGGTGCCAGGTGACCTTTGTGACGGCTCCTTGCTAATATACATGTTGTAGGGTTAGACCCACCCAGAAGACACCTTTGGGCGTGTCTGTGAGGACCTTTCCAGCAGTTTAACTGAGGAGGGCGAACATAGCCCAACTGTGAAAGGCATTCAGGGGTAACAGCATTCATCTCCCTCCTTCCTGTCTGTGGACATGGGGTCACCAGCTAATCCACCCCTCCACCGCCCCACTTCCCACCTTTACCACATCAGCATCCCAGCCTACCGTGATGGCCTATGCCTGCAAACTCTAAGCCCGAGCAAACTTCCTGTCTGGCAATTTGTCAAAGCTACAAAAAATGTAACTCTCACATTATGAAGAGAGGAGTCGGGCAAGAGGCAAAAGTTTCAAACTAAGCCTTGAGGGTAAGTCTCCACAGGGTGGGTGCATGCAGGCAGGGTCAACTGTGCTGCATGGGTGAGGTGTGTTTGTTACCAAGTTCAGTAGCTAGATTTTGTAGTACTATTGCATTTATAATTCATAGAGTACGAGAGTTACCTCTTGATACAACTCTCAATGTGAGAGGCCAGAATCTGGACATTAAAGCCAAGGTCCTTTAAATGCATAGCATATCTAATACAGATATCGTCACAGGGTACAACAAGGAACTGAAGGTAGAGGTGTCTGGAAGAAGACTTCACTCCTCAGAGTCGTGAGAGTTACTGGGAAAGGACCATATTATGACTTTAAAGTGTGAATTATGAACACAGGAAGTGTACAATGTGATATAAGGAGGTCAGAAGACCCAGCTACGGGGGAACCCTGTGAGGATGTCTCTGTGTTAGATCTGCTGTGTGCAAAGACACCAACATGGCTCCCAGGACCACAGACCCAGGCATGGCCCATTGGGCCTTGGTAGCAGCATAGACAACTCACATCAGCATGGCCTCAGGTGGCTGCACAGCTCACAGACAACAGCATGGTCTCATGCGGTGGCACAGACCACAGACATCCACAGAAACATGTGCCACAGATATCAACATGGCTCCCAGCCACATCAGGACCACAGACCACTCACATCAATGTGGCCCTCAGCAGCAGCATGGCCCACGGACACTTACTGTTTGCTTACCGCCTCAAGATCTGGAGGGCAACGTCTCCCATTAAACCCATTTAACTAACTATTCTTTCCCTTGGCTTTCTAGAATTCTACTTCTTTGTCGTTTTCTCTCATCTTCCAGTTGCTTGAGGTGATTTCTGTCTTTCTTTTCTTTTTTTTTATTAGATATTTTATTTACACTTCAGATGCCATCCCCTTTCCCCATCCCCCCCTTAGAAAATCCCTATCCCATGCCCCCTTTTCCTTTTTGTATTTATACATTTTTTTAAAAAATGTTAATCATAGGCTTTATAAGTTTGGTATTGTTTCTGTCTTTTAAAAAGATTTAAAAAAATTTACCTATATGTATGTATGTATGTATGTATATAAATGTACTGCATGTATGTCAGCATCAGTGAAGGCCAGAACAGGGCACTGGATTCTTTGGAACTAGAATTAGATGTATGTGAACTATGAGAGTTCTAGGAACCAAGCCTGGGGACTCTGCAAGAGCAGTGAACACTCTTAACCATGGAGCCACCTCTCTAGCCTGCTCTTCTGCTTTTAATGGCTTTAAACATCTGTGTGTCTGCATTCCCCAGTCCTTACTCCTGCCCTGTCAGATCTGCCATGGATCCTTCCAGGGCATTTCTCCATCTCAAACATGACAGACTCGTTTCAGACATACTACATTGGTGTTCTTTTGGCTGTGGTGTCCCTCCTTGATTTGGGGACCTTTGAAAAAGTGGCTTTGATGTCCCTGCCATACTGATGTGCCATCCCATCTGGGTTAGAGCTGACTGGTTGCTCTCCTCACTGTGCCTAGTCCCTTGTAGCTCTGCTCATCTCTACGGAACAGCACATACTGAGTATGCCCTTGCCAGGCGCTGTTCCTGCATTTCTCCATATGGCCTGGCCTCGAACTCACTGTGGAGTTCAACATGGCTTTTAGCTTCTAATATTCCTGCCTCCGTCCCCCGAGTTCTAGAATTATAAATACACCATACCCTTCTCAGTTTATGGAGTGCTAGGAATCAAACTCAGCATGCCACGCACGCTAGGCTAGTGCACGCCAGGCTAGTGCACGCCAGGCTAGTGCATGCCAGGCTAGTGCACGCCAGGCTAGTGTATGCCAGGCTAGTCCCCTGTTAACTGATCTGCTTCCCAGCTTGTTTTGTTACACCTGTGAGTTCTCTTGAACTTGTGAACAGAGTTATCTGACAAGGAACACCTCATAAACCACCTGGGTTCCAGTCCTTCTTATTTCTTTAGGAGTCTGTTCTTTGTCCATCTGGTCTTCTTGGGGTCTGATGACCTAGCTTACGCTGGACAAAGAGCAGGAGAGGCTTCAAGAGTGGGCCAACACAAGGTCACGACAATATTAATAGATAGGCCTATCACTAACCTCTAGCTGTCCCGAGATACATTCCTCTGGCTGGCTGTGTGGTTTTCTTGGCACCATGGTCTAGAATTCAGAGCAAGGAAAGAGGAACGGATAAAATTGCAAAAATATCCCTTCTCCATGTATTGCTCCCATACTCTCAGGTCTGGCTGTCACCTCTTATGACTCTGCCCAATGAGATTGGCTGGCACTGGCCACGGAGGACCTACTTACCAGTTCCCCTTATCTCACCCTTTATCCCCAGCACCGGCTTTGGGCAGAAGGCCCAGACGACCCCATTTGCCCTTCTCATCCAGACTTGCTTTTTTCTCTTGCAGATAACTTAATTATTTAACTGCATGACTCTCTTGAAATGTAACTCTAAACTTTTATTCATGATCTGACTCCAATTGGCAATCAACGAGTAGAAAATGTTCCAATTAGAAAAATCAAATTAATTCTTTTTTTAAATAAGGAGGAAAAACTACTTATTCTATACTCCTGGGAAGCAGAAATTAGGTGGAAGTCTTAAAATGAAAGGGACAATTATATCTCCTTCATTTGGATCATTCTCTCTTACCCTCTCTTTTCCTTCTGTGTACCCTGTTCCCTCAAACCACAGAATGTCCTGGGGGAGGAATCACTCCACATGCCACACACCTGTCCATGTTCTTCCATAGCTCCTTCCCTGAGTGGCCATAGTCTGGAGCATCAACTCCATGAAGTCAGGAAGCTGGAGTTCAGATGATCACAGAGGATGCTGCCTAGTCTGACTGGGGGGTGGGGGTGGGGGTACAAAGATGAAGGCATAAACCCCTGGCCCTGCTTTTCAGTTTCTGTTTGTGCCTCCCTGTGAATGGGCTTTCCTTTACAGGGTGCCATTCTTTTAAACTGTGGGTGATAAAACTATTTGAGATTCTGCTAAGTGACAAGCAGTAGAGAGCTGTAATTATCTCAGTCAGGGTATCGCATGACACAAAGTCATCTTTTCAACATCATGACTGTATCAAGAAACAGAATTCTAATCCATGCATGGTGGCACAGCCTGTGATCCCAGCACATGGGGTGGCTAATCCATGCATGGTGGCACAGCCTGTGATCCCAGCACATGGGGTGGCTAATCCATGCATGGTGGCACAGCCTGTGATCCCAGCACATGGGGTGGCTAATCCATGCATGGTGGCACAGCCTGTGATCCCAGCACATGGGGTGGCTAATCCATGCATGGTGGCCCACCTGTAATGCCAGCACATGGGAGGCTGAGGCAAAAGAGTCACTAAGAGTTTGAGCCTAGCCTGGGCTACAAGGTAGTAAGTGCCAGGTCAGCTTGTGCTGCAGTGTGAGAAGGAGGGGGAGGAGGGAAGAGAGGATGGGGGAGCACTGAGTAGAGTCACAGTTCCTGTAAGTAGCAAGTTCCGTGTCCTAGAGTGTTAGGTCACAGCTCATTGCAATAATTTTCCTGTTTGCCCATTCTTACTGGACTCATTTCTGCAACCTTCTCATAGCCTTGGTCCCAGATCAAAAACAATCATGAAGACCACCATTTTGGTGAACTTCTATGAACCCAGTTTTGTCTTAGCTGCCAATGATCTTATCTCGTCTAAGTACGCGATGACTCAGCGTGTAGAACTAACATACTGGACTGCACCCTAAACCACCGGATATCCTGAACAATGAATTGAAAATGGCTATTGAGTATCTCAGCTACAAGGGAGTTTGGAGACATGGGAAGCTAGATGTTCAATATTGCTTTTTTTTCAAAGCTAGGAAAAGGCCCTGAGCCAGCACAGGTATCCCAGGATCATTAACATAAATGGAAGCAGTTGAATTTTTCCAGGATCATGACAACCTGAGATAACTTGGAGAGGAAGAAATAACACCTGGAGAAAGGAGAGAGGAAGGAAAGACAGTTAGGGAATACAATATGGCTTCTAAATACAATGAGCACTAAGCCATTTTCCTGTAAGGAACTTATGGTGAAGGTTCCATGTAGATGGGCTGTCCGCAGGTGGGCTTCATGGCTATCATGGGCTGTGACACCCAAGTTTCTCAGGGTGGACATGGGTCCAGAAACACCACTTTTAACTTACTTGCTACTCTAAACAGTGCAAAAATGTTTTCCAGTCCTGAATGCCTGCCCTGCTGAGGCCTGGATCTAGAGGTTCCATGACACTTTCACTGTCTCCCGGCTTCCTGAAGGGAGATAGTAAGTATATATATCTGGAGACCCCATGGCATGTTCAGCCTCCTTTGATCTCCACTGAGCTCCAGGAGGTAACCAAGAACTTGGTCTAAACTCAGCCTAACCAGTCTTAAAGCTGGAGTCCAAGCCCCTTCCCCTGACCATACTGACTCTCTGTGATAACAATACATTTTGGGCAGTTTTAGTCTATCACCACCAAGCCTCTTAGTATTACCTTCCATTTTCCTTCAGTCCACTGCTTGCTGGCCACTTTCCTCGATTGAAATAGAATTCCCTCTTATGTGCATCAGGATCTGCTGGGGAATCTGGTTATTGATCTTGTTTGTCATCATGGCAGAATATTAACCCACTGAACAGCAGGAAGAAATTCCCCTCCTTAAGATGTGCATGTCTAAGAATCTGTGGTTTTGTTGGGTCACAGGAAAAGAAGTTCACAACAAAAAAGGCAAATTAGCAAAGGGGCTGTTCATCAGAAGACCATACACAAAGGACGGTGTCTAGATTGCCAAGTGGGCCCAATGCTAACAGCGTAGAGTATCAAGAAACACTGTGGCCTGCACAGAGTAGATGGTGTCTAGGACACAGGCTGCTTTCTCATATGTTCAGGAGCCAAGAACTCATTTACCTTTCTAGAACATCACTGGAAGCTCTTCGTGCAGGTAGCAAACAATGTAAGACTTTATCTCTATACAAAAATAAAAGATCAGACAATGTTGGAACATCCACATGGGCAAACCATTAGTAACGCTTCTCCTAAGCAGGAACACCATGAGAGAGGATACTATGGAAGCAAAAACATGCACAGAAGGGAAACAGGTGCCAGCAGGGGTGTCAAGAAGCCCAGCAGGGACAGACAGAGGCCACTGCTATGAAGATCTAATTCTACGCAATGTGATACAGATGAGGCATAGATCAGCCATAGAAACACTGAACACCAGGGAAAACACAAACAAGGAAGATAAAAATGGTAATGAGCTAAATTAATCCAAAGAATGTATAAAGAAAGACTGAGCAGAGTGAAGGGGAGTTAAGTGAGAACCAACAAGATGGAGGTCTGGAACACACATGAGGAGTTACTGCGTAAAGTATAAAATGTCCAGAAATAAGATGCCCTAACATATATAGCGAAATTTGATCAAGGGATGAGGCAATTCAATAAAGAGAGGCCGGCCTTTAGCAAAGGGTAATGGGAAAACCAGAGATCAACATACTGAAGACGAAACTCAGCCTTTATTCCATGCACTGAATAAACTTTAACTTGGATGGAACTCAGTATGAATATCTGAGTGAAAACGATGAGACAGAGGGCATGGTGCAAACCTTTACAACACCGAGTTTGTTAATAACTCTGTGGATACAACAATAAGATCACCAAGTAAAAGAAAAGGCAGGTAAGTTAGAATCTATCAAAGGTAAAATTCTTCATGCATTAAAAGATAGCCAACAGAGTCAGAGGAAACATTTACAAATTATATATCTGGTAAGATATTAATACCCAGAATAAACAAAGAATGATATAGCTCCATAATAATAATGATAATAACAATAACAATAACCCTCTCAGTTTAAAAGTAGACAAAGGACTTCAGTGGACATTTCTTTAAAGAAACAGCTTATAAAGACATAGCTAATCATCAGAGCAATGCAAATACAAAACCACATGAGATCTACTTTACAGCTGCTAGGACGCTAGCATAGCCAGTGTTAATGTGACAATCTATAATGGGAAAGAATGAGGAGATGCTGAGGTTGCTGTGAGACAATGAAAGGGTGTAGCCTCTGCAGGCAGCAGCTTATCTGTTCCCTGGGAAGCTAAGCATGGACTTTCTATTTGAGTCCGCAGTCACTCGTCTGTGTATACCCCAAGTCCTGAAGTCAGTGATACAAGTAGATATTTGTCTACTAATGTTCATATCAGCCAAGCAAATAACACCAATCAACAGATGAAGAGATACCCAGAATTCGGTGTGCCCCACAATGCCAAGAGCATTGCTTCCACAGCTACAGGAAGGGCCATCCCAGGATGTGACTTTCCCACAAGCCTCTTGCTACTTTACAACCAGAAAAGGCGACAGATGTATGACTCTAACCCAGAGGGCTTCTGTGATCTTAGGAAATAATGTTCTGTGCTGCGTGTCATACACACTGCTGCTCAACTTGTCACCTTTGCCACTCTAGTGGCTGGAAGTAAGTCATGAGACCTACCTACCATCAAGATGTGAGCTCCATGGGGTCCAAACAAGAATCTTTGCCTTACCAAGGACACTAGTGATGCATGACCAATCATCAAGAGCACAGAGAAATCTTAAGTGTCTGTGGATCTGTGAATAGCGCTTCAGTACACTCAAGGCAAGAACCAGAGAGACAGTTCAGCAGGCGGGAGCAGTTGCTGCACAGGACTGATGACCAGAGCTTGATCTTAGAAACCCACAGTGGAAGGAGAACAAACATCTGAAGTTTGTCCATGGAGAGGAATCCTGTGAAATGTCCCCTGAAAACGACATGGTTGCTGCACTCAGAAAATCACAGGAACTACACACAAGATCAAGCTGAAATCCCAGGATGGAAACAGGGTGGGGGCGGGGCAAATCTGAGTCTCCACCTCTAGCTGAGGGGCTGTTAGTAGTCGGTGGCATCTGGGATATGGAAAGCCATTTTTCTTTAGAAATTGTGGCTATCAGTAGGTTCCCCATGTCCCAATGGATTACCCCATACCATATAGGCAGCACTAATTGGATTCAGGGGATTAAAATAAATGAACAAATAAATACATACATACATACATACATACATACATGCATACATACATACATACATACATACATACATAAATACGGTCGTGAAGTTGTAAGCGTGATGCCAGGGAGTCTTCAGGCAACTGGAGGTAGGAGTGACAGGTGGGTATGACCGAGATACATTACATAGATGCTTGAGTTTTCAAAAAGTAAATAAAAATTAAAATAAATAGATCTCAAGTTAATGGTCCCAAGAAACTTCAAAAAAAGAAAAAAATTAAGCATGAAATATTAATAATGAAATACAAAGTAGAAAATAAGAAGACAATAGAGATTAGTATAGGGAACAATAAAAATAAACTGGTTCTCCGATAAAAAAAAAAAAAAAAATCGACAAAGTTGGGAAGCCTGTAAAAGAGGAGCGGTACTAAGGCAAAGATCCGGGTGGGAATGAGAGGTGGGCGGTGCCGAGAGCCCACAGAAACCAATCAGGTAACAGCAAAACCACATAGTTTATGCCAAACATTTGACACAAACTAGACAGATCTAGTGAATCTCTTGAAAGATGCTACTCAATTGTGCTGAAGACAGAATTAATGATTTGAGACTCTTACAATCTAAAGAAACATAGTTTCCGAGGGAAATCCTTCCACAGTGAACACGTTCAAAAACTCCCCCTCCCTCAGTTCTTCAAATGTCTTGAAGGAAACAAGAACAAACATCCGTGGACTAAAGACGATGCTTCTTTACTCACTGAGTGAGGACATGTCCATGCCTCTCCAGGCAAAATAGAGCTCAAATCACCACCTGAACCAAATAACACAGAGGCTTATGCAAAACGTCAGTTTATACCGAGTACAATGTTGCTGTACTACTTACAAACCCAATGTGAGATGTGTGGTGGTGCACATCTGTTACCCTAGCACTTAACACTTGGGAGGACTGAGTTCAAGGCTAGCCTAAGCTATATGGCTGCACTATCTCCTACCATCCTACCACCCCCCAAAGACATTTGTAATTCATCTAATTAACAGGCTAAAAGCCAAACTATATGATTATCTCACAGAAAAAAGCATCTGACAAAATTTAACAATCATTCATGATTAAAAATCAAACTCATCAAAGTAAGGAGAACGAACCTCTTCAGGCTGATAAGGGCATTTGTGAAGAACCTTGAGCTGACATCAGATTTAATGTGACAAGCTAAACGCATCCTCTGAATTCAGGAGCGAAACACTGATGGCTGAGGTCTGTTTTCCCTGGTCTGCCCAGCCCTGTGCAATTACAAAACAAAAAAAAAAAAATTAGAAAAAGAAGTTTTAAAAAACCAGATCGGAAAATTGGGGATTAATCAGGATTTACCACCATACAACATGGTCCTCTTCCAAAACACTCAGTGGACTCCAGCCCTAAAAAGACAGTTGCAAAATATGAGCTGTGTGCTTCACTGGATAGACTCTGTTACCCCATCCCAGACTCTACAGTTGGAGTCCCAAGCCCAATACCTCAGAATCTAGCTGCATCTGGAAATAAGGACTTTAAAAGTCAACTATGCTGAAATGAGTTCTTTAGCGTGGGCCCTAATCTAACTTGATTGTGACCGATTTTAACACAGACACACATAGAAGGGTCCCATGAAGACAAAGGACAAAGAGGACTGTCACCTGCCCCACCACACCTTGAACTTGGATGTCCCTGGAACCGTGAACTGGTTTCTGTGGGCTAAGCTACCCTTCTGTTATGGAGGCTCTAGCAAGCAGGCTGGTGGGGCTCCTTATTTGTCTCTTCTATTCCAGGGACTCACAGGAAGCCTTCTCTCCCCTGAACCACAAATGGAGGGAGGAAACCGACATCTCTGCCCTTCATACATGCTCTGTGTTCTGAACATCAAAACGGGAATACTTAAGAGGTACGATCACAGTTTCAACAGCATTGTTGAGTTATAAAATTGATACGCAACTCTACATGTGTAAAATGTACAAGATGACAAGTTTCCTGTGCATACGTGTCTGTGGGTTTGGGGGATAGAATTCAGGTCAGCAGCCTTGTGTGGCAAGGCTTTTCTCTCTGTGGCAACTCTCCAGCCCTTGCTACGCTCAGCTCTTGAATTAATCATTTCTCCAAGGCCCCCCTTTCCTTCTATTGCAGAATGGTGTTGGAGACCAAGATGTCGGCCTGGGGTGTTCACTGCTTAGAGATGTCAGAATCTCATTGCAGGAAACACTGGAGACACATACGATAAAACTCAAGTGCTAATTCACTCGTGCAGCCAGTTACCCCACCATGCACATTAGTAACTGAGTCCACACTATTGCCCTCCATTAGGAAGCTACTGCAGACTTTAACGGGAAAAGTTTCACTCTGAAGCCACTCTATGAAACAAAGAACAATGTCAATAGAGTGCCTAGGCCCTAATACCCATGGTCCTACAGAAAGAGAAGGATCAGGAGGTCAACACCCCTGCTGCCCTTCCTCAGTGTCCACGGAGCACAGGTTGCTCTTTCTCACCCAGTGCATGGAAAATGGCCTGCTGTCCCTCAAATTCAAAATTGTGCCTGGGGAGAAACATCTCCCACCCTTGAGGAACACCCACTGCATGCAGTAAGACCCAGGGGTGGAGGCGTTGAAGAAGAGCTTAGGAAAAGGCTTGCTGAACAAGCATGAGAACCTCTATTTAAACCCTAGCACCTCTATGAAAGCTGGATGAAGTAGTGTAGACTTGTTATCTCAGAGCGAGGAAAACATAGACAAAACAATCGCTGAGCTCACTGGTCAGCCAGTATACCTGGATTAGTGAGCTCCAGATTCAATGAGAAACTCAGTCTCCAAAAATAAGGTTGAGAGAGATTGAAGAAAATATCCAGTGTTAACCTCTAACCTCCATATTAACACATTCAAGTACACATGTACTCACATACACATGTGCACACACCTGCACACACACACAGAGAGAGAGAGAGAGAGAGAGAGACAGAGAGAGACAGAGAGAGAGAGAGAGAGACAGAGAGAGACAGACAGAGAGAAAGAGAGAGAGAGAGAGAGAGAGAGAGAGAGAGAGAGAGGGGGGAAAAAGAAACACAGACAGAGGCAGACAAAGAGGAGGGACAGAGACACAGAGACACACAGAGACACATGCATACAGGGAGGACTGGGGCAGGAGGGCAGGCATAGCATAGACTTCTGACTTAAGGAGTGGCCTTAGCTGAGCTGAGTGCTACAAAGGACTTAGCACATAGCATCTAACATTCAGTAAGCCCCTGGGAAATGGGAAACCCCAGTCCAGTCGTCTACAGAGAGCCTCTGTGAGGAAGAAGCAAAAAATGAAGCCATGTAGTTTGGCTCTAGTAAGTGCACCTCTCTGCTAAGGTCAAGCACAAGCATCTAACATTCAGTAAGCCCCTGGGAAATGGGAAACCCCAGTCCAGTCGTCTACAGAGAGCCTCTGTGAGGAAGAAGCAAAAAATGAAGCCATGTAGTTTGGCTCTAGTAAGTGCACCTCTCTGCTAAGGTCAAGCACAAGTCTCCCTGTGAGTACTGAAGTCTCACCTCCATGGCAGTCCTTGCCCCTAGTATGACACTACTCTTTTCTGTTACACCATTTCCTGCCTTGGAATCCAAAGACTTCCAGACACTGTACCCTAGGTGCTGATATTCATCTCTCTAAGAAGTGGTCTCAGGGGTCCCCAAAGTAGGAGCACCACTCTCAGCCACTGAGCTCAAGGGCCCATGTCTCACAGACCCTGCCACTCTTCTCTAGAGCTTGCCAGAACAAACCAGAAGACTGGAGCCAGGCCCAGCATGGCTACAACCTAGTGATTGGTTCTCCTTAGAGCCGACACTGCCAAGAAAACAAAAGGAGGAAAAAGTGGGACCCCCACAGTCATTGTACTATCCCTGGTTAGAGTGGGTACCAAAGCAGGAGAGTGTGGGGCAACTCTAAACATGAGCCAGCATGAAGCACTGAGGGAGACCGGGGTTTCGCCGGGAAGCTTTGGAGGGGTTTTATGGGAAGAACACTGTGGATTAGAGAGGACCTAGGTTCTGACCTCTACCTGCCTCTGATCACCAGGAAAATTGGAACATTTGTCAGATCACATTTGAATTCACACAACCTTGACGGCGCTGCATACCGACAGCGCAGCAGCCATGCGTGCCCCTGCGGTACTCGGTGATTTATTTTTATTTACCCATTTAGTTAGCTCACCCATTTGTTATTCAGTGGTCACAAGCCACTTGAGAACGTGATGAAGGCCAGTAACCCTCCCTGCAGGCTGCCCGTGTGCACACAGCCACTATCAGAATCCCTAACGGACAAGGCCCTCGCTGGGGCCTCTCTCTCCTAAATACATTGTGTCTATCATTTTATCTTGCCCTTGTCTTAAAACAAAAATAAGCATTCAGCAATTGAAACGTAACATTCCAGCTAACTTCAAGGTCCTCAAACCCGATAGAAGGAAACGCTGCTTATAGTAACACAGAGAACACAACCATTGGGCTTAAAGGAAGAGACAGGTCAGTTGGGCCCATAAGAAGGAGCTTCCATTCAATTAATTCCCCAACTCACAATCATTCAGAGCAGAAAACTTTTTGGAACAATAAAGATGGTAAAGAGACGCCCATCCAGGAGCCAGCAGGCAGCTTTCCTTGGAACTTCAGAACGGGACTAAGCTCAGTGTAATCACATGCAACGTGGAGGACACACTGGAGGCTGAGGGTTGAGCCCCAGGAGTCCAGGGGCCCAGCCCCCCATGGCAGCCCAGCACGGGGCCTCCAGGGGAGGGCTGTGAGGTCTCATTAACACCCCAGAGGAAGAGAGTGGATTACAGGGTGGCCGGATGAATTCAAAGGCGGATGATGATGGATTCCCCTCATATCGGGAGCAATCAGCATAATTTATTTCCAAATCAGCAGAGTGGCGCAGAGGCAGGCACGCCTGACGCGTGGGCAGCCGGTGTGACAGAAATTGTTTTTTAAGTAGTTGCCCTCTGAAAATATTACCCTCTGGCTGACACCCAGTATAATAAGGCCTTGATTATCTGTCAGGCCTGTAAAATCAGAAGTCCTTATCCGGGACACGTGACCAAAGTGTGCTGTTTGCTCTGAACAGCTCTTTGTTCTTCCTCTAAACGCCATTTCCTGGGCCCTTCCCGATGCGATGCCCCTGATCCCGTCATCCCACTGGTACTGTGCAGACAGGTGAATGCCACACACAGGTAGCAAGAGAACTCAGCACCTGGAGGAAGAGGGGACAAGGCAGGGTGGAGGTCAACAACAGGGGTACAGGCTTTCTCTGCCACCCCAGCTTTTTCAGTGCTTGGGGACAGGGACAGAAGGCTTTCTCTGCCACCCCAGCTTTTTCAGTGCTTGGGGACAGGGACAGAAGGAATGTGCAGATGGCCCTGGTGTCCTTGTCCCTTTCCCACTGTTCTTTCCCAGTTACTTGTAGGAACTCAAGATAAGAAGATTGGAAATGGCTTTCCTCTTGGGAGACATATTGTCTGTCTTGCATAGACAGAAGTTGGATTAAGGAGGTCTCACACTCATGGGACCCACATGTCTCCTTGACTGAGATGTCCCTTGAACAGCCAGCTGTCCCACATCTGTGCCATTATCTCCAACATTTGCACACTGTCCTATCTGCACAGCAAGTCACCTGTGGGTAGATCTGCAATGGCATTAAAATGCCTGTCCTAAGTGGCTAGGCAGATGGCTCAGTGCATAACTGCATTTATTGCTTCAGAATGAGGTCCTGAGTTTGGATCCCCTGAGCCTATGTAAAAAAGATGGACATGGCTGTGGACATGTGGACATTTCTAACTCCAGTGCTGGGCAAGACAAATACATAGGAGGTGTGAGAAGGATCGGTGAAGCTTGCTAGACACCCAAGCTAATCCCCAGACAGAACTTAAGATTCAGTGTCTGAAGGGAATAAGTAGGAGACTAGTAGAGGAGACATTGATGCTGTCCTCTAGTCTTCCTCATATGCACAGAATGTACACACACACACACACACACACACACACACACACACACACACACCATGAATGCGGATCTCTAGTCCTTACCCTGATACTCCTTCTGGTCTCCTCAGGGCACCTTCTTTGCCTCAAAAGAAGAATCCATGCGTTCATTTCTTTTTATAGGGTCCACAGTAACATTACCCACAGGCTTTGGAGAGGTAAGAGGGTGAATCTGTAACAGATTCTGACATGGAGAAACCTCAGTGTGTTTGGGGGGACAGTGCACACCTCTGTAATCTCAACACTGGGGTTGGCAAAGCAGGAGGATGGTGTTTTCCAGGCCCATGGGCTACACTGAGAGACCCTGTTTCCAAAGAGTAAGGGCTAGGGAATGTGGGTTAGTGGGGGAAGATCCAAGTTCATGAAAGATGGAGCTCCACATGCTGGCATTGGGAGACATTGTTAGAGTCTCTCTTTATGCTGACACACTGGGGCTACAGTATTTGCATGGTTACTTCACTCACTCTTCCCTGAGCTTTGCTAAGTGATTAACGGGCACCAACATAGGCAGAAAGGCTGAAAAGGTTTCCTGGCAGCAAAAGGGAAGGGAAAATACATTACAGATCATGACTTTAAAATTCTGTTGTTCCCAAACCCATATTGGTACCCAAGGACATCATCATTTGCACAAATGGAGCTCTGTTGGTGAGCCCCACTCAGGAAAAGGAATGTGGTATGTGGAATACTGAGTGGGTCCATGGCCACTTTCCATCTAGACGCTATAAAGCCCTGAATGGGCAGTGGGTCTCCAGCCTGAAGCCACAGCAACCACGTGTCTCATACAAAACTACTAAGGTGGGATACTTACCATTTCAGGAGCATGCTCACTGCTCAATGAACCAAAGATACAAAATGCTAAGTCTCTAATGGTAGTCCAGTTTTCCCCTGCAGCCAAGTGGAGGGACAGAGTCAGCTCAGGACACTGTGCAGTGACAGGCCAGAGTCAGCACAGGGCACTGTGCAGTGACAGGGCAGAGTCAGCACAAGGCACTGTGCAGTGACAGGGCAGAGTCAGCACAGGGCACTGTGCAGTGACAGGGCAGAAACTCCTTCTTGGGCAGGGATATTGTTCTGTGCCGCAAATGTGAAGGGGTGACAGGGACACTTGCCAAGTGGCCTTCCCACAGCACTGATGGGTAAAGCCTGAGAGCCTCTCTCCATCCTGCCCCATTCTAAACTACAGCATCTTACCTGTGCTAGACACCAGCTCCTGTTCATCCTGTACCACTGAGACTCTGCATCTTTGGGCAGACACCTCCCCTATACCCACCATTCTGCTCTCAGCTGCAGTGAATTCTCTTGGTTTCCACATATGTGTCCTCTGAGTTGATCCATGTGGTTGTAGCAGCCAGGTCTCCTTGGTTTTTTTGTTTTTGTTTTTTTTTTTGTTTTTTTGTTTTTTTGGTTTTTTTTTTTTTTTTTTTTTTTTTTTTTTTTTTTTTTTTTTTTTTGCCTGAATGCTATGCACTTAGGTCTCATGTTGTTGTTGTTGTTTGTTTTGTCCACTCATCCATGGCAGGGATTCAGTTGTTTCCATATCTTAAGCTGTGACACTTGGTGCAGTAATAAACATGGAGTGGATAGTTTACTTGACACTGGTCTGTTTTCTTCCGGTGTGTACAGAAAGTGGGATTCCTGGGACTTCTGTTTGTCATTTTTGCAGAGCCTTCTTGCTGTTGTTGCCAGCATTGTAGCCAGGAATTCCTTCCCCCACCCCCAAGTCCTCCGGTGGCAGCCACTCTGATCACAGTGAGGTGACACACCCCTGTGGTCTGACTTGTATTTCCCAGATGATTAATGGTGTTGAACTTCGTTCCTTAGACCTGTCGGCCATGTGTGTGTCTTCTTTGGAGCAACATATATTCAAGTCCTTTGCCCACTGTTTAATCGGGTTATTTCTTTGATTTACTTTGTGTTTTGCTATTCATTTGCTTCTTCTTAGATGTTAACACTTCTCAGATACATGGCCTGTAGGTATCTCCCACTTCCTCAGATCTTAACTTCACTCTGTTCCAAGCTTCTCAGGCTGTATGGACACAATAAAATCTTGTTTATTGTCCATTTTCGATTCTTTGGGACTCATGTCCCAAAACTCACTTCTCAAACTAATGTCAAAGGCGCTTTGCCTCTATGTTTTCATCTGGTAGTTTTACAATCTGGGTCTTTCATCTAGGTCTTCCCTCCAGTTCCACCTGACTTTTGCATCCTGTTAGGTGAAGGTCTATTTTCATGAGGCATGTGGATAAGAAGTTCTGCAAATGCTATTTATCAGGAAGCCTGTGCTTTTCCTGAGGACACACTCAACACATTTTCCAAAGATCTCTTGACCTGAGGTGTGTGGATTGATTTCTGGGTCCTCTGTTCTGTCCTGTTTTCCTTTCTGACTGCTCTAATGCTGGTACTATGTTGTTTTGACTACTGCCATTTTGTATCATATCTTAAAGGCAGGTAATACCGTGTTTCCAGAATTGTTTCTACTCAGGGTCATTTTGACTTTCCAGGACTTTACTGATTTTCAGAGCTGCTTTTCTACCTGTCAAAGGAGCTGTTGGCCAGAGGGTCAGGCAGAGGCAAACGTAGAAGCAGACCTGGAACCCCACATGCTTTATTTATGTTCACACACTGTTTAGGACTGTGTGCTATACTTATGTGCTGAATTTTTGCTGCCGGTGCCTTGTACTTAACTCAGTTCACTTTTCTTTAGTCAAAGATCTTGGGCGGGCCTTAACTTCTGAACCTCCATATTACTTCTATTGTGGCTATTGTTACTTACATTCCCTGCCACAGTGTGCAGAGTTCCCAGTCTCCACAGCCTCACTTGGACTCGCCTCCTCTCATCCTGACAATGCCGTTCCCAAGAGGGTAAAATGGTATCTCATAATAGTCCAGCTTTACATAGTGATTAATGGAAAAGGAAAAAGTATCACATGATGCAGAATATATATTCTAGGTTATATCAAAAGCAACATGGTGTATCAAAGAGACTTGTATCTTAGCACAACAAATAAACAGAAACCATGTTTGCCAGCTGCTAAATGGACACAGACATCATGGTACACATACACCTTGGAACACTACTTGGCCAAAGAAAGAATCGAGAGTCCTATCATTCACAAAATAGAGAGCCTTGAATGAAGGGAACAAGCCAGGCACAGACAGACATCTCTGTGGAGCCTACAGAAGCTGGAGTCATAGAAGTGGAGAAGTAAATGGTGGCTACTAGAGGGTGAGGAGGAGATCTGTGAGGAAAGGATGACAAGGGGCAGCGAGCTACAGTTACACAGCAGCAAGATGTCCCACCATGCTTTGACCCAGCAGCACTGTAGCAGACAATGCCAGTGTTCTGGATGTTTCCAAGAACTTTCAAAAGGGATTTTAAAATATTTTCACCATGAAGAAGTGATCAATGTTTGAGGAGAGTTATTTGTTTAGTATGGTTTAAACATTATATGATGTAAACATGTATTGAAACTGTGTGTTCATTAATATGTACAATTTTGTGTTTTTATATATCAGTTAAAATAGTTTCAACTCTGCAAATCCATTCAAGCAGGCACAGTGGCGTTAACCAGGTGGCTCACTTGTGACAAAAACATTTCTTAATATGTTTGTTTCCTTCTCTGCACTAATCCCTTAGAGTTATTCAATTTACTGTTAATAAAAGACTATCAAAAGGCCATTTATAAGTCAGCACAGTGGCAGCTGGGGATTTAACTCCACCATCTCTGAAAATGTGCTATGAAAAGCCACCTAACTGTGTGTGCACATACATGGAGAGTCACATGAACACAGACTTGGGGTTTTGTTTGGTTTAATGCTATAATCTCACTGGGGGAAAACACCTGCACAAAATAAAACTCAAAGAATGGGTCAGTAGCCATTGAGAAGAGTGTTGGAACAGGTGTTGCATGAAGATCTTTGATCTTGCAGGCTCTTTTTAAAGTGTCAGAGACAAAGTACATGTCTGTGTCAAAGAGAAAACCCATGTGCATTGTTTCCTACAGGAAGGGGGCTTTGTTTAAGTCAAACTTTGCTCTATCCCCTGATATTCTGAAGGACACATTTTAAGGGATGAAAGGCAAGTGAGACGCATGGTCCACGGGGCACTATGACTTCCTACACAACTGAAGTGCCAGGTAAGCAATGGTAAAAGCCAGAGGAGATGCCATGCACACCCTAGAAGGAAGTTAGACAGTGGACACACCCCTGTCATGATGCCATTGCAACAGCCTGAGCTTGTTCTGTGTTGGCTCGTGGGGCAGCCTGGGAGCCAAGAGGGATGGGAGAGAGGTGGCAAGCATAGAAAAGGCTCTGTCTGATCAAATCTTGAGGCACTGCTGTCTTGAATAGTTTCTTAATACAAGTAAAAGGACCAAGTAGTATGTGAAAAGTACATGCAATTCAGAAGCAGGTGCCCAGAGGTGCAGGGGACAGAGGTGGACATGAACGGGACCCATGTTTTCCAGACAGCTACCTCTAAGCATTACTTTCAGAACTTGGGCTTGCAGCTCCTCCCCACTTTGAAAAACTACAAGGACACACTGGGAAACTTTTGATTCCTCTTTGTTGGTCAAGGCCTTGTCACAATGATTCAACATGTGAAGACATTGTTGACAGCTATATTTGTCACTGCCAGCCTGGATACACAGGTGCCCTGTGTGAGATAGACATAAATGAATGCAGTAGCCACCCCTGCAAATTTCAGGGGGAATGTGCCTAGTTGTTCTCAAAGGATCAATGGGGGCACATTGTAGTCCTGTCACCCTTCATCAACTACCTTGGAGCCTCAGGCTATGTTTGTATCCGTCATCCTGGATTCATAGACAGGATCCTGGCATAACTGTCCTCTGAGAGACTCCACCCAGCAGCTGACTGAAATAGATGCAAAGACCAACAGCCAAACATTAGACAGAGCTGGGGGACTCTTATGGAAGAGTTGAGGGGAAGGATTGAAGAACTCAAAGGGGAGAGGGACTCTACAGTAAGACCAACAGAGTTAACCAACTTGGACCCTTGGGTGCTCCCAGAGACTGAACCACCAACCACAGAGCATGCATGGGCTGGACCGAGGCACCAACACATGTAGCAGATGTGCAGCTTAGTATCTATGTGGGTCCCCAACAACGGAAGCAGAGGTTTACCCTGACTCTGTTGCCTGCCTGTGGAGCCTGCCCCCCTAACTGGGCTGTCTTGCCTGGCCTCAGTGGGAGAGAAGGTATCTAGTATTACAGTGATTTGAGGCGCCAGCGTGGGCTGGTTCCCTGGGAAGGACCTCCCTCTTCTCACAGGTGAGAAGGGATGGAGGAGGAGGTCATGTAGAGAGGAGGCACTGGGAGAGGAGGGGGGCTAAAGTCAAGATGTAAAGTAAATTACTTAACAGAAGAAATAAAAGAGAAACATTTTTATTTCTTAATTAAAGTATTTTTATTATTAAATAATTTATAGAATAAATTTTGGTCATATTTATCCCAACTCCTCTCTTTAACTACCCCCAGATCCATCCTACCTCTTAATTTTGTGTCTTTTTTGTAAATAAGCCATTCTATTGTGTATTGTCTAAATACTCCTGGGTGTGGGCCCATCTACTAGAGGATGATGGGCCTACCAGGAGACACACCCTTAAAACTGACTCTTTGTGGTAGTTTGAATGAAAACGGCCCTTATTGGCCTATGTATTTGAAAGTTTGGTCCACAGTATGTGAAACTGTTTAGGAAAGATTAGGAGGTGTGGCCTTGATGGAGGAGGTGTGGCCTTGATGGAGGAGGTGTGGCCTTGATGAAGGAGGTGTGGCCTTGATGGAGGAGGTGTGGCCTTGATGGAGGAGGTGTGGCCTTGATGGAAGAGGTGTGGCCTTGATGGAGGAGGTGTGGCCTTGATGGAAGAGGTGTGGCCTTGATGGAGGAGGTGTGCCACTGGGAGCTGGCTTTGAGGTTTCAAAATCCCACATCATTCCTTGTGCTTGTAGATTAGGATATAAACTCTCAGCTGCTGCTCCAGCATCAGGCCGACTTGCTGCTGCCATGCTCCCGACCATAATGGTGTAGACTCACCCACTAAACCTGTAAGCTCCCAGCACACTGTTCTTCTGCAGGTTGCCTTGATCATGGTGTCTTACCATACACTTGAAAAATAATTAAGACACTCTCCTAGAAGCCATCAGTTGTCCTTACATGTTACTTACAAATATTCTGAACTAGCACATCCTTTGATATTTTAGGATAGCCATTCCTATTAAGATGAGATGGAGTATCAGTATAGTTTTGATTTGTGTTTGCCTGGTAGCTAAGGGTGCTAAGAATTTTTTATATGTTCATTGTCCATTTGTGCTTCTTCTGAGACACGTTCATTGATTTGCTGATTTGTCCAGTTGTTTGTCTTGTTCACTGTATTAAGCAAAACAATCCAGATAATTATCATATGTATTGTCTCAAACGTGAATCATAAATTTTATATATACATAAGGTCATGTGGTGTGGGTGTGTTTCTGTGTGCATGTGTGCACGGAGTGAGAATAGAACTGAGTCTATGTAGGGAAGGGGAAGGGATTATCAAAAGGAAGGAAGGAGGGGGATGGATACACTCAGGGCACTTGGGACACTTCGGTAGATTGTCTTTCTGACCTATCACTACACCATCACTACACTCATCACTACACCATCACTACACCATCACTACACCCATCACTACACCATCACTACACCATCACTACACCATCACTACAACCATCACTACACCATCACTACACCATAACTACACCATCACTACACCATCACTGCACCATCACTACACCCATCACTATACCCATCACTACACCATCACTACACCCATCACTACACCATCACTACGCCATCACTACACCCATCACTACACCATTACCAAATCCATCACTACACCATCACCCAATGCATCACTACACCATCACTACACCATCACCAAACCCATGACTATACCATCACTACACCCATCACTACACCCATCACTACATCATCACTACACCCATCACTACACCCATCACTACACCATCACTACACCATCACTACACCATCACTACACCATCACTACACCATCACTACACCCATCACTACACCATCACTACACCCATCACTACACCATCACTACACCATCACTACACCCATCACTACACCCATCACTACACCATCACTACACCCATCACTACACCCATCACTACACCATCACTACACCATCACTACACCCATCACTACACCATCACCACACCCATCACTACACCCATCACTACACCATCACTACACCATCACTACACCATCACTACACCATCACTACAACCATCACTACACCATCACTACTCCATCACTACACCATCACTACACCCATCACTACACCATCACTACACCCATCACTACACCCATCACTACACCATCACTACACCCATCACTACACCCATCACTACACCCATCACTACACCATCACTACACCCATCACTACACCATCACTACACCCATCACTACACCCATCACTACACCATCACCACACCCATCACTACACCCATCACTACACCATCACTACACCATCACTACACCATCACTACAACCATCACTACACCATCACTACACCATCACCACACCCATCACTACACCCATCACTACACCATCACTACACCATCACTACACCATCACTACACCATCACTACACCCATCACTACACCATCACTACACCCATCACTACACCATCACTACAACCATCACTACACCATCACTACACCATCACTATACCATCACTACACCCATCACTACACCCATCACTACACCATCACTACACCATCACTACACCCATCACTACACCATCACTACACCATCACTACACCCATCACTACACCATCACTACACCCATCACTACACCATCACTACACCATCACTACACCATCACTACACCCACCACTACACCCATCACTACACCATCACTACACCCATCACTACACCATCACTACACCATCACTACACCATCACTACACCCATCACTACACCATCACTACACCCATCACTACACCCATCACTACACCATCACTACACCATCACTACACCCATCACTACACCCATCACTACACCATCACTACACCATCACTACACCCATCACTACACCATCACTACACCATCACTACACCCATCACTACACCATCACTACACCCATCACTACACCATCACTACACCATCACTACACCATCACTACACCCACCACTACACCCATCACTACACCATCACTACACCCATCACTACACCATCACTACACCATCACTACACCATCACTACACCCATCACTACACCATCACTACACCCATCACTACACCCATCACTACACCATCACTACACCCATCACTACACCCATCACTACACCATCACTACACCATCACTACACCATCACTACACCCATCACTACACCATCACTACACCCATCACTACACCATCACTACACCCATCACTACACCATCACTACACCATCACTACACCCATCACTACACCATCACTACACCCATCACTACACCCATCACTACACCATCACTACACCATCACTACACCCATCACTACACCATCACTACACCCATCACTACACCATCACTACACCCATCACTACACCCATCACTACACCATCACTACACCATCACTACACCATCACTACACCATCACTACACCCATCACTACAACCAGTGAATGTTTTAAATATATCTTATAAAAAATAGCTATTTTTCCCAAAATATAAGCCTCTTTTATGTCTGGCTTAAAGGAAGTGGCTGGACTCTCCTCCTCACAGGGCACAGTGGCAAAGCATCAACTGCATTTGCACCTAGCATGGCTCAGGTAGGTCATCCCACCCAGTTTAAGTATTTCTTAAAATGTATTTAATGATAGTAAGGAAAATAACAAACATTCAGTAGTTCTGCCCTTTGAGTTCTAAATGTGCTAACAGGGGACACTCTTCCAGTGCTGGACTGTAGCAGAGAGCTGCAGCTCCTATCATGAGGGTAACACACACACACAGAGAGTCAGAGTCACACACACACACACACACACACACACACACACACACACACACACACACAGAGTCTCTCTCACACACACAGAGTCTCTCTCTCTCTCTCTCACACACACACACACACACAGAGTCTCTCTCACACACACACACAGAGTCTCACACACACATACACACACACACAGAGTCACACACACACATATACACACACAGAGTCACACACACACAGAGTCACACAAACACACACACACTCTCTCTCACACACACACAAACACACACACAGAGTCACACACACAGAGAGTCACACACACACAGAGTCACACACACACACTCTCACACACACATACAAACACACACACAGAGTCACACATACACAGAGTCACACACACACAGAGTCACACACACACAGAGTCACACACACACACACACACTCACACACACATACAAACACACACACAGAGTCACACATACACAGAGTCACACACACACAGAGTCACACACACACACAGAGTCACACACACACAGAGTCACTCACACACACAGAGTCACACACACATACACAGAGTCACACACACACATATACACACACAGAGTCACACACACACACACACACACACACAAACACACACAATCTGGCTGCTGCTCAGCTGCCAGTGTGAGTAGGCTTCTCCTACTAAAGACTTTTCCCACTTCCAAGTGGGTTATCAAGACATAATCTCATGGCCTGTCTCAGGATTCCAATGGCCTTTAAGAATACCATAAACATTTGGTACCACACCAAACCCTGACATGTAGTCATTTGCTTTATATTGTTGAGACAGAATCTAAGTATCCCAAGCTTTCCTCCACTTCCTGTTGCCAAAGATGATTTTAAAATTCTGATCCTCTGTTTCTACCTCCCCAATAGAATCACAAGCATGTGTCACCATGCCTAGTTTATGCCATGCTGGGGATTGAACCCAGGGTCTCATGAATGCTGGGCAGGTCCTTTACCAATGTATCTACATCTCAGCACAAAACTGGTCATTTGTAGTGGACAGTTGTCACCTATAGCTCTGCTGTGACAAAGTCTCCTGGGCTTTAATTGGACTGGCGCAGTCTCTGGCCCACCCAGCATTGTGTGGCCTCCTGCATTGTTCGGATTCCTCTGCTGGGCTCTGCAGGTCTTCTAGGTATTGAATCTTTGTATTATATAATATTCAGTCCCAAATCACATTTGTTAACATTTCCAATTTTCCCATTAGAAATGTCAAGTTCACTGTGGCAAATTAAACTTTTCCAAAATTCCAGCTTTCACTTTTGAAAGCCTGGATTTTTCTATTGCCACCCAACATTTTCCATTGTTTTCTTTGAGGAAATGGGTTTATTCATTCATTTAAAAGATGCCAAACATCAGAGAGCTGTGTTTTGTTGTGTTTCTATCACTGGCTCCATCACAGGAAAAATGGAGTTGCTTGATCCTCCAATGTTTTTTCTGGAACCCCTGTCACCTTGGCACATAGTCGGGCTGCACCAGCGTGCCCCACACATCATGTTGAAGAAGCTGGAAGAGACTGGCATTCTCCTATGCAGAGTTGTTTTCTGCTTCCTCAGAAGCAGCAGTGACTGGCACTGTGTTCTATTTGTCTTCTGTTCGGCAGTGTTATGGTACCAGTGGCTGTTAAGACGGCTTCTCCATTACTTTTCTCATTCCTGCGACCAAATACCTGACAAGTGACTTGTGGAAAAAAGGGTTTCTGTCTTTGTTTGTTTTGGTTTCTTTCATGTTTTGTTTTTGCTTTTGTTTTTGTTTGTTTTTTGCTCAAGGTTTAAGCAGGTATACACTTCACCATGCCAAAGGAGGCCTGGAGGCAGGGGGGAGAGGTTGCAGGTCACATTGAGTCAGCATTCAGGTTGCAAAAAAAGATAGGATGTGGTCCAGACTGTAAAATCTCCAGTCTGCCTCCAGTGACAAACTTCCTCTAATGAGGCCCTGCCTCCTAGAGGCTCCACAACCAATCAAAGCCCCCAGACAGAAGATGTTGTATTTAAACAGAGCTTGGGGAGCCACTCTGTATTCTAAACACTAGAGGTAGTTGGATACCCCCATTGGTCAGTGCCTGGACCAGCTTGTGACCTACCTTTGCTGTTGTGCTATAGATATAGGTGCTGATACAACCAGAAAGTAATGTGAGTGACTTTCACCTTGCAGGCCGTTTGGAGGGTCCTCAAGATGACACTCTGAGACCCTAAAAAGGACAGGGCCTAGGCTCTCAGATCATGAGCCAAAGAAGGCCTGTGAAAGGCAGACTGCTCTGAGCATGGTGAAAATGAGTGAAGAGGAAATGAAAAGATATGCCACAGAGAGGACCCGGGGTGAGCAAGAGGAAGACTCCCAGCAACCCATCCATTACTTACCATGTGCCTGCATGTGGACAGCATGCCTGCATGCCTTTCCATCTGTCAATCAGACAGCAGTAGTTGGCTCAGAAGTTGTTCCAAGTGATAGATTTTTATGAGGTTTGTAAATCGTGTGCTTAATGTCAGTTCTGTTTCTGATTCCCTGTGCAGTCGACCCTGGCAAAGGTTTCCCTCACTTCCCCAAGGTAGGTTCCTGAGTGCCACCCCTAACAACTTCTCAGTGTTTATCTCTGATCACAGATCCATAGACACCTAAGATTCTATCTCCTAACCATCCAACTTCAGGTAGCAGTTAGATGAAGTGAGATTCTGTGTGTCCTTGTACTTGCATGTCACTGTCCGAGTGTCGTCTGACTCGATTGCTACTTCCCTAGCCCTTGGTATGTTGCTACCGCGTTGTTCATGTCTGATGAAAAGAAGGGTTTGGAACATAACTGCAGAATTCTGATTCCTAGGCTGAGAAACATTCGCTGTAACTTAAGAAATGCGACTAGGGGTTGGGACTCAGGTTGTCAAATTTAGTGACCACTGTGTGGACACACTAAAATACTTTGAGAACCTTGGAAAGGGCCTGTCCTAGTTAGCATTAACTGACAACCTCACATACTTCCTACAGACATGAGAAAGGAGTCTTGAATGAAGGCTTCCCCGATCATATTAGCTCATGGAAATGTTTGTGGGGTATTATATTGATTATGACCACATATACGAGGGATCAGCCCACCTTCGAGATGACATCATTGGTTCTAGTTTGACACCCATTACTATGATAGATGCCATGACTAAAAGCAACGTGGAGAGGGAAATGTTTGTTTAAAGACAGGACAGGAGCTCAAGCAGGAATCTAGTAAGGCGGGGAGAAACGCAGAGGCCACGGAGAAATACTATTTATTAGCTTGTTCCTCACAGCTTCCTCAGCCTTCTTTTTAATACCTTCCAGGACCCACCACTTACAGTGGACTGGGCCTTCCCTGCAGGCCAGTCTGAGGGAGGCATGTTCTTAGTTGAGGCTCTCTCTTCCCAGATGGCCCTAGCTTGTGTCAAATTAACAACAACGACGACGACGACGACAAAAAATTAACCCGTACATCATCATTTGGGCAGGAGACCCTGGACTGTATACGGAGGCTAGCTAATCATATGGCTATGAAAAGCCAGCAAGCAGCATTCTCCCATGGTTTCTGCCTAAGTCCCCGCCTGAGTTCCTGCCCTGGCTTCCCTAAATGATGAACTGTGACCGTGGAAGTGTGAACTTAAGCAAAGCCTTTCCTCCCTAAGGTGCTTTGTCTGAGTTTTTAATCATACCAATGGAGAGTAAATTGGAACAGGGCCCTTCTTTATCTATGGGCTTCTGCAATTATTTTGTGGATTCTAAATGTTAAGGAAGTTGAACTTTCAAATTAAGTTCACACACACACACACACACACACACACACACACACACGCACACACAAACACTTTTTAAATTTTAAAATTGATTATACATAGTAACCTCGGGTTCAAAGGACAAAGGATTTGAGGTGAGTGCTGAGCTGCAAAGGTGTGGTGGGATCTCGACACTTGGTGAGATGAACCCATGTCCACCACTTCTGAATTAGCAGCAGAATGTTCAGGAACAGTCTTGCCAGTTCATGGTTTTCTAATAAAAAGCACATTTGATTTAGTCTCCATGTTCCCTCTTACACTCCAAATGCCCTTACATCACAGAGAGCCTGTCTGTTCCTTTCATTATGGAAGCATTAACCTAAAGAGAGTAGATGTATGAAGCCGTAGAAGAGATGCTTGCAACACCCTTCCCTCTGCCTGACTACCCTAGCCATACTGTTGTCATGAGACAACTAGAGTTCTCTCTCTAAGGCTCAGTACAAACAGGTTGCCCTCTGTGAGGCTGTCTGTAAGCCTTCTAGTCAGAATTAATCATCTGCAGCTTTATGGGTCCAAAGGCCTCTGACCTTGATCACGGGCAAGCTGCTTCTGTTCTGTGACCATGTAGCTTTGTAACTGTGTGTTTGTTTTATAGCTGCTAACTGTCCGGACTTGTTAGCCGTTTGTATTTCTAACTAGACCGTGACTCTCCTGCAGTTTTGTTTCTCCCAGGAAACAAAAAGCATGCTACAGAGTAGGTGCTCCAAGGACATTTTCTGAATTGCAATAGGTTTCTTTGCTTTCAAGAACCAGAGATGTGCTAAGGCCAGCATTAGAACTCAGACCTGCTTGGTAGCACAGTGGTGTTGCATGTCACAAAATGAACCCATCTACATAGTTAGCAGCCAACACTGTTTCCTTTTCATCAGTTAGCGGGTTACATGGACAAGCAAAGTACCAACCTCTGAAAGCCTAGGTAGAGATACGTACGCACAGTGACCACTCCTCCTTCGAATGCACAAGGCCGCATACAGCAGGCTCGGCCAGCTCCATGCACCCTGTGACGAGTAGTGTTGATGGCCATCTTGACAAAGACATGGGATCACCTAAGAGACTAGCTTCCCGGCACAGCAGTGAGGGTTATAGAGGCTTAGCCTCTCGGCATGCCTACAGGCAATTATTTGAGTAGGTTAATTAAAGAGGGAAGACCCAGCCTAAGGTATGGAGGCAGCAATCCCTAATCTCAAATCCTGGACTGCAGGCTGAAGCTAATGAACATAACCATTTACTGCTCCCTTCTTCCTGGTTGTGGGCACAATGCGACCAGCTGCTTCATGCTCCTGCTGCCTTGATTTTCCTGTCATTATTGACGTTGGACTATGAGCCAAAATAAGGCCCTTCCTTCTTTGATTTTTTTTTCAAGGTATTTTATCAGAGCAACAAGAAAAGTAACTAGGACAGGGCTCTCACTAATAGAGGCCAAGAAATACTAACAGATACCATCAGGTACCGTCACACACAAATGGACACTACAAGACACCAACAGATACCATGAAACACTTCTAAGGTTCCACAAGATACCATCCCGAGTTTTCATTCAAGGCCACACTGTTGCCTAATGAAAGAGCTCGCCTCAAAGCTGCCCTTTCAGTGCCTTCTCTGTGAATGTTTGTCATGGCTGCAATCCCAGGACCAGCAGCAGTCTACAGATTTTTCAAGATAATTCACTATCTGTACCACAGTGCCCAATACCGTTCTTTACTACAGAGCTGGCCAGTCTGCTCGCCATGAAGAATGAGATTCAGGACATGGTGTTTGTCCACCTGAAGGATCACCTTGGGGACTGTTGCTCTGTCAGGTTCCAACAGGTTCAAACTCTTGGGGGTGCACTGAAGGTTTTCTGTCGTAAAGTTAATTCCCAGCAGCGAGTCTACAGTTTCACACCGGAGCAAAGGTCTTGACAAAGCCAAATTTCCAGAAGCCACCAAGGGCTCCAGGTACTGCTGTTCAGCATTCCCAGTGGTATCTTATGAAAACATGCAGTGGCGGCTTAGCAGAGCACTTAGTTTGTAAAAAGGCTCGTCTCTGTAGCCTGTGTCTGCAATAAAAAAAGAAAAAAAAGAAAGAAAGAAAGAAAAAAAAAAAGCATTCAACATCTCAGGATTACAAGAGCAACAATTAAGGCAGGGCCTGAAAGCTGACCTCCTCAGAGGCCATGTGCTCTTGCTTGGGCTGAAGAAAACTATGTCAGACTTAGGTGCTGGTTTTTACATAAGCCCTGAATCTCCCTTTAGCAAACAAAAGCTAAAGAAAAATCCCAGGGCCTCCCGGGACTAGGGAGGAACACAAACAGGGAGGTGGGGGAAGGGCGCATGATGAAAGCGGGGAGGGGGGAGGAGGGCGGGGGAAGGGGGAAGGTCCCACCCCTCACTCCTCAGCCTAGATCCCTCCAGCCCCTTTCAGGCTGAAAAGGAAAACATGAAGCTTTTCCACACAATCCCTTCGGTCAACTAAGTGAGGATGGCACTTTGGGGGACTCCTTTCACACAGTCCTGCGAGAGGCCTAACTTGAAAGTGTTCTTTAATGTCTTGAAAGCAGAAAGCAAATTGGAGAAATAGTTGCAGACACTTTGATGAGCCTGGGAGCTGTTCTGGCCTTTCAGGACATGGTGCAGCCATGGGAAGAAAAGCCTTTTGTGGCTAGGCGGCCTCTCTAAGCCAGTGCTTGCCATCCACATGTCAGATCACAAGGGATATGGAAACCCATCGAAGACTTGTGGCTTCCAGAGCTGGCTTGTTTTTGACTGCCTACAGTAATTAGCAGGAAGGGGGAAGGCCTCCTTCATCTGTCTAACCGGAGAAAAACAACAACGAATAATCCCACCATTGATAAAATCCATGCTTTTTGTCACTAGCCTAGTGTGCTTTATGTGTTCTTAAACTAAGTAGAATGGCCAGACTAAGGAAGAGAAAAGTGAACACTGTCACAGAAGTAAATGAAGGAGCATGTTTCGGAGACACTACACCAAACAGAGCTGTTTCCAGGGAGGAGGGTCAGCATGAGGTCCTTCATCACCCAAGGCCTGGCTCACACCTCTGAAGAGACACACAGAAGGGCGCCATTGAGGCAGAGTTGAGTCAGAACCAAGTGAAGTCATCCCCTGGCTCCTCCCGTGGGTAGCAATGTTCAGTGTCCAGTTTCTACTCCCAGCACAAAGGATGGGATAGTACTTCCATCAGCCATGAGCTTCTGTCTTCTGAGCTTTAGATCCTTCTTCATGCCCTCCCATTGCCAGGGTCCAGGTGTCCCTGCTGTGTGTGGTAGGCAGTTGTGCCAGCCTGTGGCAGTGTAGAGTGAAAAATTATAAAGGCCATTTTATGAAATGTGTGTAGATATTTCACCTTAGACCTTGGGCAGAAAAGTGCACATTCCAGAACGAGGAACTGAGTGTAATATTTTCACCACCCCAGGACACATTCCAGGTGAATGTGAATCAAGCCTCAAACAATAGACCGAAACTAATAATAATAACAGGGCCCTTTCCCTAACCTAAATAGTTAAAAGTGCCTGCCAGCAGGTTTGGGCCCATCTAATTAGTTACAGAGGAGGGGGAGTTACAAGACAAAGGCCTGTTAAGAACATCCCAGAAACTGAGTGGCCAAGGGAGGAACTACACCCTGCTCCCATGGTACGGCCTGCTAGTGTTCAAAAAAAAAAAAAAAAAAAAAAAAAAAAAAAAAGTAAAACAACCAATCCTGTGCACCCTCGGGAAAGTTTGCTTTTTCCCCATCCCGCCCATATATAAGCGCTAGACCCCTGAACCACGGGGTCAGTCCCTCTATCCCCTATGTGAGATATGGGGATATGGGCTGGCCCAGAGCTCTGATTCAATAAACCACCTCATGTACTTTACAGCAAGACGGTCTCTCGTGTGTCCTTTGGGTGTGTGCTATTCTGTGACTTAAGTGGACCTCCCTTCTGGGGAGTCCCGGACCTTTCAGCAGGGGTGCAAACTTTTGTTTCTGGAAAGGCCATTGCTAAGCCTTATAGTCGGGCCATCCAGGGCTCTGCATAGCACTACCACTGAGCTTGGTTCATTGGGCAGCAGTATCCTGACCTCAGCTTGATACAGATAGTGTTGGTTACAGATATCCAGTTTAACCCCTGAGCCCCACTGGTCACCAGAGCTCTGAATACTGCTTCCTCTCTTCAGTGCCAGGAAACTCTCTGCCATCCAGTAAGCTGCTTGGAAAGTCCAGAGGTTTTCAGCCTAGGCATATCTCTCAGGAAACTAACACTTATCCTGAAGTATGAGCAGGCTCTGAGTTCTTTCAGAGGAAACTGTGGCCATCTTTGAGTCTGCAAGAACATGCAATAGGAGCCCCATTCACAGACTCCATGCAGACGTACACACTGTCTACATTTCTGCCAAACAGCTACTGTTTGGCCCCAAGAGCATTCAGCATGGATGCTTGCGGTGGACAGCACTGAAGAAGATTGTGTAGCATCTCCCTTTACCTGAGGTGAGGAAATGAAGGTCACAGGTAGTCAGGGCATCTGCCAGGAATGCCCGGCAGCTGATGGATGCCGCCCACTCCCCCTACGCCAGGATGTGACCTGCTCAGAGCCTTTTCTCTTTACAGCCACACTCAGTCACAGTCACACTGCAGCCTGAGTCCTCCATGACTTAAAGAGAAAACCCACGGCCTTTAGAGCTACCATCTCCAACCCTAGAAAGGACAGCATCCAGTGGACCTTTCACCAATCAAAGGAGAAAGGTGAGCTTCTCTATGTTTATATCAGACCATAATTTTGAAGTGTGACTTCTCCAAAATTGACAGGTTGGTTTATTTATGGCGGTGATTCTCCACTGGCTGATGGAGGCATTCCTCGGTGGGAGGGTAAGGCTCTTGCACATCCTTGGACCACACTGGTTTGGGTCAAATGCAGCAGAGATGACCTCTGATACACACAGCTTCAAGCTACAGGCTTTTTTGTTTATTTGTTTTAAATCTATTGATTCCAAATCTTACAACTTTCTTTTCTAACACATGGTAGCCCATGTTCTTTTCCGCATTTGAGAAATTTGGTAAGCCTCAGTTCATCAAAACTGGATTTTGATAGCATAGTTATTTTGGTCATTTTCTATCTGTATTTAGTACACATTTGTTTACATCTCCCCAGGAATAGTGTCACACAACAGGGAAATATCCAGAAGATTATGAGTTGTTACCACAAGCTGAGAACAGGTGCTATATATCTGTACCCAGAGCAGCTGCAGACAGAAAGGGTCCTGTGCAGTATGGCTTTACTGTAGACATGATCAGACTACGAAGCATGCAAGAGTTGTGGGCCAGGGGCCTCAGACCAGCCTGGCATTTAGTATCTTGTGACTGGAAGTCATGAAGCAGGGAGACTCACCCTACTGTGGTCTCTGTAGCTCTGAGAGTCTCTGGGCATGTGTCTCCTTGGCCAATCTTGTGCCCTGTCTCTGTCTACACAAGGTAACAGGTCCATTGCTTATCTGGCTTCTTTTAGACTACAGCACCCACAGTCTTTGGTAGCACAGATCTGGGTTTCAATGACTCCAAAGCTGTCTCTGTGTGGCAACAACAATCATATTAATTCAGAGCCTAGTTACATGTTGACAGTTTTTGCTCATGAATTGCAGGGTGGCAGGTACCATTCAAAACCCTGTGATTTCATATTCTCAACTATCCCAAGGTGCATGTCATACTGTATACACTGACACTGCAACCACTGGGATCAATCACAGTACTGTGTCTACCCCTCTGCTAGGCATATGACCAAGCCTGGGGTACAGAATGTCCACGGAAACAAGTATCCTTATTGCTGACCAAACCTACATGGCCCTTTGTTTCCTAGGGCGGAGTGGCAGGCAAGCATTGCTGGCAAGGAGGGAAATGGCACAGTGCCTATCAGCACTGCAGCCCTCTGCTTTCTTCCTGACTCAGGTCCCAAGGAGTCCAAATCTTTCTTTTCTTCTTTATTCCTTCATTTTCACTAAATTGTAAATGGTGGGCATTATTTTAGGATGTCATGAAAACCTTGGTTTAAAAAGAACCATCATGCAAACCATCCTTGTTCCCAGCTGAGTCTTGCCTGTCTTATCTTTCCTGCTAGGTCCCTTCTTCTAACTTACTATTTAGTCATGTTCTCCTATAACCACAACCTATGACCCATAACTACAGGGCCATGCTGTATCTTCCACTTATTGTGTCTACATCGAAAGCAGTCTGTTGCTTCCTTGAGATGTTCAGCACAGCCTGTCTTGAATACCCATTCATAGAGCAATGCATAAGTGCTGACCCTGTATCTGCTGAGGTAGTTCAGGATATGCCCTGGGCAAAAGATGTATAGAGAAAATGTACTTGCTTTCTGAAGTGAGGTACACTAAGGTAGCAGTGTCAGGGGCAATGAATTTGGGTCAGATCAAATACAGTATCAAAGCAACTTTTGCTTTTACAGGAAACTGTTTCTAGTACCTGCTATGGAATTTAAAGCTACAGAAGTGCTCATGCTTCACACCAGCCTTTGACCCAAAACGCCGTCTCTACGGTGAGAAAGAGAATGCCAGGGTCTTGGCACAGAGTGTGGTACCAGCTGACAAGCCTGTGGGAAAACTACCTAAGCCACTAGTTCTGGGGACAGTGGTCTCATGGACGGACTGTGTCTGTCTCTCAAATGCCAGTGCTGTTCACAGTGTCCCTTTGGAAGCTCAGGGGTGGTTCCTTGGCACTGGGACAGGAGATGAGCACTATCAGGCCCAGGTATGAAGTGGAGGTCAGGGAGCCCCAGCCAAGTCAGTGAGGACATGGCAGGTAGCTGGGGCAGGACCTGAAGGCAAAGCTGAGCCAGAAAGAGGTTATGGATCCATGTGGATCTGAATAGATAGGTGTAACGATGGATCTTTTCATGGAGGCTAACAACCACTGTCAAAACACACACTGCATGTCTTAGCAGTCATGGAATTCAAGCTCTTATTAGACTCACTGTAAGTGGTGATTCCAGACTCCTCTGTGTGGGAATGACTTCAGGACCCTTGATACATATGACAAAATCATTTTTCCAAGAAATGTTTACCAGTTAGAGTAGCGATCTTGTTATCACTGACATCTTTGTGTTGTTGTTTTGATAGTTTAATAGGCAGCAAGTGTTACTATAGCATTTTTCTTGGTAAAATTAATTTTATGCTTGGTAGCTTCTGCACATAATTCATGTATGCATGTTGTAAGATGTAACCCTGATTTTTGCTGATGCAAACAGTAGTGTGTGTTTGTGTGTGTGTGCGCGCATGCGTGCACATGTGTGTGCATACACACGCGTGAGTGTATGTGTATGTTTATGCATGTTAGGTTGCACATGTGTGGGGTATGTATAAGTATATGCATGTGCATATGGAGGTCAGAAGACAACCTCAGACACCACTCATCTCTTTGCTTTTTTATGGGATGGTCTTTTAGTGACCTATACCTCACCAAGTAGGTTGGACTGGTCAGCAAGGCCTTGGTAGCCACCTATCTCCAGATGCCAGTGTTGGGATCTGAGTCACCACACACAGCCCCTGCACACAGTTTCTGGAGATCAAACACAGCAAGTACTTTAGAGACTGATCAGTCCAATAACTTTATCCTGACTTCAGTTTCCCACTACTTCTTGCCAGCATGCACAGATAGGATGCTCTTATAGCTCACTTGCTAAATGTTACACATTCTAATGCATTTTTAGAAATTCTTTGGAGTCTTCTACATTGATGACCATGTCAGTATGAAAAGCTGATTTATGCTTTATATTGTATATGGCTGAGTCATTCATCTTCTGCGTATTTATTTTAGCTGCAATTATTAGTTCAATGCTGAGTAGAAAGCATGCCCTTGCATTTGTCTGGCTCTAAGAGAGAAAGCATATATACTTGTCAGCTCAGGTTTTCTCCCAGGGCTCTTTTCCAGACTTAAGGTCTCTCACTGATACCTTCATCCAATTTTAGAACTATTATCCATGCCCGTTATCATCATTACCAGTCAAAACTTTATTGGCAGTTCTATTCAAGTCAATAAAAATAAAAAAATAAAAATAGTGGAAATCCTGACAGAAAATTTTGTCAGATCAGGGAAGAAACAAGGACCTTTTTGGAGAAAGACAAGTGGCAGGAGTCCACGGAATACACCCACCTTATTGCCAATGCCCGCTCACGGCAAGGTGACGTGATGGTGTATGTCTGCTAGGCAGAGGAGAAACAGCCTTTTCTCTGCAACAGCGCTCCTGCAAACATATGGAAAGGTCTAAAACCCACCAGAGTTCCAGTGAGAAACGAGGCAAGCATTAAACAGTCAAAGTGGCACAATACAGGAAAGGCAAGTGTCCTTATCTGACCAGGGAGAGCAGGCTCATGATGGAGCAGAGTAGCTAGGGCAAGTGGACTACAATGCTTTCCAAAAAGGCTAAAACAGGAAGAAAAAAAAAAGCATTGTGCTGAGGCTCCAGGGAGTTAGGCCCAACAGCAGATTCAGGAGAAGACTGGCCATTAGGAGGTGTGAGCATTGTGAACTGGGAGGAGTGAAAGGAGAAAGGGCCGAGTGACAGCTCTAGGTTGATATTGTTCTACAGACAACAAAACCATGAGATCACAGTCACTGCAATAACAACAATAATATTTCATGATGTCAGGCAAGTGTGGAAATGTGACAGTTACTGCTCTCAACTTTTGGAAAAGAAAAAGAGCCAAGGGAGTAGAGAAAAGCTTAATCGATGGGTAGACGGCCACAGAACTTCATCAAAGTTAACTGCTGCTCCTCAAGACTCTATTAAGAAAAATAAAAAGGCTAGCTCCCAACTGGGAAAAGATTCTTGGACAACACAGGTTTGATGGAAGCTTGGGCCAGAATCTATAAAGAACTCTTAGAATACAATAAGAGACAAACTATGATTTTTTTTTAAAGAGAAGGGATAGGCAAAGGATTAGAACACACTTCACCAATGAGAATACAGGTGGCAAGTTAGCCACGCAGATGTGCTCACTGCGATCCCTTCAGAAACTGCAGCTCACCCACACTGAGATACCACTACCCACCCACCAGAGAGTAGAACTGACGACATGTGGAATGTTCACACGGCGCACAGGAATGAAAATGGTACCTCTGTTTTAGGAATGAGCTTACATCTTCTCATGTCAAATTAAACACACATCATTGGCATTTACCCAAAATAAACAAATGCAAACATCCCCATGGAGACTCACACATTGAAAATTAGATAAACATAGTTCATTAGTGCCTGATGTCCCAACCAAGCAAGTGCTGTCTTCAGAAATTCATTATATCTGCTTACAAGAGATTGTCACAACTGGGCTTGTTGACTGTTAATGTTCCCTCATTGAGGAAATGAGTGGGGTGGGTCATGGGACCCTCACCTGAATATCCAGACAGTTTTGTCTTAATTGCAAAGGTCCTCTCAATCTGGCAGGGAAGTATGGACAGAATATATTGTCTGGGCAAAAGTAGGGGAAAGGGGCTCCATTTTACCAGCCTTAGGGAAGCTATCATCCCCATCGGATGCAGACCCTCCAGTGTGGTCGCTCCAGGGTCATCTATGTGCACACCCACAGCCTTTCACCAATGCTCTGTGAGAAAGCCTAATAAACTCTTTGGTTCCCCAGAGTGAACTTTGATAAAATAAAACTTTGCTTTGTCATTGGGACCTTAGTAGTGTGCATAGTACACACTGCCTAGTCACCCCCAAAGAGAAAAATTCTTGTAACAGTGTCCTAATCTAAAAACAGCCCATATGCTCACCAACTGGAGAATTGATAAGTAATTGCCAGGAGCTGGGCACAAAGCCTACCATGTGTGGTTGTTGCCAGATCAACTTAGAGATGTATCTATCAAGGCAGGTATCAACTCATGGTTTCCAAAACCTTGGGTCAGAAGAGGAAATGTATTGCAAAAGGCACGAGTAATATGGGGGCACAATGGGTGCAGAGTCCATGTTTGCCGAGGTCAGCGTGTTTACGTGAGGCACTTGTCAAACCTCCTATCTCCATCTCTTTAAGGGCTGCGAGTTACCCAGACTAATCATCACAGCCCAAGGAACAGACGGCCAGAGTCCAGACGTAACCAAATAGTAAACTCTTCCCAAAGGGCCTTTAAACTGTACCTAATAATCCTTTTTATGAACTATATTAAAGGACAGATACACTGGCAGTGTGGGAAACATAAAAGTGTCCTCCACCAGGGGCTGGGGAGACAGCTTAGTTGTTAAAAAGCACTGGCTGCTCTTCCAGCAGACCCAGGTTCAATTCCCAGCACCCACATGGCAGCATACAACCACCTGTAACTCCAGTCCCAGGATATCTGCCCTCTTCTGGTCTATGTGGACACTACACACATGTCATACACATAGAAACATACAGGCAAACATTCATACACATTAAAAAAAAAAAAAAAAAAAAACTCTCCTTTTTTGAGACAGGGTTGTCTCTCTTTGTAGCCCTGGCTGACCTAGAACTGTTACATAGACCATTCTGACCTCAAGCTCACGGCCCCCTAAGCACTGGCATTATGGTATGTGCTACCATGCCAAGCATAAAAATAAAGTATTAAAAAATAAAACACTCCCTCCATAAGCTCTGGAAAACACAGGAAAAAATAAGAGCATGAACATTAAAAAAAAAAAAAAAAAGAAAAAAGAAAAAAGAAAAAACCTTGATGGAAACAATCCCAGTCTAAAAGGAGGGGCACTGGGCACTCACAGCAGTGAGACACTGGACACACAGCAGTGGGAGGGACACTGGGTACTCACAGCAGTGGGAGGGACACTGGGCACTCACAGCAGTGGGAGGGGCACTGGGCACTCACAGCAGTGGGAGGGGCACTGGGCACTCACAGCAGTGGGAGGGGCACTGGGCACTCACAGCAGTGGGAGGGGCACTGGGCACTCACAGCAGTGGGATTTGAGACCCGGGGAAGCTCAGGAGGGCTCCACGGACGATGTGAAGTATTTCTGTGAGTTCCAACAGCTCCCCTTTGCAGGCATGATATGAAATGTCATCAGAGTGACATCAGCAAGGTGAGACCAGAAGAGAAGCAGCTGTGTCTGCGACAGAGCCTTGTCATTCAAAGGACAAAGTCGAGCTCCAGCCTGAGGGTGTACCCTGTATTCAGCAGACTCAAAGGACAAAGCCTATCAGGTGAGTTTCTTCCGTATGGAGCAAGTAGAGAGATGATTTGACCTGTGGCTTTGCCTCAGAGGTATAGCTCTAGCAAACATGGCCTTGTTCTTGTTTGAGAGAGACACACTTTCGCATTTAAAGGTTGGGCAGTGCCAGGACAATCTATCTGGAAAACACAGAAACACTTCAGGCAGCTAGTTGCCATGAGCTCCAGGCTGTGCAAGGATGGGAGCAGATGCTGCACACATCTGGACCAGGAAGGACTGGACCCCTGCTGTCTGCGTGGCCAATCCTCACACAGCCTTTTCCCAGTCGGCCCCTCCTTTGTGGTCTATAGGGAAGAAACTCCTTCACAGAATTGCCCTGTTGGAGCAAAGTGCCCACTACATTTTAACCTTGCTTTAAATGGCCCCAAAAGTCCTATTGTCAAGCAAGTCTACTCTGTCAGGAAAAAAAGCGTCTGAAGAAAGATGACTCAGCTGTCTTTGTAGGGGTTTCTATTGCTGTGATGAAACACCATGACCAAAAAGCAAGTTCGAGAGGAAAAGATTTATTTAGCTTACACTTCCACATTGCTGTTTCTCACCAAAGAAAGTCAGAACTGGAACTCACACAGGGCAGGATCCTGGAGGCAGGAGCTGAGGCAGAAGCCATGGAAGAGTGTAACTTACTGGCTTACTTCCCCTGGATTGCTTAACCTGCTTTCTTATAGAACCCAGGACCACCAGCCCATGGATGGCACCACCCACATTGGGCACAACGCTCTCCCCCACTGATGAGTAGTTGAGAAAATGCCTTATAGCTGGATCTCAGGGAGGCATTTCCTCAACTGAGGTTTCTTCTCTGATGACTGTAGTTCATGTTAGCTTGATACAAAATCAGCCAGTACCCAGTCCCAACCAGCCACCACCTGGGTACCACTACTATACTGGGCGCTGCTTGTGTGTGGATGGCATGTTATGCAGACGGACCGAGGCCATGAATCACTGCAGGTGATTCTACTGACTCCTATAGGGACAAGGGTGCCATCTGGAATCTAGTGGCTGGGCTAAGAGGCAGCCCACACTGGGCAGACATCACTGGGGGCTTCACTGTGCTTGCCAGTGACAGATGGCTAATAGTGCCTTGGACGATCAACATAAGAAGAGGAAGCCTGTCATAGTACAGGCTGTGATGGGCTAGCCTTCTGCTTTGGCTCTGTGGCAGCTAAGGATAGAAATATATGGTGGGCAAAATCAGCAACTTTGGGGGCAAGGGAGAGATTGAGAGAGAGGGAGGGAGGGAGGGGGAGAAACAGAGAGAGAGAGAGCAGTGCCCTGGGGACAGTGCCAGCTCCACACTGGCCATGGATGCTCCTGCACCCACACTGTGAGGCTGGGCAGGTCAGCTGTAGGAGCAGCTATGTTCACATACACATTTATGTGCACATGGGTACAAAACATGTTCACACACAAACTCATGCATTCATACACATATCCCCTCTCCCACACTCACACACCCACACAATCAGATACCCCACTCACACAGTCACTCATTTACACACACTCAGATACCCCACTCACACACTCACACACTCAGATACCCCATTCACACACCCACACACTCAGATACCCCACTCGCACACTCACACACTCGGATACCCCACTCGCACACTCACACACTCAGATACCCCACTCGCACACTCACACACTCAGATACCCCACTCGCACACTCACACACTCACACACTCAGATACCCCACTCGCACACTCACACACTCAGATACCCCACTCGCACACTCACACACTCAGATACCTTTACCCACTCACACACAGAGAGATGCCTCCCCACACTCACATTTGCATACACACACCAACACACTCACTCTCACCCTCTCACACATACTATCACATTCACAGACACACTCATACATGCTTCCACTTGCACACTCTCTTACCCACACACACACACACACACACACTCACCCAATCACACTAATCTGTTCAGTTGTACAGTGTCATACACTCTCACATGGTCAGACAAATATTCTTCCAGTCAGTCCCATCAAGTCATACAGGCTTTCATCTCCACACATGTCCATGTACACATACTAACACTGACATAATCACACTGACACAGTCAGTCTCACACACTCACACACACATCCCAACCCTCATACACACTCACATATACACGCAGCTACACTAATACCATTTCCCACTTACATTCGCAGTCACATTGACAGGATCACATGCTCACCCCCACACATACATGTTCCCATACATGCTCACATGGTCACATCAATGCACTTTCACAGTCATGCTGACAGGTACACTTTCTCACACACTCGTTCTCTCCTTAGCATCTCTTCTTAACACACGAGTTATCTGGATGACTACTGTTCTCCCTCCCAGACTGAATCACCATGAACTAAGGCTAGGGCAGGTGAGAAGCTGTGGCTTTGCTCTGACTCGCTTCTGAAGGCCACTAGTGGTCTTCACCCACAAGGTTACTGTGCCTACTCCTCTCTGGTGGAGTCACTGTCCACAGTTTCCAGCAAGCCTCACTCCACTGTGATCCTACAGAGTGTTAGAGGCAGACTTCCGAAGGAACCCCCATTAGAACCCAACTGAATAACAACAAGGTGGCTGCCATTAACAGGACCTCTCAGGAACCTAACCCACAGACAGAGCTGGGTCAGTCTGGCCTGGCTGCAGTGACAACTCTTTGGAACCCCACATGCAATGCCTTTTCCCAGGGCATCTCTCACCAGCCTTGACGTGTCATTTCACAATGGTCAGACTGAAGGAAGATGGGTGGAGAGCTCACTGACTCTGCTCCTTTCGAGCTCAGTCTTTACAGGTGGATAACATAGGCAGTAAACGTGTGTGGAACAGATTACTACAAGGATGTGCAGATGTCAGTGCTGTTGGTCCTGAGTGGTGAGACTCATGGCTCCTGATGCTGGGGAGACAGGAAATCTGGACACACGCCTTTAGTCTCCAATATAACCTCAGAACAGCAGAAGTGGGGACAACATAGTCTCTGCTTCCTTCAGCAGTTGAATCTAGAATCTGTGCTGATCTCCCCTCCCCTCACGAGGACTTATAAGTTAGGAGAACCAGGGAGTGAAAAGATGGAGGCATAGGAAGGGGGACTGGATGCTCTTCAGGAAACAAGGTGGAGGACTGGACCCACTCTCCAAGCAACCACACCAGAAGGTTCTCAGTGGGAATGCTTGCCTTTCATCTAGGACTCGGTTGAACCCTGCAGCTGGGAGCCTTTGTCAGAACGGCTGCTGAGACCGGGGAGTGGGCGAGCCTCAGAAGGAACCACTTGAACCATCTCCCACCACACCGGGCATCTCCACCTCAAACGGTGTTAGTGAGCTTCATTAATTAACACTCCTAAAATGCTTTGGGCTCCTCGGATGAAAGGGAACTCTCCAAGTGCAACGTGTCATTACCATTAAAATGATATTTAGTATTGGCAGACAGACCAGATGCTAAGCACAGATATGCCTCAGCCACAACAGAAGAAAGGTTTGTGAGGATGTTTCAGAGCGCTGCTAACAGGCTCTCCTAAATTACCCCTCCCTCCCATAATGATGACTTGAAGAGAGATAGGATCTTAACCACTGCAGAACCCAAGGGTATTTCCATTGTGCATTTCAAGGACCCAGAGCCTGGCACACCGCAGGTTTCCAGCCTTGCCCTACCTAGAATAGACTGCGTCTGAATGATAGCAAGGGAAACCAGGTTCCCCCAGACCGCGTCTGGGGACAATTCCACATATTCACATGTCACTTTGGCCTCCACACTCGGCTGTGTGCTTCTGTTTGAAGGTGACTCTGAAGAGCAAGGGACAATGAAGAGTTAAAAGTGTGTGTACAGCAAGTCGGCAGAAAAAAATCCCCGGCTGCACAGTCAAAGGCCCGCGCCTCAAGCTGCCAGCCACAGACAGGAAAGTGCTGGCGAGCAAGTCCCAACACGCACGTCTTTATTAAATCTTTCTTTACAACACAGAAGTTAACTGTCTCCTGAAGTATGTGGGGTGTTTAAACGTGCCTCAGCTGACAAAAAAGTCATTTTTAAAGTCTCAGTACACGGTTATCCATGGAAACAACATCCCGGTAACCATTTCTGCTCAGTGTGTAGTAAAGCGGTAAAGGCAGCCTTTGGGGTAGCCTGCCATGTCACCCCACATGTTCACCCCACATGTCCACATCATGTAGAGATTATCCAGCCAATTTCTCCACCCAGGAAGTGGCTAGGTAGAAAGTGCCTTTACCGTAGCAGCAGCTAGTCAGCAACAGAACTCAGGTATAACCAGGAGTTGGTGGGTTGACTTTAAGGAGAACCCTTGCCTGTCTTTGATCCATTAATTAGAATTCCCAGGCTGGAGATCCTAACAAATGAGACATAGAGTCAGGGTCAAAAGCAGCATCTGGTGAGGCCTTCTTGCTGCATCAACTCACAGGGAATGATGAGAGTCCAAAGGACTTAGAGTAGAAGAGCTGGAAGATGAGGGCTGAGCCCACCTTTCTATCAGGGACTCATGCTTGTGATGGCAGCATCCATCCACTGTCAAGAGCAGAGTCAACATGGCCTGGTTATCTTCTAAAGGTCCTACTTGTCAATGCTGCTGTGCGGGGGCCTAAGATTTCTAGCATGTGGAGTCCAGGGGAGGTGCTCAGAACATGGCTGCCCTCCTTTGCTGTGTTAAGAGCACAAATAAAGAGAAGAGAGCTGGGGTTAATTCAGCAGCAACACCAGCGTCACTCGTACACGTGTGTATAGCTCAAGGGCTGCACAGTGCTTGAGTGGGCTTGACCTTGGCCCTCGAGTGCAGGTATGGGCTCACTGACCCTCCCTGGGGGACTCTGGGTTCCAAAGCCCCACATAGCCACAGCAGGGTAGAGCTGTGAATAGGCTTACAGTGTGTTATCACTGGGTCTAGCTTTCCAGCACTGTTCCCACTAGAGCACCCTCATTTGACCCAAAGTCAACATCAGTCCTGATCAGCCACAAGTTTATGTGGTGGCAGGTAGGGGTATTCTCTGTTTTTTTCCTCTAGAGACCATCACAAGTAGCCTGCATGTTCTTCTTTCTCTAATAGTCAACACTAAAGCTCTCCCTGTTTGTGTAGACACAGAACTGTACTTAGGTTTACTTTCAAGTAGAAACTGAATGCAAGGGAAGTTAAATAACCCAGAAGTATTCACAGCTAGAACAAGAATTCACAAAGGTATTTGGAATTCAGTTGTCAGGACCTCCTTTGTAGAAATGAGGGCCATAACTCAAAAGCCATGGTGGGTATGGGCTGCATGATCAGAACTGGAGTCAAGCCAAGACCCAGGAGTCCAGTACGGAGTCCATCACACCTAGATGGCAGCAAAGATCCAAGCCATGCCCTAGTAGAAGCAGCTTTCAGAAGTGACTGCTGGAACAGAACTTCTGACATGGCCTTGTTTAACCAACAAAGTCAATATCTCCTGCTTTCTTGAATTAAAGCATCCAAAGAAAATTGGAAAAGGACACAGAGATAAAATGCCTTGAGACGTGCACTGCCCTCTGGGCTTCGCCATTAGTCCTCTCCAATTTTCAGAAGACTCTCAGAATATCCATACTGAGGCCAGTGCTGCAAGGCAAGCATTCCCAATGAACACCTCTCCTCACATGATACCTGTGCTGCCCCTGCATAGTCAGAGTTTGGACTTTTGTATCACAAGTTCTTAAATGGGACTTCACTATATTAATGGAATCATCATTGCATCAACACAACCACGGAGATAATGGGGATGATAATGGCACAGATGGTAACTCTTGGAAGACCTGTGGGAAATGTTTAAGAGTTAACGTCTAACTTCCAGATGGGTTACAATCACTCAACCCCTCGGGGTAGCCAGAAAACCTTCTACAAGCTTGCCACAGCCTCCTCCAGACACACGAGGCTGACTTTTGTCAAACAGTATCCAGTCACACTGAGTATATACTGCCTCAGACCACTTCCGGACACTGTTGACTACTGTTGGATGCCTCCTGGAGTCTTGGGGGAAGCAATAAAATAGTTTTGACAGCAGCAAAGTTGGAGGGGTTGTCACTGTTAAATGTGTCAGATATTCCTCATTGTGGGTGGATATCGAAGACTCACAGTTGAAGGACCGAGGGGTAAACTGTCTTTCTGTCTGCATTTGCTTTGAAATGCTTTCACAGAAAAAAAGAAAAAGCTGAAGCATCCAGGAAAGCCTCTTACCCTGCAGGTCAGAGTTACTTCAGATATATATATATATTCTATATATTTATATCCCTTTTCCCTTCACATTTAAAATTTTCTGTTGATTAAATATATTGCTATACACATTATTAAAGGTAAGGTTCTGTATGGTTTTCCAGAGACTTTGGGAGCAGACGGGCAGCAAGGCTACAAGCTAGCCAGAGCAGGGTCTAGATCAATACTGCTCAGCTTCCTAATGCTGTGACCCTTTAAAACAGTTCCTCGTGCTTTGGTGACACCCCCCCCCCATGATAAAATTACTTCATTGCTACTTTATAACTATATTTTTACTACTTTTATAAACATATGATATGTAATCTCCAAACAGGTAGCAGCTCACAAGCTGACAACCTCTGGTCCGGACGGTTGCCTCTTCTCCTCACCCGACCTGAGGCCTCCATGGCATCTCCAGCCCTAAGTGCTTTGAAGTGGGAGATTTTTTTTTTTAAATGTACAGGAAGGAGATTATTAAGTGGTTCATATTCAGAGGGTGGGACAATGTTTCTGTAGTCTAAGGATTAGACTGTAGAGCAAGTGCATTCCGGCTGCTCGCTCCTTAAGCGCTCTGACTTTCCCTTGGATTAATCCCAGCCCAGGCCAACAGACTGACAAGTTCTCATCATCCTTTGTTTTAGTTTGACTCTAAGCTGCGTCATCCTTCCCATCATCTTATCACCATGCCTGGATGGGGAACTGCTCTTCCCTGTGGCTGCATAAGCACATGGTACCCTCCTCCATCTCTAACCCTTTCTGGATACACTTCCTTTAACGCCTACCCAGCCAATCAGGGCAGGCGAGAGCTCTACCACTATGCCATATGCCCAGTCCCTGCTTTACTTTCTGAGACAAGGTTTCATGAAGTGACCCCTTCTGTCCTGTACAACCCAGAAAAGCCATAAATGAGTAATTCTCCTTCTCAAGTGGCTGGGGTTGCAGGTCTGTACTGCCAGGTCCAGTTCATAAGCCATCTTTCAAGAACTCCCCATTACCCCAAAGCCAGACCCAAACCGCTCTCCCATGCTGGCTGCCACAGCTTCTTGCATATATACCGTATCATCCCAAGTCTGAAACTTACTATGCTCATCCATATGTTAGTGAATGTGCACATATGTGTGCATGTGTAGCCACTCCCAAATACTAGTATGTACATATATGTGCATACGTATTTTTCCAGGTAATTCCTTTAGCAAACATCTGCTCACCCTTTGAGCTAGCTTTTCTGGACCCCTTCCCCGGGCCTGTCTGTGTCCTCATAGGCTAGGTGCACACCTCTGAGCCCCATATAGAAATGGTGTCTACACCTCTTTCAGTAGTGAGGGCTCTCTTTATATCTACACTATCTACATACATACACATAGTGCTGGTGCAAGTCCTAAAGTGAACTAAAGTAAAAAAAAAAAAAAAATCTTACAAGGTCTGCCAAGAAAGCTCAACTCATGGAGCTTGCAATCTGACCACCACATAGCTGTTATGACTTATGTGTACACACACACACACACACACACACACACACACACACCACACACACACATACACACACCACACACACATACACACATCACACACACATACACACCATATACACACCACACACACACACCACACACATACACACACCACACACACACACACACAGAGAGAGAGAGAGAGAGAGAGAGAGAGAGAGAGAGAGAGAGAGAGAGAGAGAGAGAATAAAATTCCTACAAGGAAACCAGGATGGATGTAAGTTAGCTGCAGAGAAAGAAGCTACAGACTCAGAGTGGAGAAGGGGCTCTGCTGGACCTGGCTTTGCTTATCTGAAGTGGACTCTGTCTAATCCTGCTTCTGTTGGTTTCTTCACAGAATTTAAGACATTGCTAGATAGCTGCATGCAGAACTGTGTGTCAGCATCACTCTGACTGGACTCTGTCCATTCCATTTGGTTTATACACTTGTGTAGACACTTTAAAAAAGGCTGAGATGACAATTGTGACAGGTGCAAAATAATCAGTTTTGTACTGTCTCTGAGAGGAGCGCTGCCCAGGGCCACTTACGGCCCCAGCCCACATTCTGTTGCTCGGCTGCTGGGAGAGCCTGCTTTGATGTTCTCAGGTTTTATTCTGCTTTGCCTCAGTGAGATGTCATCTGGGGATGTGCCCAGAATCTTGACACCTTTGAGATGTGAGTCTCACTTCCCTTCTCACCCGATGATGCTACTTTTGATTGCTCTGGAATCTGTTTTCTGTTTTCATCTGGCTCTTCTTACAAGATGGCTCCTAAGTGTTCTAAATGCGGTGCCTTTTTTTTGTCTATATTCGTCAAAGGTGGCAAAGAGATGATCTTTGAACAACTTGAATTCTGCATGTGCAGCCTCTGGTTGTCACCAAACTCCCCCATGAGAGTTTAGGTTTCCTCCTTCATACTTTGACGGCTCCTGTCTGGAGCAGCTCCTACACGAAGTCCATGCTCTGAGCTCCACTGAACCCAGAGTTGAGGTTGGGGCTGAGCTTGCTTCAGGCTGCACCCAGGGATGTTTACTGCTGGAGTGACAGCCACTGCTTTACTTTTCCTCTTGTAAATCCATGTTGTTGACAATTTACTCAGATAAACTGTACCAACCCACTGACACACTGAGATGAAGCCCACGTGTATAAGGTTCTTGTGTGAGGTACATGCATGCACGTGTGCTTCAGGGAGTGGATTCTGGAAGCTAGACAACAACTGTCACATCCTAGGCCACATGTCATTGCCATTCGACTCTTCCCAGGCCCATGCCAGATTGGCTGAGCTCAGAGCTCCTCTCTGTGCTCAGGCTGTCTTGCTACCTTCTTGCATCCAGGGTGGCTTGTTCTTGCTCTGATGCCCAGGACCCCTACCTATGCCCACTGTTCATGCCCTGCCTTGCTTCAATTCTGATCCTCAAGAGTTCCCTGGTCAGCCACTTACCTCTGGGGCCTTTTGTGTACTAAGTCAGATATGGCTCTTAGTACCCTATGGCGAGTCCGCATACTTTCTCCTGTAAATATATGTATCAGTTTTGGATTGAGGAACTCAAACTGGCCATGAAATGTCTGTATACACTTTCCCATTGACCATTTCATCAATTTCCTGAAGGATTCTCCTCCTATGACTGCCTGCCCCATGATCCAGCATAAATGGAGACTCCATTCTCTGGTGGTCAAGTTGCCTTTGGGTGCTATCTGTGTAGTGTCTACATTTACCTTCTTGAGTTTGGGGGCTGAACTCAAAGATATAAACTATCTTTAGTAGGGTCTGCACCCTTCCTGAGGCCAGGCCTAGAATGTATGCATGAGCCCACATTCTAAAGTCTGAATTCTAAACCGACTGGAGAGATCTCAGTTGACTTTAAAGGCTGTGAAACAATGTGTGCTTGCTTTGATCAACTCAAGGACAAGGTCAAATATTTTGAGATCTCTTAAAAGAAAATAAATGTTCCTATATTCTTATTTCTAGTCCCTCTGGGTGACATTGGGTGAATGGTCACGTGACTTTCTTTGCAGGAAGCCTTCCCAGAATATCCTAGGGCTGGGTGGTATAGCTTGCAATCTGAGCTATCTGCCAGCCTCACCATGCAGCAGGCATAGCAGAGACGCACTCTAAGCACACGCAAATGGACATCTTGGCCCAGGAAATGACAATGTCAGCAATGGCAGTAGAATCTCTGAAAATGAAGGACAATGATAAAAACAAGGATGGAGGCAGAAAGCAGAGCGTCCTCGGGGCCTCCCAGAATGCCATGCTCTTGGGGTAGTGTCCATTTCTTTCTTCTAATGGTTTCCCATCTCTCTGGCCTTTCCCACTGGTCTATTTGGAGGACTGTTTCCCGTGTGCCAGATGTCTCGCTATGTTTGGGTAATTATAACTATTTGAAGAATTTCAAGAAAATGCCAGCTCATTAGTGGCTGAGAGTACTTGACATTCTCTCTCTGATAAAAACCCGGTTTGTTGAATGTTTTAAAATTCATGCAACACATGGCACAAAGTAGGGTTCCAGTTCAACAGAATCATAACATAAGTGATCAAAACTGGGCAGTGCAGACGTGACCGCAGACAATGGCCTTTTCTAATGAATATGACCATGCTCTTACAGAATCTACTGTGAAGATGCTCAAGTAACAACTGGACTATAAAGTCGGAGAGTTAAACCTTTGTTGAATAATACTGGAGGAAAGACTAGTCTAACTAGCAAGAAGCATGATACTGGTCCAATGATGACAAGGAAAAGATTTTTATTCTTCTGTTTGTCACTGTTCAGTGAGTCAGAATCATCACTGAAAAATCTAAATGACATCTGCTACTGAAGATGCTACAGTATGACTCAAGGTCACTGTCCTCAGGCTCTACACTCACTACTTATGACTTGATCAAAGACACAGACATCTCTTTCCTGCCCTAAGGGATGTTATAAAATATGGGGCCAGGGCTCACCCTACAGGAGCCCCAGGAGAGTGGGAAATAAGTCCTTTTAAAAATGCCTGCTCTTTAGCTGTAAATTAGAGTGTGCTGTGACTAGCAATAGCAGTGTGTCAACATGTACACTGTAGCTCTATGACCGAAAATCCAAAGGGAAGGTTTTAGAGGAATAAAATAATATTAATCTCTAATCCCTTTCTTAGCAAGAACATTCTCAAAATCAATCAAAGACATCATCTATCTCATTGCATTTTTCAAAAGAAGTGGCAGAGTAACAAGTTGTTGACACCAACTCATGAGTAAACAGTGGTAGAGGTGGGGTTATAAGCTGGGCTTCACAGGTTCAGGTCCAGCTATCCTTATTTCTAGTATGTGATCCAGAAACTCCCTAAGCTGCTCTAAGTCCCAGTTTCCCTAACTATGACACATGGACAGTGGCGCTCATTGTGTAGGATCCAAGGATCCTCTGAGAACATTTTAGCACAGAGCTCTTTAGAAGGTGGAACTGCCCTGATAATTGGCATCTTGCATCTGCATACATGTGTCCTTGGAAGGCTTGTTCATGACAGTGACACAGTGTGCTATGGTTGAGATGTCACTGGCCCGGCCCGAGCTAGATGAACAATTGGTGCAAAGGGTGCGTATATGAGACTCACTGTGGGGAGGGTAACACACGGCAGACTTTTCATGATTTCATCCACCATGGCAGTGATTTTTGAGGCTGTCTGACTGCAGAAAGCTGCTTGGCATGGAGGTCAGAGTTTCCTGGCAGTATGTTAGAGTCACGGAGTGCTCATGTGTAGTCCATAGATGCTTATCCAACAGAGCGGCTGAAGAAGAGAGACTGACCTAGAATAGTATCATTTTATCTGTTTGTTTGTCTATATTTTGATTTTGTTTCTCAAGACAGGGTTTTTCAGTATAGCCTTGGCTGTCCTTGACTACACTTTGTCGACCAACTTGACCTTGAACTCAGAGATCTGCTGGCCTCAGCCTCCCAAGTGCTGGAATTAAAAGCAATTGCTTCCATGTCTGGCTCTGGCATCGATTTTTAAAATAAATTTATTCAACTAAAGTATAGATGACACACAAAGTTAGGAGAGGCAGTGCTGGGATTAATGGTGAACTGAAACTCACTGATGTCCACAAGCCAGATGCCTGCTTAAGGGCATGCCTATAATTCAGTTGGAAAAAATACCAAAGCCCCACCCTTGTACATTACAGACCACTTGCCACAACTATGTGCAGGAAGCCTCGTTTATCTCAGTTCTTCAAACAAAAGCCTGGGGATTTTAGTTGAATGAAAAATTCAAGGGTCTGGACTACAATGCCACAAAACTCTGGTTCTGTGTGTGGACACCAACCTAAAAACTTCAGGGAAAAGATTAGATAAAAAACATTGCTTTTACTAGCCTAGTGTGTTACTTGGAGTGCTCTAGGCAACAGAATTGATACAATGAATAAATATTATGTGGGTATTTATTAGACTGGCTTACACAATACAGTGGGGGTATTCCAACAATTGCCATCTCACACTGGAGAAGCCAAGAATGTGGTAGTCACTTGGTTTATGAGGCTAATGTCTCAGCAGTCTTCATCTGGCACAGAAGGTCTGGAAGATTCCTAGAGAGCTTCTGGTCTTGAGCCTACATGGGAAAGCTGAAGAAACTGGTTCTAATAAGTGAAGGGATGAAGCTGTAGCAGCAACAGAAGAGAGAAACTGGCCAGCGAGGACAAGGGCAAGCAGGCAAGAAACAGAGTTCTTCTTCTATGTGCTTTTTTTTTTTTTTTTTTTTTTTTTTGGTCTGGGCTCCCACTAGAAAATGCTACCACATTAAGGGTGGGTCTTCCCACTGCTAATAATCCAAGCAAGAAATTCCCTCTTGGGAGTCTATGCCCAGTGGCTGCCTGTAGCTAAGTTAGATCCATCCCACCTGAAATTCAGTGTGTTCAAGAGGAAGTGAAGTATTTTGAAAGAGGTGGTGAGTAATTAGATAGTCCACAGAGTAGCACACAGATTAGCTCACTGGTGTCGTTGCTGACCCATTCACAGATGACAGGGCCTGATGGGGCCCAGATACATGGTGCATGCCCATGGGCATAGTCACAGAGGTCTCCCTGATGAGGATTTAATACCGATTTTATAAGTTTAAAAATAGATACTGGTAACCTCATAAACTTCAACAAATCTGCTTAATCTCAGGCATCTTGACAACAGCTCAGCTCCAGACTGACTGCAAAATGGAAATCTCCTACTATGTAAAACAGTGTTGCAGTAAGAGAGGCTGAAGAAGACAGAGAAGGGCCCAGAGCCCCACCAGTGGTCTCCAAATTTTCAAGGTGCATTTTTGTGGCTCCAAGAAAAAGTACTGAAAGGATTATTTAAAAGAAAATTAAGGCAAATTTTATAATATAAGGAAATGCAGATTTGCCAAGCTTGTCCAAGTGCAGTGACTACATTTGCAAGAATCAGAAACAGCCAGCAATAACAACCATCACAGCCAAGAGCCTTCCTCAGATCTAGCACTGGGTCATATGGCTAAAGAGAACCTTGCATTCTCCTGGTTCCATCTTGAATTTCACAGACTAGAAGGAATCTGTGCAACTATGGAGTCTGTTGTTGTCCTGTGCAGCTAGTAAGCCAATGAGATGAGAGGAAGCACTGCATTCTTCGCCCTGGTAACAGCTAATACATCAGTAAAGAAAGCAATTCTTAGAGTGTTTTTCTAAGCTTTTAAAACAAATACAATAATTAACTATTAATTTTCTTAATGCTGTAACAAAATGAGAAACAGCATAGGGAGAAGGACACGCTGGAGGTGTGCATGAAAATGGTTCCCATAGGCTTACATATTTAAATACTTTTTGACTCCATTTGGTACAACTGCTTGGGAAAGAGGTGTGACCTTGTTGAAGGAGGAATCACTGGAGGCACATTTTGAGGTGTCAAGTGCCTACTCCATTCTCAACCTCTCCTCCCACCCTCTGCTTCCTACTTGAGGATAAGAACATAAGTTCTCAGCTACGGCTCCAGGGCCATGTCAGCCTTCATGTGGCCATGTTCCAGCCATGATGGTCATGGCCTAATCGTCTTAAACTGTAAGCCCCCAATCAACTCTTTCTTCTATAAGCTGCCTTGGCCACAGTGTCTTACCACAGAAATTGAAAAGAAATTAGGACAGGAGTACTTTGGCCCATGGTTAGAGGCCACCATGTTGGGGAAGTCACTGTAGCAGGAATATAAGGCAGCTGTTCACAGTGCATCCACTCTTCAAGAACAGAGAAGGCCTAGAAATGAGGCTGGGCCAGAAAAAGTCAAGGCCTATATATACCCAGTAACACGCTTTCCCCAGTGAAGCACCACCTAGGTGCCACACCTTAAACATCCTCCCAACCAGACTCAAACATAGGAGCCTGGGGAAGATTTTATATTCAATTCACAATTTCCTCAAAATTGGTTCTGTTCTAACCACATTCTCAGTCTGACCCTCTGTCATGAGACCCCCTTCTTGAAATTAGACACTGTCACATTTTATTATAATCTATGCTGGGATCTTCTTAAGCCATTTTCAAGTAAGGCTTTAGAAGGAACCAAGCAGCGTCTACAGAAACAGCACACAAGACAAACAGACTTGGCTGGGCACATGCGAGAGCAATCTGGAGGCCTGAGCTCCTGTGTGTGCTGGCTTTGGGGTCCTGGGAGACGGATAGAAGCTGGGAGCTGCACCTGGGTAAATCCCTCCATCTTCAGTGCCTTCTCCTGTCCAGAGCACCCTCCGGCACTCATGCCCCTTTCTTTGTTCCCTGTGTCTTTCTGACACCCTCTTCTACACAGGAAGAAGACAGAGAAGAAGGGTTCTGAAGACCTGAATCCTGTTAAGAGCAGGGGTTCTTGAAGGTGGCAGGTAAGTGAGAGAAGGAAGAAGTGACATTTGCCCTCACTCACCACTGACTGTGAGTTGCCTCAACAGTCCTACAGGAGGCAGCCTGGTCCCTCTAGTCACATTAAAGTACTGTGATAAGACACACTTAATAAGCACAGAGTTACTGAGTACTGAGACTTGGAAATAGAGGGTTTGTGAGAGAATGGGCATTCATTCTCCATCATGCTCTTTAACAGTGAGTATGTCCATTACTGCATGCGGATGGGGTGTCCTGAGCTCACCAAGCTGGGCATTCAGAGACATGTACACAGAACAAAGGTATCCTCTATATATGAGATCCCATGCTGGGGAAACAAAAAGTGAGGGGGAGGGGGGACCAGCTGCACAAAGGAAACCCTTTCCTATTCGCAGGCATCAGGTGAGGAGCTACTGTGGCCAGGCGATCTGGGATACATGTCAAAGAATGGGTTCAGAAAGGCACTATGGAGGAGACAGGACTATCATGACACCATAACGAACAGACCACACATGGTGTGTGTGGAGGGAAGAACAGCTTGTGTCACAGGAAGCATAGCAGTGGGTTTACAGCATTAGGAGTCTGTCCTGATGACTCCACTGAAAGTTGGAAACTCTGGATATTCTTCACAGGCGCAAACATTAGAGGTTGATTACAGAGAACTGGTTTACTGGGCCAAGGAACTGGCATCCAGAGCTCCTGGCAGGTAGGAAACTGGAACCTAGAAGATGCTGAGGCAGCTGTCCTGAGAGAGAGTAGCTTCTCTTCCAGGAAGCTCAACTTTGCTTTTGAAGCCTCAAATAAAATGGAGGCTAAGACACATCAAGGAGGATCACCAGCTCTGCTTAGTGTTGACGTGTGTCGTTCTTAGCTGCATCTTCAGAGGAGGAGCTTTGTATATCAGAGCTTAATCAGGTCCCTGGGGCCTGGCCTGGCCTGGGGGACTTAAGACCCAACCTGCAGCAAGAGTGGAGATCGAAAGAACAGGCCAAGACTCCAAAGCAAAGCTCTCTCTCTTTGTCTCTCTGTCTCTCTGTCTCTGTCTCTGTCTCTGTCTCTCTCTCTCTCTCTCTCTCTCTCTCACACACACACACACATACACACACACACAGACACACAAACACATAAACACAAATATAACACACATTACACAGACATTTGTACACACATACAGTTATACTCATACACACAAATGCACACACTTGTGCACATAAGACACACAGAAGACAGATATACACATAGACATTTACACAACACATACACACACACAGGTACACACACACCACAAAGACCCAAGGCATACAAGCCAGCTCCAGGGATATCACACACAAATCTTGGGAACTAAACAGTGTCTCATTTCATGGCATAGGAAGCTGATCTTCTCCAAATTAACTCCTCACCTAAACAAGGTCACTGCCACATCTCCTTTATGTCTGGGACAGGAAAGAAAGAAAGAAAGAAAGGAAGGAAGGAAGGAAGGAAGGAAGGAAGGAAGGAAGGAAGGAAGGAAGGAAGATGGCTGAGAAGCAGAAAGGGTACCAGTGGAGGCAGTAGACATTTGATGTCATCTTCTGGGGAAAGTACAGATAGCCAGGCCACATGTGACACTCAGAGACCCAGGGAAACCTCAGGGGAAGAAAACCTTGGTTTAGGAGGCCACAACTAAAAAAAAAAATTGACCCTGGGGAGAGTCAGGACAAGGAACCCAGTTAAGGAGTAGATACCACAATAACCCACATAACAGGATAACAGGAGCAGCTGGTGGCAACGGGAGTCAATGAGCTGTCACTTTACTGTAAATTATAAGAAAAAGAACTAGGCCCACAGCAAAAGATAAACTAGGGGCTCTGTTCAACAGGGATGAGCTCCAAGGAGCAGGCTAAAGTGCTGTGAGGTGAGCCCAGGTGTAAGGCGAGACACGTGAGCAGCAGCTAGCAGACTAAACAACCATCCTTGCCTCTGCCTTACATAGGAATGGGGGAGGGGAGAGTCTATAGGTGTGAACCCGAGAGGAAGGAAATTGGTAATTATTGGAGGGAACACTGACAACATTTCTGACAGACTCATCTGTCTGCTAAACCTTGTCATCAAATCTGCAGCCCCAGGACAGCAGGACTGTTAACTCCTCTCCCCATGGAAAATATCCTGGGGTCTATTCCTCAACCTTCCTTTCCAGCCCAAGGTTCCACAGCAGGAACCTGAAGATTCTGGTTGGTTCACTAGGAAAGGTCAGACTGGTGCAACCCTTTTTGCAGTGACCCTGGTAAGTATGTGAAGAATTTCACTTCAAAAATGTTTCTCGGTGTTTCCTCTAGTTAACTTCCCAGGGCTGAGATGCAGCTCATGGCTAAGGAGATTGTTTAGCAGGCAGGAAGCCCTGTGTTTGATACCTGGCACCACATAAAATGAGAGCATAACTTTCCAAGCACATAGAGCTTGTTTATTTCTCATTAAAGGATTTTAATGTCCTAGCAGCTGATGTTGATTGAGAATCAATCCAAAATTAGGGTTAGGTTTCCTTTCCGAGATGATTGTTTAAGCCAATAGGGAAATGTGTTACGATTTTGGAAAATCCTATTTCCAGGCAACATTTAGAATGATGTCATGTCCATGGGTCAACACTTGAATCACAAAAAGCACTGAAGATAGAACTTCCTAACCAAGCTACCCCATGCTGTGAAGAACTCTCAGTTACTTTATAAAATAGAACTTGTGGGATACACTACACGAACAAAACAGTCAGCCAGGTTACATGACAATTTAACTTCTGATACCCTAGAAAACAGCCCTGGGCCTACCAGTTCTTCAGTCCTCCTTTCTAGCCCACAGATCCTCCAAACTTAATTGCAAATCTAGGCCTCCTCCCTCAGGAAGAAGGGGTGGGAGCAGTGCATGAAAACCAAGTCAGCACAACCATCAATCTGAAGCCAGAATATACTAGGACACAACTCACCACGGAGCCAGGACACACCCTACCATAAAACATCCCACTAAGATACCTACCATCATGGAGCCAGGCTGAGATACACCCCATTATGAAGACACTATGTACCCTACCATTGAGCAAGGACCAACCCTTCTATAGATCTAAGATATACTCCACTGCAGAGCCAGTACCCATCCTACCACAATGTCAGCAAATACCCCAGCGTGGTGCCAGTAGCCATTCCACCACCAAGTCACAAACACCTCACCACGGAGCCAACACACCCCACATGAGTCCACAGAGCTTCCAGGGAGTCAGCACACACACACCTCCATGGAGCCAGTATCATCTCACCACGGACCAAGCCTACTTCAACACTGGACCCAGCACACATCCCACCTTCCTTACAGCGTTGAAGCTTTCGCTACACTGTCCCCCACCCTGCCTCGCACACCTGGTTCTCTACTGTCATCACTGCTGGCCAACCCTGAGGAGTGTGTGGTTCCTGGTCCCTCTTTTGGTCTGCTGGTATCCTGTCTTTGCCTTACGCCTATACTGGGCTATGCTCCATGTAAATCAGGTCACCTACAGTGAGGCCTACAGTGCTCTGGAGTTTGTGGCCTCGGGTACATATGTAAGCCATATGTTAGGCACAGTGATAAGATCCAGTTTTCTACTTGAAAACATCATATTATAGTGGACCTCGTTCCAGCCATTGTCCAGACTGAGTCAGGAGGGAGCACGAATGCTGGGATCTCTGGAAACAAGATGCAGCTCCAGTCCAGCAAGGGCATTCACTCACAGAAGGAGCACTTCGTGAGGCAGAGGCAGAGAGGATCCCTCAAGCTCAGGGAGAAGCCCGATCTGTTTCTTGTCTCCCAGTTCCTATCCCTATGTGGGAGACCTAGGAACTAGGTTCCTGACATGAGTCAACTCTTTCTAGAGAATTGTTTATAAAGGGAAAAAACTTCATAGGAGGCACACAAAACATATATACATACTACATACACACACCACTACACACACATACATACATATCACACAATACATACCACACACACTATACACACACATACATACTACACACCACACACACTGTACACACACATACATACTACACACATACACATCACAAACATTGGCCACATTGAGCCCCTGTATGCACAGGGGCCAGAGCTAGGTCAGCCTAATGTATCTTCAGCCCCAGGTCCCACGGGGATGGTAGTCAATGAGGGTCCAGTCTTCTCACAGTGCCTCATTGCTTTGATGGGCTGTCATCTTGCTTGGGGAGATTTCAGCCAGAGGAGTGGCACAGCAGCTGCAAAGGTGTCAGAGCACATCAGGGAAAAGATTCATCCTGGAGCTGGTGGCAGGCCCATCAGGATTCCCTGGTAGGAAATGCAGAAACTGGGGGCTGCAGCTCCAGCTGGGAAAACCCCTGCATCATCTTGCAGCCTGTCCAGACCCTAGTACAGGCTTTTCCAGCCAGAGTCTTGAGACCACAGAGAAGTACTCTGTTCTGTTCCCTGACTGACTTACCTTTTGTCCTGGCTCAAAGTGTTGAGCATGGTGGGACACAGGTGTCATTATTCCTAACCTGTTATTTAATAAATTCCGTATCTATTAATTAAACATACAGAAGCACAGAAAGGACACCTCTAAATGTCACAATGGCAAAATTCATGATAACAGAACTCTGGGCAAGAAGCCTCTTTTATGAGATTCTCTTTAGAGTTATTAAGGAAACAGGCCAGAGAAAACAGGGAATAAAGCCCAGGCCTGAAGCATTCTTTATAAAGCATGTTTTCAACCCTCCAGCCTCACCCTTCCCTCCAGAGCAGTCTCTCCTCCCAAGCAAACCTGGATACATGGTGTCACTCACATACGAGCACACTCTGCCCAAGTCTCCACTGCTCTCCTGAGATATTCAGACCCTGCTCTGACACTGTCTCACTGAGGCCAATGCTCTGGCCTGATTTGCCTTGATGACTGGGTGACTGTCTAGTTTGCAGAGACATTGTCTCCAGTCTTTTCATGGCAGCCCTACCTTGCTGAGATGCCGCCTTGCTCAGAACCACTGACCCAGGCCCTGGTATCTAATGAGCTATTTAGGTTCAAGTGGTTCTTTTTAAAGTTTTCTGTGGACACTTCTTGCATATGTGCTTTTTCTCCAGTCTTGAATGAGCTCAGGCACCACTAAGCAATCTTAAAGGAGTTCGCCAATGGCCTGCCATCAGCAAAGACAGAAAAAAAGCAACAAGGAAAAAACTGATCCCAATGGCACTCCCAAAATATTGCCCCACTGACCTACCTCTCCTGCTCCACTTTGTCCCCCCAAACGAGAGCTCAGAACAGCAAAGAGGAGCCTGAATGCTTTTGCATCCTACATTGAGCAGTCGAGTGATTTTTTTCTGGAACTGTATGACTACATTGGTAATTAATTAAGCACACTGAGTCTTGTAATTCAGTATCTGCTCTGTTGCCAGGCAATATTCTCTGACATTTATCCCAGAGGCTATGGAATTTCCAGTAGGAAAATCCTAAAGGTAAGATGGCCCTGAGGCCTGAACGTTTGGAAACCTTCAAAGCCTGCTGCATTCCAGTCTAGGCCCTAGTTAGATGGGAGGACCAGAATGTATCTCAGATCCTAACCCCGGTGGTACCTGCACTGAGGGGCTCCATTCAAGTGCTGTGTGAGGGAGATGCCAGGTTCTTAGAGAGACAGGAACACTGCTGCTCAACTTAGAGCGGGGACCTTCAAGGAGACTAATCCATGCCAAGGTCTACCCAAGGGCTCCCAGGACATAACAGAAAGCAGAACCTACCCTGCCATCCTGCTGCTTACCACTTTAGCACCGGTCCTTTCCCCACATCCATTTAAAAACGAGAATAAAGAAGCCTTTTCTGCCATTGCTTCAAGTCCAGTTAGATAACGGTTCTAATTTAGCGCCGTTCTCATATGAGACATTCATGCTACCATGAATACAGGCTTGGTGACAGAGCATGACACAGAACACAGGAAGTGGCCCTGCCTAGAACCATATGATGCATTTTCCACAGATTATGGAATTGGAATGGGCCTCATGAATGGACCCAAGAAGGGAGGGGTGGGCACATAAGGGGTGGCGGAAGTCAAGCTGTGTAAGCATGGAAATTCAGGGAATGCTTCAGGGACCTGAGGGTCACCCTGCTGCTTGGCAACAGCGATGGGACATGGATGTGAGTTCAGAAATATCCTGCTGGAACCATTGCCAGTCAAGCTAGGACTGGCAATCTCCTTATCTGCAGCTGACACACATGCTGGCATGTTACTACACAAAGATCAGTGACATTATAAACACCTTGAGAGTCTTGCAGCCCTAGGTTCCCAGTAGTAGGTGGCTTTCCCCTGCATGCAATTCCCTTGGGAATATATATATATATATATATATATATCCATAAAAGGTACACTGAACAGACGCTAGGGTAAAATGTAAAGAGCCCCTTCATACATGCAACTCCAATACCAACCAGAGAAATAGGCCACCCGTCACACACCCCCCCCATTGCTACCTACCCCCCAGCCTGCTTCCACAGATGCCCCTTCAGAACTTTTCCAAACAGTAAGACTTCTGGTAAGTGGTGAGTGTGCCTTCTCTGACTCCAGTTTTCACATTTTTGTTCCATGTTCTCTCACTCAGACCTCAGGACAGTTGATCTTGAAGAAGCCATGGATATAGTATTGTGGCTGGACTCCTCCAATGTATCAGTGAGACTAGGGAAAGCATAAGGGCCTTTCCTTTAGGCATGATACACCCTAGCACTTGCCATCAGCCTTCCAATGTTCCTATCAGAAATATGTGTTCTCTCCAAAACACAGGTCCATGACTCTGAGTAATTAATTGTGTGTGAAACTGTTAATGAATAGAGCCTCCAGCCTGTGGAACACATGGGGCAGGGGTCCCTCTGTTCCCATGTGTAATCAGTACCAAGCAGGATATTCTTCTTGGATGCTCTCCATGTGACTGTCTACCCCCAGCAAAGGCAGAAAGTTACCCTTGGGCCTTGGCTGCAGTACAGACTTGGGGATGGTTCTCTGAGTAGTGGACACACATCTTTGGGGCAGCAGTACCCCTTTGTTTGAGCTCACACTGACTTTCCACCCTCCCCCAGACTTTCAGAGGCTTCTGGGCACATGGTGGATGCTCACTAAACAAAACCTCCGTTGAACAGAAGTCTTCATTTTGTCAATATTGGGTTTGGGGATATCTCTCTCAAATTCCTCAACAATCCCACTGGTGGTTCTCCAGGCATATGGTTCATTTTTTACCATTAATCATAACTGTTGGAAATGAAAGAAATTAAGATACATTGCAGGCTGGGGTGTGGCTCAGCAGCAGAGTACTTGCCTAGCAAGGGGATGGGGATGGAAAGAGGAATGAAGGAAGAAGAAGGGGAGGCCCTTCCTGAGTTCCTCCATCTGTGTTGAGTATTTCTCAATATCCAGAGCCTGTGGGGCTATGATGGATCAGCTGCTCCTGTTTCTTCTACATTTAATGGGGGAGAAAAAGGATCAAGAGAGTTAGAGGATTTATCCAAGGCCATCAGCCAGTCAATGAATGTTTGAACAAAAGTCCAAGCCTTCTAATTGACACTGTTGCCTTTGGGGCACAATATGGTGTTGTTTAATGTGCCCTTAGGAGGGACAGAGTTCTCATTCATAGCTGGGAAGGTGAATTAGTGAGTAGCAAAAGAAGGGAGTGGGGGGAAGAGAAGACAGGAGAAGAGCAGGGGAGGGGAGAAGAGGGTGAGAATAAGGAGAGGAGGGAAGGGGAGGACAGAGGGGAAGGAAGGAGAGAAGAGAAGAGAAGAGAAGAGAAGAGAAGAGAAGAGAAGAGAAGAGAAGAGAAGAGAAGAGAAGAGAAGAAGGCCACGTGGTGCTTCCCAAGTTGGACAGTAATGGTAACTTCAAAGTAAAGAATGGGTCTATTAATTCAAAAACAATTAAAAGAAGATGAATGCAATTCACCTTGCAAGCAGTGACTCAAAGGCATAGCTTACTGGGCCAATCAAGGTGCTCACCATCTGATGGCAATTTTACTGGGAATTCAAATATACCCACAGCAGTTAAACCACATCAAGGGCCATTTGCTACCATGCAGCTGGAAAGTGAAGGCTGGACTGAAAATGCAGGATCTGCGCCTCAGCGAGCCCATGCTTCCAGAAACATGAGGCAGGAAGCAGAAGGGAGGTATAGCCCTTAGATGCTTGGGTAACTTTAGCAGGGACCCATGGGGAGGCTGGTTGGTGACAGGAAAATGGATATTATGGGTGATAGTAACAGAGAAAGCATGAAATGATACAACTGAGCTAACCAGAATCGTTAGAGTTGCCTGCAAATAGAAAAAGATAGCACATCCATGGAACTGAGAGAAGTTTCCTCACTAGCAAGGCCTCAGTACCTTCTTCTCTAACATCAGTGAATTTAACTGAATCACACCAGTTCCATAACTCTACTCTGTGTGGATTCAGGTACGACTTGGTGAGTGAAGTGAGACCCAAAACATACAAGGAGAAAAGGACATTACTCTATTGACAGTCATTACTCTATCCAAGTCCAGAGACATGACTCTACATAGATTTAAGGGTACAATTGTGCTGACATCAGGTAAACATAATAAATCTCTTAGTTTTTCAAAGGTGTCCTCTTCTCTTCACTCTCTTCTGAGTAGGAGTAGTCATTATGAATATTCAAGTGGGAGTGCTGTACAGAAGTGGGGGGGATGTCAGGAGGACTGCAGAGGTGCTTCGTGGTCCTCTCCATGGCCAGACTCGTCTCTTTCCTCTCTGCCGAAGCCTGGCCCAACTCTTGGAAGGACCCAGTCTTGAGTAGAGACAAAGCCAAAAGGCAGGTTTTTTTAGGGAGAAGGGCTATGAAGCTTCAGAGTTAAAAAAAAAAAATCCTTTGAGGCCTATAGTACCTCCTTGCTCAGGCTCATACTTGCAGGAGAAACAATGCATCCATCCCCTTGCCAGGGGCTGAAACCCTCTTATCTGCTTTCACTTTTAGAGCAACTACATGTCTACACTTCAGGTCTACACTGCTTGTTTCTGTCCTTGTTACAACACCCTTGCTTTAACCTGGAGACCTCTAGAGCGATCATGGAGGAACCACAGCGGTTGGGAGAAGGTTCATTGTCAGTGATCAAACACAAGGGAAGCCACTGAACACAGTCAGACTGATTACACAATGCTGCAGGGGTGCAGGCACCTGGCACGTGGTGAACCCCGTGTAGTGTTCTCCAAGGGTGCCTGGCAATCAGCTAACAAGATAGCCACCGAGCCTTCACTGCACCCAGCTTCATCACAGAGGCCATGTGGAATACATTAGAAAGGGGGACTTAAGGAGCTCATCACTTAGCAGGGGATCAAGTCGTGCAAATCAGAAGAATCTGAAGAGCAATTGACATAAATAGGAATTCTGAAAAAGGAGAGATTAGGCTCGGCTGAAGCTGTTGAAAAGATGTAGCAGAGAAAATGAGGATTTTGGAAAGGAGACATAAAATGTGACTCTCCTAATAGAAGACAGGGACATGCTGGTAGTGTGACCTAGTGCAGAGGTCACTGAGAGGAAGAGGAGCATCTGGACTGGGCTTCTGAAGCTAATCTGCATGAAGCAAGGGTAAGCTAACCTCAAGGGCAGCGTAAGGCATTGAGAGTTCAGGTTCACAGAGAGGGTATGAAAGGACCCACTCAGTGAATCAGGATGGTTAGAGTTGCTTTATGCAAATAGGAAAGGGTAGCATAGCCTTGGAGCTGAGAGCTGAGCTTCCTCACTTCCTATGACAAAGGACACGGTGCTTTTAAGGTAATGTATAGGAAGCAGGGGTATGGTTGAGAGGACATGAACGAAGAAGTTATAAAGAGATGCCAACATCTGCCGTCTGGAGAGGTAGTAAGGTTCCAGGAACACCTCTACTGTCTGCTTTGTCTAGTACCCACCAGCATCGTGAGGACACCAGTCCATCAGCTCAGCAACTGTATCCCTGAAATAGTGGTACCTAAACTGTTAAAGCTCAATTTGTGCTTTGATATGGAAAAAAGAGAAGTACGCAGATTAAATCCTGGAACTGGATCACGTAAGGATTGTAGGTGGCAGTCCCGTGTAAACATGAGTCACAGAGTTAATGCAAAGCCATTGATGTCTGGATTCTATGAGAAAACTCCACTCCCTCTAAGTTCAGGGCTCACCAGACTGTCAATACTCACTTAAAACATTCTTATTGCAAGTGCTGTAGAGATGTTCTAGCAGGCAAAGGAACTTGCTGCTAAACCTGATGACCTGAGTTCTGTCTCTAGGACCAGCATTTGGAAGGAGAGGACTGACTCCCACAGCTTGTCCTCTGAGCACCTCATGTGAATATGGCACACACTCCTCCCATCCCAACCCTGCAACACACACACACACACACACACACACACTAATAAAATGTTTTAAATAGTTTCTTTAGTGCATATGAATTGTACAGATAATGGGCTTTGACATTTCTATGCATGTACACATGCTTTCACCAGATCCATCTTTCCTACTGTCCTCCAGTGATCTCCAGTCCCATGAATTTTCCTGCAAATGACAAAATTTCATTCTTCTTTATTAATGGGCAACCTCCCCCTCTTTTACCCAGTTATCCATTGATAAGCATTCAGGCTGATTCTATAGCCTGGGGATTATAATTTCTACAAACACAGATGTATAGTATCTCTGTAGTGTGCTGACTTAGAATCTTCCGGGTATACACCCAGGACTGGCATAGCTAGGTCACACAGAGGGTCCAGGTTAATTTCTTAAAGGCTGGGCATATTGATCTACATAGAAGTTAGACTAATTTATATTCCCCAGCTGTACAGAACTCCTTTCCCCTAGGTTGCCAGCATTTACTGTTTCTTATTTTTTGAGTGATAGTCATTCTGCCTAGGGTTAGATGAAATCCCAGCACAACTTTGATTTGTGTTTCCCTAATAGCTTCAGATGTTCGCATTTTTTCATGTTCACATTGGTTACTTGTACTTCTGAGAACCGTCTGTTAAGCTCATTGTCTGCTGTTTGACCGTTGCTGACTTTGCCATCACTTGTTCATGTGAAGTTCAACTTCTTGAGTTCTTTGCATATTCTGGGTATCCATCCCTACCTGATGACTAGTAGAACATCTCGTTCTGTAGGATGTCTCTTCACTTTACAAGCTTTCTTAATTTGATGTAATCTGCTTTATCATCTGTTACGTGGATATGTGTACAAACTCAAAGGGTCCTAAAGATATGAGAGAAAAACTCCTTTTCTATAATAACCCCATGATATAAAGGTAGATAGGCAGCTATGTAATGAATACGTAGGTAATATGTTGATGATAGACAGACAGATAAACAGAGAGTGATTTAACTGAGAATGGCACTCATAGGCCCATATTTAGTGGGTTGACCTGATGCTGCTTGTAGTTTAATGCTAATAATATTGGGCCCCCAAGACCTGGTTGTCCTAGAGACAAGACAGTCTGCATGTAAACCCAAGTGACACTATGTGACCTTGCCTCTGAGTTATTTCTGATTGGTAAATAAAGATTCCACAGCCAATATCTGGGGAGAAGAGACATAGGCGGAGTTTAGAATTTCTGGGCCAGGGATCAGAGGAGAGCCATAGGAGAGAAGGGGAAGGAGGAGAGAGAAGCTACCATGGGTTTGACGAGTCATAAGAACATAGCCCTGAGGTCTGGCCAATTAGAGTTAAAAACAGCCCAGGTGGAACATAGTAGGTAATAATTCAGGGTTACCAATAGGAAAGTAGATTCTAATAGCATAGAGGGAAGATATCTGCCCAGCTCTGGTGCTGTTAAAGGCTTATTGTAAATATTAAGGTTGTGTGTGTGTCTTTTATCGGGGAACTGAATGATCAAGGTTTGGTAGAAACCCCTAATTGGAATTAAAGATTTTTACATCACTCATATACTTGAGTGTTATACTTGAATGTTTGGTCCTCAGTTGGTGGAAATGTTTGAGGAGGATTAGAAGGTGTAGTCTTATTGGAGGAGGTGCGTTGCTGGAGGTTGGCTTTGAGGTTTCAAATTCCCACACCATTCCCAGTTAGCTCTCTCTGTCTCATGGCTGTGGACCGAAAAGTGAGCCCTTACCTCTTGCTCCAGGGCCATGCATGCCTGCCTGCTGCTATGCTACCCGCCACAATGGTCATGGACTCTGACCCTGTGCAACCGGGAACCTCAAACCTGGACCCAGGAGCCGCAAATTAAACTTTTCTGTAAGTTTCCTTAGCCACAGTTTTGTCATAGCAATTGAAAATTAACTAATACATAAATATGTTATAGCTAGAAAATGGGTAGATGACATAATAGGTAGATTGATGACAGATAACAGATAAGTAATATATGATGGATGCACAGATGAATTGACAATTGATGCATGACAGAAGATGGCTGGCTGACTGGACAGATGATAGATAAGGTAGACAGGTAGAGAGATTGTGATAAAGATGGTAAATACTGACCCTTCAAGAGACTGTTTACTTCCTTATACGTGAGCAATCTGACAACTATGTATTCCTCTTTTATGCAACCATGGCAGATCTCACACACTACTTACTGTTCATGTTGTTTTCCTGCTTAAAACCAGGGGAAGCTACTTCTCAGAAGTTTGTCTTAACTCAAGCTGTGGTACAAAATCCCATGGGCTAAATGACATTTAAAAACATAAAAGAAACAGGAAGTGTAAGATAAAGGTGACCAAAGATAGAACTTATCTTGAAGTCGTTTACCAGTTTGTATGAGTCCACTACCTTTACCTTTCCGTGTGCTCACATGACCTGTTGTGCATACAGGACTGGAAAGCTCCTCCTTCCTCTGGGATGACTTGACGCGCTATGAGGCAATAACCCCATCCTCTGAACTTTTTAACTTGAATTACCTCTGCAAAACTTGTCACTAAATCCCGTAGTCATTGGAGCTTAGGACTTCAACATGTGAATTCAGGGGCAAGAAAATCAGGAGTTAGGCTCGCTCTTGGCTATCTACCTCTGCCAAGCTCCCCTGTAGAAACAGCTCAGCCATCCTTATTCCAAGAGAAGACCCACAGACCCCAACACTCAATGGGCAAAGTGTTAGCGACTATCACCTGTATTATAAAATGGACACTGTCTTGAAATAACTTTTGTCACTTTTTGTTTCTTGAGTGACATATGGACATCATGTCACTGACTTGGCCAGCTTCCTTTGTTGGTGTCAACTTGACCCCTGGATCTTGAGGCATCTCTCCTCTGAACTGCAGTGCAATGACACTCAGAGACCCCTTTCCACACTGTTCCACATCAGTATTATTATTATTATTATTATTATTATTATTACTATTACTATTATCTTACACATTATATCCTGACTATAGTTTCCCCTTCCTCTCCCAGTCTCCCCTCCCTACTTCCTCTCTTTCCCAGATCCACCCTCTATGCCTCCCCTCAGGGAAGAGCAGCCCATCCAGGGACACTTAACACTATAGCTTCTGCGTGTTGAATTATTCAGCTCCTTTAATTTTAGAGCACTTTCCTGAATTGTACTTTTAGTTTACATCATAACAGGTTGGTATTTTTTACGTGCTTCTGTCTTTCTTCTCCGGGGCTTTCAGCATACACTGCTCATGACAGTTCCTGAGGCCCCCACAACCTACAACTGATTTCATCTAACTGTGAATTGTTCATGAGTTCTTCTATCTTGTTTTGTAAAGTAAGTTGCTTCAAGATTCTTATATGTTTATGGAGAAATATGTGGTCACAGTTTTTTTTTCCTCTTGGCAGTATTTTTCAAATCTGTTCATCCTGTGAATTCAATGAATTTTCTTTTGGTATCTTAAAGGATACCTCTTAAATCCCAACTGATCACTGAATAAGAAGATTCTGCCTATATACCATTTGATAAAACATATGTGGCATTAGGTCCAGAGCCATAAGGTAAGGAGGGAGAAACTGTCTGGATCCCTCAGGTTATTCATGTAAATAAGCTCATTTACATTAATTTGGCTGCAACCAATCAGGGCTGCTGATCTCTGCATAATTTTTTTGTACCCTGCCTTGGCAACACACCACTTTTTCTTATTTAGAAGAATCAATTACTATATAATTCCCCATCTCATCCCGGCATCCTCTGTTTCTTGGGACTCTGGGGCAAGCTGCCCCAGGACACCTGCTCCTAGCCCAATCATCTTCTTGCCTCTTTCCATTCCCGGTGGCTGCTTTTCCCTGGGGCTGGGTCACTGAGCCTCCAACTCTGCAGCTGCGGTGTCCTCCCAGGCCTCCTGGGCTTTCTTGGCCCTCTCCCTCCTTGGCAGCCTTCCCTTCTATATTGTGTTTCAGACTTACAGATGTCTCCGATTTTGTTATAAAGACAGCATTTGCATTTTTATTCTCCTTCTTCTTGCTGCTTTTGACTGGTTTTCACGAGGACAGGAAGGAAAAAGCCATCTCTGCATGGCAATCCTACAAAGGAATCTCTCAGTAAATCCCAAATATGTTTTAAAATACAGACACAGGGTAATGGGAAGAGGTCTGACTCATGAACACCTACCTTTCAGAGGAACAAGCAGGCAGAGCTGAGCCTGTGCTCTCACGGGAGAGAGGGGGAGGGGGACTTCTCTTCCTTGGGATTCAGGCTCAGGGAACCGCCAGTAGCCCCACCAGCTTTGCTGGGATCAAGGGCAGCTGCTCAGAGGTTTAAAACATACTGTGATGATCTCATTCCAAAGCCATTGAAAGTATATCTCAACAAGGAAAGAGGCCCAGTGGCAAAGCAAGCTTGTTAAGATAGCTTCAGACTGGTAGTATCTATGAGTCCAGCCCGAACCCAGCTGTCTGTAGACACCAGGAGAGCTGGGGAAGCCTTGGAACTTCCCTTAGCTTTTTATTCCTATAGTTGGGAGTAAGATTCTTTTATGAATAAATGGCAGCCTCTCTCTTTCTCAACATCACTAGAGTAAAGGAAGACGACAACAAACCAAACTTTTTGCCATTTCATCCACAGGCCAGCTAGGAAAACATAAAAGAGCAAGACGGGCTGGTTTTAGGAAAAGACAGAATTATGTGACGTTGCACACCCAACTGCTAATGCATGTGCCTGTGGGTGTGTTTGTGCACACACATTTGTTTGTTTGTCTGGTGTGCATTTTTTTTGTGTGTCCTTGCATTCACATGAATGTGTGAAAGTGTGTGTCTGCAGGTGCTTTTATGCATAAGTGGGGGAGAGAGAAGGGGAGACTCTGCCTCTCCTGACCACACTTTCCTACATCCACCCCACCTATCAGGACACACTTGACAAACAACTGATCGACAAATGGGCAAGGTAGGGTGCAGGTGAGAGATCGGGTTCTCCTCAGCTGGAGGAAGGCCTGGGAATGAAAGAGGTGCAAGTCAAACCTGACTGTGAGTTAGAGGGGCATTCAGTATGGCCCAGCTCTTTCTCTGCCTGTCCAGCACCCTCCCTCGCACATATGAGCAAACTGAAGTGGGACTCCTGTGTTCCCATGCCTCCTTCCAGAATTGAGAAACAGGATCTGTGCTTTCATGCTTGCTCACTGTGCTGCTGGCTCCACCAAGCCATCCGTTCCTGATGCATAATTAATAGTGGGATTAAAATGTGGAATCCATTTTCCAGGATTTTTGATTCCCAGGTGGCACAATAATGAACCTTCTTTTCCAAAGGAAGTGGTCTTCTCTAAGATGGATATCTCTGGGATGCAGAGAAGGGCTTTCTAGACAAGGGAGCCCCCTCACCCGGGCTGTAGAGTTTCCACTAGGGATGACTCCTGGGACCATTCCTGCAGACCCAGGCTGATACTTGGAAGTGTCTCATGAGGCTGTGACACCACAATGACAACACCCAGCATCCTCACCTCCTCGTGGTGACTCTGCTCACTCTGAAGCGTTTTATAAAGAAAGACCTTTTCTGAATTCTCAACCTTTCTCTTTCACTGTCTGAAGACAAGGAGCTTGACTTCTCATCTCTCCTTTAAAGCAGCTTGCTAAAGAGTTGTACCACAAAGGAAGAAAAGAGTCTCAGACTGTGTTATTGTGATGCTCCCCATTGGATCACAGGGAGAGGCCAGCCAACCAGCTTCCTCCCAGGGCATATGCTTCTGCACAGTGATTCCTTATAGTTTCTCTGAACCAAATGCTCAGAGAGAGAGAGAACACAATGTCCTCACCCAATGGCTGCCATGGTAGGTAGCTATTGGATACCTAAAGCTCAGGAATTCATGGTGGGATCACGTTGAAAAGCCGGCTGTCTCTTCTTCTATCTGGGAATGAAGCCTACCATTTAGGATACACAGCTATGGTAGAGTTTTCAACATAAATTATTTGTGTATTTTATCTTGGTTGATTCGGGAAATTACAAGTGTCCTAATGCTTTAGTGACAGAAGCTGGCATATCAAAGGATTCAGGGGAACATAAACAGACATAAATCACCTTCACACTGCCCCTCCCTAGAACCAAATTCCCCATTTCACAAAGACCATGTAATCCTTTCTTTTTCAAACAAATGCCACTGCAGCGCTGTGATCCCAGCGTAAGCCAGCATAAATCTTGCAACAAGGGGCATGTTCAGTGTGTTCTTTAGTAGTCCACTCCCAGGTCTCCAGCCTGACATCACTGGAGCCGAGTCGGAGGGGATTACATGTGTCAGCCACTCAATTGGTGGCAGTCATCACAATGGACTCACCTGACAATCTCCACAGGAAACTATATGCCACATTTCCCTGCCTTGTAAAAGGCAGAATTTAAAAAAGAAAAACAGCCATTAAATTAATTGGCACTAAAAGCATGTAACAGTTATCTAATCTACTAATTTTTAGTTTAATATTAACCCCAGTGTCTGCTATGACACTCATTTGACCTGCACAGGGAGCCGGCTCACTGCTTAGGTCTTTGAAGAGAGGCAAGAGGTTGGGGGAAGGACAGGGGTTGGAATTCTTTCAGTCTGACCTTGTATTCGAGAACTGTGTTTGCTCTGAGACAAGTATTGACTTTATGTGAGGCCAAGCTCGTTGAGCCTGATGTAGCATGTTCCTCCGTAAATTTTAAAGGACCACAGGTTCAAGAGGCAGCTTTTAACTTGCAGATGCTTGAATTGGCTAAAGTGATGGTATCTCTCTTCAAAGGAGGAGAAGCATTAGGTCCCAAGGGAAGGATCGCCCAGGGCCACTGGGCAGAAAAGATGCTGAGCTGGGACCCCAAGTCTTTGTTTCCCACTCTCTACCATTTTTGTTTAATCATAACTATGGAGGGAGTCCTTGAAGTTTCCATCCTGTATGCAAGGACCATGTGGACTTTGGGAGAAAAATCTTGCAGTGAAAATCATGAAGTCTGCCTATGGTTTGAAAATTGTGTATCCAAAAGTGCAGACTCTCCAGACCAACAAGCAATAGCTGCAGGTGGAGCATGGTGAGGACACACAACATCTGATGGTGACATACATGTGAAGACTTTTGGTCGAACTGTCTTAGGAGCTTGGATGAGCTGGAACAGCCACTGACAAAACTGAACAGGACCTGGTTCCGTGCTCTCTATCAAAAACACACGGTCCAGGGCACTGCTTCCTTCTGCTTCTCAGTCCTGGGTCTCCAAATTTTACCATCTTAGGTTTGTAGGAAAACAGGAGTTCAAATTTTTCATAAAATGAAAACTGCTCAGTAGGAATCTTACCCAAGCATTAAAATGTGACAGCCACAAGCCAAAGTGATCTTCTACAGCAGACAGAAGGACATGGAGTCACCAGAGGGCATTAGGCTGTACACTCCAAGAGGGGAAAAAGGAAAAATGATTGCCTGCTCTTTGGGGTGGATTATCTGCAAGACTGTGCATAAGAAAGCACCAGGAGCAGGCTGTCTTTCTAGAAGTATCCTGTGGAGATATACCTGACATGGGATGATGGTCTTAGAGGAAAAGCCCATGTTGCTGAAATCAGAGTCCTTTGTAATGTGTTTCCCCCCAGTCATTTCTAACCCAAGATCTTTTCCATTGAGGACAGATGAAAGAAACCAAGGGAGAACCTACAGAATGTCCCATATCCTAGCCTATGGTGCGGCCACTTGAGAAAGCCTATACCCCAGGTGTGCTCCCAGCGTAACAAATGACACCTTTAAATCTATCTGCTCTGATAAGTGAGTGCTACGGTGATGCGTACTGTTGCTTTAAAGCCTTTCCCCAGCTGTCTTGAGTTCCATAGACACTCGTGCCTTACATAGACAAACAAACAAACAAACAAACAAACAAAGTGTTCTAGAAATCAGTTCCACTCATGTAGCTGCTGACAGCCCTCAGGGGGCCCAGTGATGGCAAAACTGCTGCAGAAACACCTGACTATCCAGAGCCCGAGAATGGGTGGCACTGGAGTTAGTTCTGTTATACAGAACCCATGGGCTTCATGCCCCATGGCTTCATGTATGTGGAGCCCTCTGTCACCCTCTGGCACCACAGACAGATCCAGTAGGAAGACATGGATCTCTTCAGAAAGTCATAACTTAGCAGTGCTTTGACCCCTCAGTCCCCTCAAGCCTGTTCTTGAAAAAAAAGATGGAACAGAAGACATTCATGGGACAAAACTGCAGCCGCCACACTCCCCTGTTGGGATCCCCTCTGAATCTCTGAGAGTGTGCCTCTCCACTGACCTTGTGTTTATATTTTGTCTGGCATTCAGCTTTAGATTGTGTAGAAATACCTGACACAGACTATTGAATAAGATGAGACCAGCTGCCAGAGGTGACTGTGCCCTAGAACAGGTAACATACACCACCATGAATTTGTGTTAAATCATTTACTCCTGTCCAAGACTGGGTTTCTGCTTTATTCAGCTATTTACACAGTGCATTGTTCATTTGATAACAACCAACATTTGCTTAGTAAAAATTCCAGATATTCTATTAAATGTTTTGTATGGAAGTGTAGATTTTGAAGATGAGATTATATTTCCATGGTTTTTTTTTTTTTAAATAAGGAAGCTGCTAAGTTATGAGGAGGTACAATAACACATATATTGACTCAGGCCTTTCTGGCTTTAGAACCTGAGTGCCTAAGTGGCCACTAATATTTTAAGGGACTGGGGTATGTGCATGTGCATGCTGGACAAATATTTTGAGCGTTTAAGGGGTATTTGCTGGATCAGCTGCAGTGGGCTTCACTGCTCGATGCTGTGCATGGTTTTGTGGGGAGGGGCCTGGGAATGCAGTGATACTGGTGCTGTCAAGATTCCCTCAGACCCAGCTGCTAACATGGCTGTCTATGGTCCTCTTATTCTGTATCACTGGCCACAGGAAATGTTTTGCCCATAGTAAGAGAGAAGTTCCCCTCTGCCTTGGAACCTCTAGCTCTGAGAAGTCAGTAGTCTGGCTCCAAGGCATGGCATTAGTATTGGTTCCCTCAGTCCCCGTTCATAGTATGCTCAACACACGTCAAAGATGTTCTTGTTGGAAGAAGGCAGTGCGTGCTGCCTGTGCTGGAAAGCTCGTGTATTGGCTAAGTTGAATGAGATGCTTTCTAATCTGTCTCCCAGGCCCAGAACTTCTTTATGTATAAACCTGATGAAAACCTCTTCTCGCCTTCCTTGGGCTGTGTTCTATGAATCACTTTTTCTCAAAGTTAAAGACACAGGTCATCTGTCACCATCTTCTGTAGAAGATAAAGTTCCTACAGAGTGCTGTGTGGCATGACTGTGACCTCTTTCTGTCCCGGATCCAAACTCAACACCCACTGTGCCCCACATTGCTCTAATAATGGGGAATCAGTGAACCCTCAAAGTGCTGTTGGCTACTTAGGCACCCAGCCAATAAAAGGCTTGTGTCAATATACATATTGTCCATCCCCACACTGAAGCCTGTCTCTTACCAGGTGGTTCTGAAGGCCCTGTAGATGCTTGTGGCTTCGACCTGAGTCCAGGTGGAGCATGGGTGTAATATGCACTTCAGTGTCAAAGCTAGCACTCAAGCCAGCAACTGTCCCTTCTCCCTAGAAGTTAGAACCAGTACTCAGAATAGCTGCTACCCTTTCTCCCAGGCAAATCTGAATGAACACATCCTTTTCTCAATAGGGGACATAGTTGACTGTAGTGGCACTAAGACATAGCCATCAGGTGTCAAATGCAATGGGCTTTTGTAAAATCAAGATGGTTCGATAATTTACAATGAGTGTCCCTCCAAAGTGGGGTGGATGTGCCCACAGTCATTGTGATTCACTTTTAATTTGGGCCATGTTAAAAGATGAATCAGAGGCTGAATGAGGCCTGTTCTGAAATCCTTCTGATAGAATGAATAGCATTGCACTTCAGAGATAAGAGCAGGAGTGGGGTTCTTAGAAGACCTGGAGACCCCAAAGTATGTGTGGAATTCAAAGCCACTATGGAGATGATGGAATGTGAGCCACTGGCAGTGCAAAGCCCTTCAGAGAGGAATGAAGTGCTAACTAAGCAAGGAACAAACACATCTCCTTTTCCTCCTGAGAGAGGAAATGTGTGTGGTAGCAGTTTCCTTGCAAAGGAAGGCCTGTCACTGTGGATGTCAATTGTCAGGTCAAAGCAACCCTCTGCCCCACAGGGAGCAACCTTCCCACAGTGACACCATGATAAAATTGAATAAAAACTTCACTTTAACAAATTACACCAAATTTGTATTAAGAAAAAGAAATTCAGTCTGGTTTTGTTGTTGTTGGATTTGTTTGGTTATGTGTTTTTGTATCAAGTACACCTTTTCTGGGTATCCCCTTCCTCAGGTCCAGGCTGAAAGGTCTGGCCTGAGATTGGTCACTACCATGTCCATGGAGGGAAGCACAGCATCCATGCTCTGCTCACAAGGATCTGTGGGATGAGATCAGTTTGCAGCCCAGGATACTGTGGTACAGGATGCTTAGAGCACCCACAAAATCTTACACTTAAAACAGCCTTCAACCCACAAGCCTTTGAGATGCATTTAAGATCTGAACCGTAACGATGCATCTGAAAATCGACAAGTTTAGCCATTCTGCAATATATATGTATGTCACAACACTTTACAAAATAAACCCGTATAATTTTATATGTTAATATAAACGATAGGTAAGTTTAACAAAATGAAAGACAAAAATATTATTGCAGTTAGAACAAAAAGAATAAAGTTAGGAGAAGACTGTGTAGCAGGAACACATCAGCTGACACATTTACATAGCAGCTGCAAAGCAGGGCCTAAAGAGGTCAGCTTAAAGCCTTTGGAAAATTGCTTTTGCATCGATCTCCATCTTTGCATGATTCACTCAGGGGTCCTGGTAGCTAAGACTCACTAGAGTCTTACAGGGCCCACCTTCCAGCAGCAAAGGTGACGGTGGTCCTGGCTGTGATTCATGTGACACTGCAAATGACACAGCTGAGGTGAGCAGACCATAGACAGTGCCTGAGCCATTTTGAGCCACATACTCAGCTGACGATTGCTGAGCCCAACTCAGAGAAGAGCATTTCCAGTCTTTCACACAATGTTTGCACAGTACTTCCCGGGACCCAGGCCGTAGGAGTTGACCAAGGCACGAGGTGAACAGAATGGTCAGGACCCTTCTGCATCATGCTTCATGCCTGGTAGAAGAAAGCAACCAAAAACAAGCAAGCAGGTGTGCAAAGAGCAATAAATGAGCAGAGCCCTGAAAAGAAGGCGTGGACAGAGAAATAGGGGTGAGCCTGAAAGTGATGTCAGAGCTGAAGGAGGAGTGGGAAAGTAGAGCAGGAGCTCTCACTTCCTACTCACTAGGCAACAGAGGGTGTGAAGGCTCCACTCAGCACAGAGGTGCAGCTAGGACAGGAAGAACAAGACACCACAGGCTAACTTGTATCAGCCATCACCACAGGGGCCATGGAGAAAACGGGAAGTTCTGTGAACATAAACAACTATAATCTTTGTCTTTACCCAGGCACATAATCAATACATGCACCAACCAATCACTTATCAAAGTCACCTCATATGACACTCAATGAAGCCATCTCAAAATGCCATCTAGGCTTGGTGCTATTTTGGGTTTAGAGTGCCTGTTACTAGACCTTGTTTAGCCTGTTACTCTACAACCACATATATTATTACAGCACCAGCCTGTTTCATAATTTTTAGACATATGTCATCCTTGCTCTGACACAGTCTTACATACTTTATGTCTTTGTTCAGCTCAAAAATCACACTGTCCTACTTTATGCACTGAGGTTTTTTTTTTTTTTTTTTTTTTTTTTTTTTTTTTTTTTTTTTTTTTTTTTTGGCTGTTGCTGTTGTTGTTGTTGCTGCTGCTGCTGTTGCTTTTCTGGAAAGGGGTCCAGAAGCTTCGCCACATCTCTGTGGCAATCAGTCAATCAGTTAAACAAACCAGCAAGGTAGCTATTCTTAATGCTCTTAGCACAATGAGTGGAGTGAACACCCTCCCCAGATTCCTCCAGCTGACATTTCTTTTCTTAAAAGTTCCGTGAATGCAAAGGATTTGGAAAAGATCGTTTCTTTTAAATATACTTTATAGATTTTCATACTCACCCCCAGCTCCCCCATATGCTCTAACCTCCCTCACTGGCCTTCATTCTGCTCTCAATTCACATATAAATGACTGTATCTCTCTATAAAATCTAGGATTACATTTGAGAGGAAATATATACAGTATTTATCTTTCTGAGTCTGTTTTATGTGATATGAAGATCCTCAGTTGCAGCCCTGTCCCAGTAGATGATGCATTTCTCTCATCTGCGTGGTAGGTCAGCACTCCACTGTGTATGAATGCCACATTTTCTTGTTCATTCATATGCTGATGGACATCAGTGAGATTTCTTGCAAATAACCTTTTTTAAAATAACTGAGCACCTGTGAGTTCCAGTGTAACTCATCACAAGAAAGGCCAACTGAACAGAAGCACTGTGGTATAACCACAAGAGTAAAATTAAACGTCTGTTTGTGATCAGAAAACTTACCAAATTGTGAGTAGAAGACTAAGACCAAAGCTGGGTGTCGTCTTGAAATCCACAGCCTATGTTCCGCTTCAGTTGGGGAGTGTAAAAACTTAATGAAATAGAGGAGATCACTGGTTCTTATCACTTCCCTCCAGCACTGTCCTAAAAGGTCTAGATCCCTCATTATGATGAGAAGATGAAATGTAACACAATAAAAGCATCATTATTCAAGGTGATTTAGCAAGGAAAGTTAAAACTTCCAGAAGAATCTATGTGTAATTATTAGACTTTCTGGCTGAATTTAAAAGATTAGTAGTGTGTGTTCAATATAAAAAGTCAAATGGATACCAATCCAATGGCAGCAACAAACACAGTAGTAGGTTTAGGGCAGCAGCAGCAGCAGTGTCTGTGCTCCCTCCTCCTGCCAAGCTGACTTCAGCACATCGCGAGTGGACAGCTCCATGCTCAGCAGCCTTCCAGGTTGAGGGGTCTCTGCTCTGCAGCACTCGCTTTCCAGAGCCATGGTGTTCAGCTTCCACTGTGCAAGGGAATTCTCAGAAGCATGGGGACATTAGGGCTCCTCAGGTAGCTCTCACCACTGGAGGGTGTGACTTCCAGCAAGTGACCCAACCAGCCTTCTCTCCACTGGAAGTCCTGCCTGACTACAGGAAGTGGTCATTTCACTCTCCATATCCTCAGTTGCTAGGAGTCTCAGCTTGGGTCACCACTATAAACTTCCAGGAGCCTTCCCTGTCCCAGGTCTCTGGCTTGTCCCCAAGATGCTTCTCCAGCCTTCTCCAGACCAACCCACTGCCCTGTTCTCCTGACACCTGATCCCTGACCCTGTCCCACCCAGTTCCCTCCCTCTCTCCACCTACAATGTCTGTTTTATTTCGAATGGTGGTCACTCTTTATTCAAACTACCGCATAGGCTATATCTCTAACACTGTCCTGGCTGAGTCTCAAGCCAGGACAAACAGCTGCCAGGAGTGTGACTTGGAACAGGGACATTGAGGGACCAGCAGAACTTAGACACAGGCAGGTAGAATATTTCTTCAACCATTTTAAACTATGAAAATTAAGTCTAGCTTAGAGCATTCCCCAAAAGCATGGGTGGCAGCAGTGAAGATGCAAAGTATGTCAGTCAAGCAGGTTATAGGACTCAGGAAAGAAGGAGGTAGTGAGGGGGGAGGTCTTGTTCAACCCCAATCAGAATTCTCACAGAGACAATGGAGCCATAAAGCTAGATGTGGCGGGGACAGGCACTGGGAGGCTTTGGTGGGTAGCACTGTGTTTCTTTCAGATGCTAGGAAGGCAGAGGGACAAAGTGGGGAACCAGAGGTGATCACAGTGATGAGTCAGAAGTAGTTTCTTACACATACCACATAGGACAGGCCAAGAACACACTGAAGGGAATGGGGTGTTCACCTGCTCCCACCCAAAGCTGCCAAATGACTCCAAGAAAAGTTATAGAATTCAAATCTCTCCACTGTAAAAATGGGTGTGGTGCTTCCACAGGCCATGCCAAATGCTGTCACCTTACAAACCATGCTTGCTATCTGGCCTTCTTTTTAAAAAGTTTTATGTATGTGCATGTGTGTATCTGTGTATAAATATATGCATGAATGTAGTACTTGCAGAAGCCAGAAGAGAGCATCATATTCCTTTAATCAGGAGGTACAAGCTACTGTGAGCTGCCGAAAGTGGGTCCTAGGAATATAATGTAGGTACTTGGTCCTCTAGAAGAGTGGTGCATGCTCTTAACCTCTGAGCCTTCTCTCCCACCACAGGGACCACGTATTCTGTTCTTTCTACCCCCGCCCCCTTTAGTGGATCTCTTAACATACCTTTCGAAAAAGTAATCATCATTTTTCTTTTACTGAAATAAATTTTCTATGAAATGCTGTGTGGATACAAGACAAATTTTGAAAATTTAGAAATGTATTTAATGACCATTTTATAATTTAATTTTCAGAATTGGCTCTTTTTATGCAACAATACCTTGTAGATGTTCTTGGCCCTACTTTGTGGCTTCTATGCACAAGTTTATACACAGGATTACATGCAAAATGCCTAGGCTGATGGGGGAGAACTAACAAATGTCACTCCAGGTCATCCCTGGCAGTACAGTCATGGGATATCTATCATCTATAATATATTAGAATATAATATGATATGATATAATATTTATAGATAGATGATAGATAGATAGATAGATAGATAGATAGATAGATAGATAGATAGATAGATCAAGCCTCCCTGTACTTCCCAGGTCTAACTCCAATCTTGCCTGCTGCAATTTAAGCCCCTGCAAGTAATGCCACAGGAGAGTGCTGTGCTGTGTCCCAACAGGAATATAAGGTGACAAATGAAAGTCAGAGCAAGACCACAGCTTAACATAGAGCTGAGCTGGCGCCAGCCTCAGGCCCTTAATGCCTCCAAAATCCAATAGCAAATTTGTAAATCAAATCAAAAAGCACACGCAGAGAGAGCGAGTGGGAGAGGTAAGTGGGGTGAAACCAAAGAAGAGAGGCAGATTGCATTTTGGTGCTGAATTTTAAAGCAAGAGACTCTTGGAGTGAAGTAATCACTTTTTGGCAGAACAGTTTCCTTCCAGCAAAAGTTCCTCTCCAGACTATCAAGTGTTGTTGGAAATAGTCTCGGCCTCATGTTACCTCTATCCCGACCTTTGAGATTGTTCTGAGATCTGCTCAGCTCCCCTTCACACTGCTGGAGAAAATGGGACCCATTAATCCAAACACTGGCAAGCAGAGAGCTACCCTCCTCCCCAGCTGTGCCAAGCCCTCTACCTTCCTCCATACCTGCTCCAACTCACCCACCTTCCTCCCCACCTGGTTCAACTCCTTCACTCCCCATAGAAGTTTGAAGTTTATACACCAAATGTCATACCCAGTATCTCACATCCCATGTGTTCACATCCAAGCAGAATTTCTTCACCAAACCTTTTTTTTTCTGAAAAATTTCAAAACATCAATAAACAGAGAAAGATGCCTATGATTCCCAAGTCATGAGTTTCATCACACCCACTGCTGTTCTTCAGATCTGGGCAGCCTACCCTGTCATGGAGAGATGCTGGCAGAAAGGAGACTCCAGAAGCCAGGTGTGGTACAGGAGTGGACTCCATCATGTCACATGCACATGTAAGCCTGACACGTGTGTGTGTGTGTGTGTGTGTGTGTGTGTGTGTGTGTGTGTGTGCATGCTACCACTGCACCTCAGAGTGAATAGGACTCCATAATGGACAACTAAAGACAAGTTATTGTTTTGATTTTAGTCTTCTAAATGAAAAACGATAGAGGCTTATCCACCTATAGCATGCACAGGCCTAAAGGATGGATGAATTCCTTGGGAGTCGGGGACTCTTTATATGGAACAACTTGTCTCCTCAAGTTGTACTTCTGACCTGGATGTTGGCATTTGAAGCCTACAATGCAAAGCAGAGCAGAAGTGTAAGTCCTGATAGCTGTGAGTGCTATTCTCCTCTAAGAAGCAAAGGACAGTGCTGGTGCACCCGAGACACAGCATTCCAGGTGCCATTCATTGTGGGTGCCGTTCAGCACCCTGCTGCCAAGGTTCTGTGCCTTACACATCCAGTTCAGGGCACACAGAGAGTCTCTCGTTCCACACAGTGTTATTCTTTCCCCATCTTTGCCATCAGCCCCTTCTTCTGTGGGTGCAGTCATGTTCATAAACACACCATGTTTCCTAGCAGCATCACACGCCATCCTGTCCCCAGGAGAATCAAAGGATGCTCTGGGCCACAGGTCTTGATTTATGCCATGCTCCCCAGGCATCTCCAGCATCCACATGAGGGCACAGCAGGAGCCCAATGAGTATTTGTTGATTAATGGGACTTAAGCCATGAAAGACAGCCCTCTTTGGGGAGCTCTATTCGTTAAGTGGGTCAATTAGCTTGTCTGTCCCCCTCATGACTGATGGGATATTGTGAATTCCTCGTGTCTACAATCAGCAGGTTTAGACCCTCATCACTGCGAGTGGCTCTTTACTGTTCCAGCTACAAAAACAGCTGTAGGGTAGACTGCCGTTCTGCAGGAGCTGGTGAGACAGTGTTCTGATGAATTAAACATTCTGGTCAATGAGAAGATCAAATATGCACAAGACTGTCCTTTGCATGAACTTAGACCCAAACGAGATAATTGCATCTCTCAAAAAGAACCTCAAAGGCCCATCATGGCAGTGCTGTACCCCACAGGCAAGGCTTCCTAGATTTGGGGGATACTATGAGAGAGAGAGAGAGAGAGAGAGAGAGAGAGAGAGAGAGAGAGAGAGAATTTAAGAGTGCTTGACTCTCTCCTGACTCCCAGAAAATTCAGGAGCGCTCTCTCTCTCCGTGTCTCTCTCTTTCTTTCTCTCTGTCTCTCTGTCTCTGTCTCTGTCTCTGTCTCTGTCTCTCTCTCTCTCTCTCTCTCTCTCTCTGAGACCTAGTGTCATATACATGCCACGGCAGAACTGGTTACATAGACTCTATATTTTCATTCTTGAAATAGGATAATTTAAACAGGATAATTGGGGAGGAAGTTAAAATGAATGAGAAGATGCTTCTCTGTAGCGCGCAGCCTCGCCAATAAGGAGAACGCCACACTCAGGATTCTTCTGACAGCATTTATTGAACAGCTCTTCAAGATGGAGAAAAGGGGAAGGATGCCGAGCTCAGAAAGCCCGCTGCTTAAATAGAGCTTTGGGAGACGTGCAGATCCCTCATTGGCTCAAATCTTTCATCCAATTGTCATACTCGGTTTTCGCGCCATGCGCAGGCGCATTCTCAAGTAAAGCTTCCGTGAAGAACCAGGAAGCAGAAGCCGGCGCCATCTTTTAATGGCAAATGCGGCTCCTCACATCTCCCCCTTCCTTATTAAACTGCAACAACAATTGAGGACTGTTAGGTTGCCGATCTAGCCCACCGTTCTACCGATAGGCGTTCAAGGCAGTTAAACAGTACGAGACCCTCCACACCTTTTATCCCGTGCAATGGGAACCTGAGCCCCGGGAAGTGTGGAGGACCACCACTAGGATACCTGGTGCAATGGGAACACGAGCCCTCAAGATATCCTGTTAAGTGATGGTGTCTCATTGTTTAAGCAGATTCAACCAGGCTTGAGGGGATGTTCCCTGCTCCACGGCAAGCAATGCTTGCATGATCACCACCTTATCCTTTTGATGTTGTTGTTTGAATTTGCAGAGCAACCAGAGAGTAAGCAGCACTCCCCCAAAGATCATGCAGCCAAATAACCCTACCCCCACCCATTCCTTAAAGTAAGAAAAGACCGAAGAGATCCATGAGGAGAGTCCCTGGGTCAAGGAGAAATCCAAGCAAACAATTATACAGATAAAGACAGCCTAATATTAACCACCTCAGTCCCCAAGTCCAGGGAATTGGGGCGCTGACTCCTCATTGACTTCTTTAAGCTGAACATGGGCGTTGACTTTTAGAAGAGGAATGAGGGGAAGGGTAAATTGATAAGCATCTGAAGTCTGTCTTAACTGCATCCAGCTGGAAGTCCAGGGCATCAGTGAACATGCAGGTGATAAGATTCATTCACCAAAGCTGTGTATTCTGTAATATACAAATCTCAAAACAAGTTTTAGTATCAAGTTAATTATTTTGATTCTCTGGAATCTAGTGTTCTGGAGGCCTACCTCTGTCATGTCTGATCCATATAATTCTGGAAGACATAACTACTACCTTAATGACCTCATCAGAAATCACATAGAAAAACCTTTTCCAAATCAGCCTTTCCTTAAGCCAGTAACCAGAAAAACCTTCACATTGAGTTTTTATCCAGAAAAATATTATTCAACTCAGAATCACACCCATTTTGAAAGTTAAATCTATTAACATTATCATTCTGCTTAGCTCTCTGTCTAGAGCAGCCTTCTATTTATTCCTCGTGTCTTTAAAGCCTTTTTCATCTGTTTTTACTCACTTATTTCTTGCCCCATTTTTGTTACTATAACCTTTATCTGTTTGGCTCTCTTGACTCAGAGCAGCCTGCAATTTACTCCTTGCATCTTTAAATCCTTATTCATCTGTTTCTATTTACTTATTTCTTGCCCCGTTTTTGTTACTATGCAATCACCTTTGTTTCACTTCCAAATTCAGCCAGCTCCGTCAGTCGACTGGTTCTCCAGCGCAGGGTGTCTTCCACTGTATCCCGCTTACTGGAGCTCTAATGTTGAGACTCTCCGCGCCGTCAGTTCTGAATCCTCTGCGAGCCAACAGGGTCCTTCATGACTGGTCAAAATCCCGAGATGTTCGGCTTCATCCCAGGTTTTGGTTCCACTTGTGACGCGCTACCTCGCCGATAAGGAGCACGCCACACTCAGGATTCTTCTGACAGCATTTATTGAACAGCTCTCATGATGGTGAGGTGGAGGGAAGGACTCCGAGCTCAGAAAGCCCGCTGCTTAAATAGAGCTTTGGGAGACGTGCAGATCCCTCATTGGCTCAAATCTTTCATACTCGGTTTTTGCGCCATGCGCAGGCGCATTCTCAAGTAAAGCTTCCGTGAAGAACCAGGAAGCAGAAGCCGGCGCCATCTTTTAATGGCGAATGCGGCTCCTCACACTTCTTAAGTAAATTGTAGTACATTTCAGTTTCCCACTCTCAGGGCTCCAACTTGCTTTATAGGCTCCCTCCCCTTTAAGGCCTTCCCTTTAAGGCCTCCCCTTTAAGGCCTCTTCTTTAAAAAGCACCCCCCCCAGGACCACAAACACCAGCTTACAGACTCAACTTGACAACATTTAGATTTTAGTATTTTTATGCAGCTTTTATGTAACTTTAAATTTATTCATTCAAAACTTCTGTAATGAACAAAAAAATCAGTTATGGTTTCCATTTATTCTTTTAGATTTAAATTTTTTTCACATATATGCTCAGAAGGAAGTCTTCTACTGGTGAGGATATTTTTTAATAAACAGTCAGCATTACAGCATACGGCAACTCAGCGGCCCCACAGTTCTTCTAAGTCTACTCCACAGGCTCAGGGTCCGGCAGCCTACCAGACAGACTTACCTAGCCCACACGAGGGCATCTCAATTACCATCCTTTAAGTGGTCTAAAACACACACTGGGCCTCTGTATTTCTAAATGTTTGAGATATCTTGATCAAAATAAAGATGGAACTGAGCTTCTTAACTAAATTTTATTACGATGAGATGTGAAAATTTTGAGCAAGTTGGGAGCAGGAGGCTTACATGTGTATCTAGGGTACATTCTCCCAGATCGTCCCAGCATAATGAGAGCCTGCCCTCTGCTTGATACCATCTGTGATCTCCCTCAGCAGGCTTCGCTGACCCGCACGCTCAACTCATCTTTCTAAACCTTTGAGAAAGACATACAGACAGTCTTTCTCTTTCTATTAATTCAGCAGTGGGCAGATGCTACAGACAGCCTTGCAAACAGAGGGCCCGACCACTGGCTCCTGACTGTTTATACTAGGCACACAGGCTGAGGAACCAGACAGCATCTCAGGACGGATCTGGAAGGAGGGACACCAAAAGCTTCCTATCACAACATCAAAGCCTGAGGAGATGAAAGGGCATCTTTATATTTGCATCATAAATATGTTTTACATACTCTGATATTCCAAGAATCTTTCATTTTAGCAGGTGGAAAAACAATGGCAGAGGCACCTATGTAAAACACAGAGGCCAGCTTGTGGCTGGCGATTAGGTTTACTGTGGCTTTGATATAACTACTGCAATTAAGTGCTCTGATGAGCAAGGACTTGTTGGGCTCTTTACAGGGTACAAGCTGTTTACTAATCCCTGGTTTATACGATAAATCCATCATCGTTGGGCACAGCTGCAAATGAGTTTTTAGAGGGATAGTTTTTGTTCAGCACAACAAATTCCAAATGTTTTGCCTCTTTCTCTGAAGATTTTTTTTTTTTGCCAGCTAGAGGTGACAAGGTAGATTCCAGGCTGTCTGACTGAGCACTATGGGATTCTCAGCCTGAAGATGCAGGTTTGAAAGCCCACTGTCCACCTGGTGGAGGGAGAACATGAACAGGTACATTTAAGAGTATCCGTACAGTGAACAGACGCATATACTTGAACACACTGAGACTTCGGTCACACAGGGAACGGGCCCTTCATACCAGGTACCCCAGGGCTGGGTCAACACCAGTTCCGTGCCTATTCCTCATCCTGTTGGAAAGGACAAACACCTAAGGCTTTAAGAAAGAGTGATAGAAATGTATATTGGGTCTTTTGTTTGCTTGTTTTAGTTTTTTTCCCCTGGGCTAGGTCTTATGTAGACTTAAAGGTTGGCCTTAAACTCAGTAGGTAACTAAAGATATCCTTGATGTCCTGATACTCTTGCTTCTACGGTATAAGAGCTAGAATCATGGATGTGTACCAGCTACCCAGCTTATGTGGTACCCCATCAAAGTCGAGGTAACAAATTCCTAGGCCAGCAACCCACCAACTGAGCTGTATCTCCAGCTCTTACGCTGCTAATCTTCTAGATGTATCTAGCAATTTTTAAAACATCTTGCATCAGTTTTGTTCAAGTTATTTCTGTGGGTGGGTGAATGTGTGCATGCTAAAGGGTAACCTTGGGTACCATTCCTCAGGAGTCATGCTAAAGAGTAACCTTAGGTACCATTCCTCAGGAGTATCCATGTTGCTGCTGCTAGCGTTGTTTGTTGTACCTTTTCATCTTTTCTTGTTTTTTCTTTCTTTCTGTGTGCTTCTCTAGTGGGGATGCACATATAGAGGCCAGGCAATAACATGAGGTAACTTTCCTCAGACACCATACACCTAGAGTTTTGAAACAGGGTTTCTCAGTGGTCTGAAGCTTACCACGAAGGCTAGGTGGGCTGCCAGTGAACCCCAGGGGTCCCTGTGTTCCCATCTTCCTAGGACTGGGACTGCAAGTGTATGCTGTCATGCACAGCTTTTACATAAGCATCCTGGGCTCGAGTGCAGGCCTTAGGCTTGCACGACAAACAGTTCACCACCCATCTCCCCAGATGCTCTTCACCTTTTAAAGAGCCTTGCTCAGTTTTATTTAATTTCTGAATTATAAAAACACTTTATTTTAAATGAGTTTAGCTCTCACAACAGCACAGCCATTCATTTTACATTATTATATTTTGACCTTGCCCAGAAGGCCAAGGTCACTCAAAGTTCTAACATATTATTACAAAAAAAAAAAAAAAAAAAAAATGGCTCTCCTGTTTAAAAAAAAAAAAAAACAACATTGCATACTTTAACAACAGTTTTTTTAAAGACATTCTTTGAAGACGACGAACCTAAGTATATTTCAGTAAATCAATGGTCTAATGACACCAAGGAAAGATATATTTCCCATCAGTATCACTGATGAGAATGAATAAGACTGAACTACACATGGCTTCACGGGGTCCTCATCACTTCTGAGAAGATGTTGGGAGCACCAGCTGAGAGCGGGTAGATTTGAGGCTGAGCATGTCTCAGTTATGATCCCTGATCATTCTCTCCATCAACTAATCTGTGTCAATTGCTAGGAGGTACATGCATATTAGAAAGTCTGCTACTCCCAGTGTCATCTCCACTAGTCCAGAAAGGTTGGGATAGATGTGCTGGCCCACAACTAAGCGTGAGAGACCATTAAGGTTCCTTACACGTGGTTAAGTATCAGCAGAGAAAGTGTGTGTTCCCAGGTTGGAGGTGTGACTCAAAGCCATAGGTCAAAACACAGGCCTCTCCAAGCTGGTCACTTTTCGGTCAATGTGCCATGCTCCTGAGGGACATGTGGTTTTATGGTACCAGAGCAACAATAATGGGACACGTCTGGTGCCATTCACATCACAGCCCTGAAGCCTGAATGCAGTCCAAGCCACTTGGCCCTTACTATAAATCCGGGTAGAAATAGCTTCTCTTTGTTTTAGCCCATGGCTCTGCTTGTACACAGGCCAACAAGTATCTCTGTAGTTTCTCAAAAGAACCAAGAGATAGCTAGGTTCCCTTCCCCTTGCAGAGACCATCTTGCTAATCTGCCATCTGGCACCACATCTCTCTGCAGTGCCACCTAGGATGTGGTACAATTTCCTCTATGTAGTTTGATTAGGTGTAACTGTTTGTGGATATTTCTTTATGTTCTCTAACAGATCCATCCCCAGGTTATGGAAATGGCCCCTAGTATTTTCTTGTGAAATCTTCATAATTCAGTTTTTACTTTGATGTCTATGATCCAAGTCAAATTGATAAGTGGTTGGAATAAATTATTGAGTTGTTTGGGTTTTCTGGCTGTTTTGTGCGTAAGTATCCAACAACATATTTATATTCACTCTCCTTGTTAAACGTCTTAGGTGCCCTGGTTAATAGTCAATGACCCATGTTAATGGAGGCTTACTGCTTCAACCACAGGCTGCCCTCTACCTCCTACCACATGCAGGCAGCAAACATAAACCCACTTCCTAAAACTACTGTCTATTTAGTCCTAACGACACCAGTATCAGAAGTAGCTATTTAAATTTTTATGGAATTATGATTGTGACTTCTACAATACAGAGCTCCCATCAGAGACAGCCGCCAGCCATGCATGAACGTGGTGTGTGGTTTAATCCCTCTCTTGGCAGTGCCTTATAGTTTTCAATGTAGATGTATTCCACATTGTTGGTTACTTCTATTTCTAAGTAGCTCATGCTCTTTGAGGTTATTTCACATGAATTGAACCTATTTTTCATTTTTCTTGTTGATTAATAAATTAAAATCAAAGTTTTTAAAACTTTTAAACCTTATTAAATTGCATTATTTTTTTCTAATAAGGCTTTCCCCTTGCTTTTTTTTTTTTTTTTTTTCTTATTCTTTTCAATAATCAAGGTCTCCTGTGTGAACAGGACAACTGTACTTTCGGCTTCTAGTCTGCGTGTGCTTTAGTTTTTCTCTTGTCTTTCTGTACTGGTTGGATTCTCCAGTCCCAGGTTGGGTGGAAAAGAGAGAGAAACTTTGCCTAAGTCCCATGCTGAAGGATGGACACTCATCATGACAAAGAAATGCAAGCTCTGCTCCTCTTCTCTGTTCCCGATTCCCTAAGAACATCTATCTCACGTGGGTTTAAATGTCTGTGGAACACGTTCTCACTGAGGTAACCATGCAGCTTTACTTTACTCAGCTCCTTTAGTGGATCATGCTGATTTTCAAGCCTTCATAGGATAAAACCTACAGTGCATTATCTTTTTCTGTATGGCTGAGTTCAGTGGCTGAGATTTTATTACAAATGTCAGCATCTAAGCCCATCATTTTCTTGTTCCCTTGTCAGATCTTCATGACTTCATAATGTTTGTTGGGAAATTTTCCTTTCCTGGGTTTAGAAAATAATATGATATGATTGTCACAATTTCTTCTTTTGGGGTCACCGTTAGGAAAGTTATTTTGATAGAAAGCTTCATTAGGTATTTGGTGCTTAAATTTTATCCTGTATCATTTCTTTAGCCAGGTGAATTTTTTTTTTTTTTTGAGATTTGTTTCTATGTCCAGCTGTCATTTACTAGTAAATTACGAATAAATCAGCATGCATTTACATCTTTCTTTTGTTTTGATGCTGATCCAATCTACAAAAATCCCCTCTTGGCAGCACTGTTAGTGTCTATTTTCTGTATTTCCTCAGAGTTATTCTTGGGGAAAGGCTGAGATGGGCTATGACTCCTCAAAGGGTCAGGCTGGGTGTTATTTGTCCTCCCTTGCTTGTGTCGTCTCCCGTCTTCTGCATTTCTACTGTGATCTCATCAGCCTTCCTGTGATTTCCTGTGCATCTTCTGTGCTCACCACTTGAAATTTCTTGAAGTGTAAGATCAGGTCCTTGTTTTAAATCATTTAAAATTAGCATTTCAGAACTAAATACTTTCACCAAAACATGACTTTAGTCATAAAATGTTATGTCTATTTTCATGTTCACTCAGTTTAACTTACTTGTTTTTTTTTTTTTCCATTAAGAATCTTTCTTTGATATATGTGACTTACAGAAGTTCATAAACATGAAAACTGATTGGGGCTTTTCCTGGATCCCTCAGTGGTTCTCCCCAGAAGGAACACTAATGGTCTCAGACTCGTAGAGGCTTGTAAGGGTGCACATGCCCATAACTGCCAGCTAAACCATGCAGATTCTGGAATTGAGACTAAGTTTTAACTTTACATTCACATATATGTATGTATGTGTGTATGTGTGTATGTGTGTATGAATATCAATTACAATTTAGATTCTATGTGTTTACTGATTTTTTTGTATTACTGTTTTATATCAAGTATTGAGGTTAAGATTTTTGAACATAGTGTAGTATACATCTGCCTATCTCCTCCCTCATTGTTAGCTTATGGCGTTGTTACTAAGCTGACACAGAGATCTAATTCTTACTTCTTACTGATGGGGTGTTCTACCTTTTCCTTTGCCAGAATGCTTCATCAGGAAGTCTACTTTGTCTAGTATTTTGTTTGGCTTGTTGTTGTTGTCCTTATTTCTTGCTCATTTTATACTTGTTTTGCTTTGGTTTTGGTGCCACAATTAAATCCAGAGCTTCCCACATGCCAGGAAACACTCTACCCCCAGCCACACCCCAGCCCGACTGGACTAACCACCACTGCCTGATCAGCTATGTGCAGACATGTGCAGCCAATTCTAATTGGTGTGTTAATCCTTTTATGTTTCATCTAGTCATTAATAAGGCAGAGTCAAGGTGATACCACCTTTTTATTTGTTTCTTATTTCTCTGTCTCCCCCATCTTGTGTCTTTTGGGAATCAGCAAAGACTTTGGGTGTATTCCTGTTATTCCTGTACTAAATTTTTAGATATACAATTTTAAAATTTGTTGGCTTCTGTAAGGATTAAGATATATATCTATAATATGTTAAAGTGTCTTCAATATTATATCACTTCATATAAACTACAGTTCATTTTTTTTTATTCTCTCATACATTAAATTTCAATCAGAGTTCCCCCTCCCTCTAGTCCTCCCAGTTCCCCCACAATCTCTCTTCTCCCCCAGATCCACAGATCGCTTCTAAAGTATGGTTCTGTCCAGTCTTCCACTTACAACTGCTTTCATGTATGTTAAATTTACAAATGTTGACCGGCTCCTTAAAGACCTCTCCTCACTGTCTCTGCCATTGCTCTCAGATGCTTTTTTCCTGGAAAGGATGCATGTTTTCTTGTTTCTTTTACAACGAATTGTTTGTTAATAAGCACTGCTGTTAATAAGCACAAATCACTGTGAATGAACCACTGGGGGTCTCCTGGACTCTTACATCGCTGAAAGACTCTTCTTTTAGTAGGCAGTGGACTTGGGACTCGACCCTAATATTCTGGAGTGGACAGTAACTTGTAGACGACGTCTTCCCGTGCATCTCCCAGCTCTCACAACCAAGATGTAGTGCAGGCCTCAGACACTGATTTGAGGAGATTTCACATTTCGAATTTGGCTCCTCCTCTGGTCAGTTCCCTTTCAGACGATCTACCAACTCCAAACTCCCCTCATATCAGCCCAGGAAAGCTGTTGGTTTCTCCTGTGTTAAGTCATGAATGTAGGATGTTCTGAGACATTTTCACAAAGTTTAGTGACTGTGTTTAGGTGGATGTCTACTGGTTTCTGCCTGCTGGAAAGCTCTCCGGGGCCCTCAAAGCATTCTTCTGTGATTTTGATAAGTGCTGTGGCAGTCCCTGGTGGAGGTTGCTCAGCTAGCCTGCTGTTATTACTATAAACCTGAACATCTGCTTTTGATGTACTGTCCTCCTGCTTCCAACCAAGGTAGAAACCACATGTGTCTGATAATGATCAGAACTAGCATCAGATATTTCTCTCTTTGTTTTTCCTATTAGAAATTCTCACAACAGGTACAGAACTCTTGGCTTCTCCAGCACCATGTCTGCCTGCACGCTGCCATGCTTCCTGCTATGACAATATTGGACTGAGCCTCTGACACTGTAAGCCAGCTTCAACTAAATATTTTCCTTTATAAGAGTTGCCGCAGTCATGGTGTCTGTCCATAGCAATGGACCCTTAAATAAGACAGTTGGAGAGATTGGCTCAGCAGTTAAGAGCACTTATTGCTTTTCAAGAGTTCAGTCCCCAGACTCCACAGTCAGAGGCTCACAACCTTTTAGTTCTAACTCCAAGGGAAGCTGACATTCTTTGTTGGCCTACAAGGGCAAATGCATGTGGCAGATGCGCAAATACAAACAGATCATTTTCAGAAAGATTCTTTTTAAAAAAAATATATGTGAGCACACTGTCACTCTCTTCAGACACAGCAGAAGGGGGCATCAGATCCCATTACAGACAGTTGTGAGCTAGTATGTGGTTGCTGGGAATTGAACTCAGGAGCCATCTCTCTAGCCCTTTATAAAGATTCTTAACTGAATCCTATCCCTTTCTATGTGTGCTCCAGGATGGCCCAGCCTAGCATGCATACTCTAGCTTCATGTAACTCCATAGATCTTGTCATCAGTCCCAAACACTGTCCCCACTTTCTCCTAAGAAATCAAAAGATTCCCCCCCAAACACGCTAGACTAGACTGGGACCCTTTTCCATTGGTCTGACTCTCCTTCATTCATGGGTGACTGAGAGCCCCGTGCATTCCAGTCCTTCACTCTTTCTTATCTACGGTAGCACCTGAGAGCAGGAGGTCTAAACAATAGCAGTTAATGACATTCTGGACCATACCCGGTTTGGGTGTTACTGTAGGACACTCAGCAGTAGCCTTGATTTTCCATACATGAGGTACCAGTAACCCAACTATGACTATGGAAAATGTCTTCACACAATACTGGCTGTCTTCTATTCACAACTACCCTGCCCAGAGAGTTTCAGGGGTTGACGACAAGCCCCTCTCTGCATCTTTACATGCAGCCTCTCTCTGCATCCTGACATGCTAGCTTCCTCCACTGGAATCTGCCCAAATGGCTGTTTTCTATAGACTCTCAACTGAGCCTTTACACAGTGCTGGTGCCTGATTGGCACCAGAAGGGAAGCAGGATTGATTCCTGGCCTCTCAGATCTGTGTCACTACTGTAGCAATCCCAGTAATACTTCAAATGAAGAGCTTTCCTACAGATGAGGAAGTCTAAGTGAGCAGATAAGGAAAATACTCACATAGCTGAAAGGAGAGCCAGGCCAAGTCTGAACCCTGCAAACAATTCGCTCTCCACTCCACTCCACTCCACTCCACTCCGTTGGCACATTGACTCATGGAGGAATGGAATGTCAGTGTTAAGGACCAAAAGCAAGATCACATGACACATGTACCACTTTTGACCTGTATGACTCTCTGGCTCCTGCCAGAATCCATTCCATGCAGTAAGGAGAAACATGTGCAGTTGTCATTCAGGCCTGCACTGGGGCTTGGCTGCATAATCTGACCAGCATGGAGATGAGCAAAGTCTGGAAAAGGAGTGGATGACTGTGTAGTGTTGAAGGAGAAGGTCATTAGTGTTGAAGACAAGCATCCATCCGGAAGAGCATTTGACAATGCAGTAGCTTTTACCAACCTCAGATATCATCTCTAAGAGCTAGGATATAGTCTTAGAGGAAAGTAATACTATTTCAACAAACTGTGCATCTGTAATTCTCACCCCCCCCCCAATAAAACTCAAACAACACAGGAAAGCATACCAGGGCATCCATCGTGATAAGGAAGGCCCATTCCTACCAAGGGTCTCATCTCCGTAGGTGAGTCACTTCTCCCATCTTTTTCATACATAAACTTGAAAACTGGCTGAAAAGGTGAGGGTATTCTGTTAGAGCCACATAAATACCCAGGCCAGGCAGAGTAAAAACATTTTAAATCTGCTCCTCTGCAAGGTTATACACTTGTCATTAGAAAATACAGATGCCCTCAGATGTCAGCCCCACAGGTTGAGATCCAAAATGTGGGAACAGAGACCTAACAGAAAGAACTTCAGCCTTGCCTGAACTCATGCACCCTATCAGGCCCCTGAAATGACTGGGGTGTGTTCTGAATTTCTTAATATCTCCACTGGGTTTATTCCCAAATTTAGCTCTCGGGCTGGAAATGCACACACAGTGCCTCTTCCCTTTGAACAGGACTTTTAATTTCTCCAGCTCAATTATAATTAGAAAGTATCTAAACTTTACCTTGGTGGTTTGGCTTTTCCACTAATAACTGGATCTTCAGAATTAATCTCTTGTAGAAACTCTCCCTCAGATCCCTACTTCTGGTTTCTGAGCACACTACACCGACAGGTTTCTGATTTTTTTTTCTGAAAGTCTAGAAATGAGTCTAGGCTTGGGTCAGAGCGTTGCCATCTCCCCACGTGACAGCAGTGGCTGTAACCAATATTCCTTTGATGTATGAGACCATCACTGACCATGACTGTTACAATAAATAGTAAGTGCTGAGCATATATGACCAAACAGTCTGTTAGCACAAATCATAAGGTATGTCAACTGTGTTAGGTTTTTACTTCTGGGACAAAATGCCTAATCAAATCAACTTAAAGATAGAAGGATTGGGATGAGCTTATGGTTTCAGAGGTTTCAGACCATGGTACCTTGACGGGTGAGGAGGTAGTGCACCATAGCAGGAAGGGGGCGGTGGAGCAAAAATGCTCACCTCACAGAAGACAGGAAACAGAAAGGTACCAGAGTGGGTAGGGTTCTGGTCACACAGAACGGAGCTGGCTACACATGTGAAGCTAGCCACAGAGGGTCAATGCTGGACACACACACAGGGTCAGTGCTGAACTCACATGGTCAACGATGGCCAAATGGACACAAGATGGCCACACAGTCAAAGTGACCACACAGGTCTGAGCTGGCAACAGGGGGTCAATACTGACCACAGAGCTATTGCTGACCAATGCTAAGGAAAAGTTTAGCCTACCATTGTGTTGTAGGGAAAGGCAGGCAACTGGGACATAAGAAGGTCTTAACTTCATGCTAAGATAAACTGGGGAAGAGGCAAAAGAAATGAAAGTCAAGCATAAATGGGCCAGCTGTGGTGCTGATTACCTTCCCAGACTGTAGGGCTGTCAATCAAATAACAGGTCCCTCCTACAAACTGAGTTAGAATTGGCCCAAGGAGGTCCATTTTGGTTCCAGTCAAAGAGAAGTTTCTCCAAACACAGACCTGGTTCCCACAAATCATTATCCTTTCTGGTGACATGGTTAGAGTGGTAGGGAAGTCACAGAACAGGGGTCTTCTTGGAGCTCACTGGAACAGTATGCTCTTTCATGGCAGAGAGAGCATGCAGAGGAAAGCTGGAAGAAGATGAGTACTTTTCTGTGTGTTTCTACAAATGCCGCAGTGCAGAGAGATGCCAACGGGAACCAGAGGAAATGAGAAGTCAGGAGTCTATCAGTCAGATGCAGAAACCATCTTTCTTTTGGTGTCACAGTGTATGGTGGGTGGCATGGTAGCATGTCAGAAAGACCTACAGTTTAGCTGGGTTTAGCCAAATGTTCTTCTAGCACAGGAGATCTCAAAGCACTTCCCATCAAGTAGCAGTTAACATACGGGAAGACTTCTGCTTAGAGACTGTAGCTCAGATACATGGATTGATATTTGAAGTCTACAACAGAGGAGACAGCTCAGGAGAGAGGGGTGGGTGGGGATAAACCCTTCCAGATTCATGGATTAGCTCAGCTCTGTGAACTAAAATGGCTTTAGCATAGAACTGAGACAGTTTTATAACCTTTTCAAGGGTATGAAAAGCAATTTGAAAGACAACCATCTTTACCTGAAGAATTGTTGATTTTGTAAAGATTATGCATTTGTTTTGAGTCCATTCATGCTTTCTGTACATGTTTCTTTGTGTGCACACAGATATGCATACAAGTATACACACACACACACACACACGGTGGAGAGTTGGGGGTTCCCTATGGGTTGGTGTTTCTGTAAGTGCAGTCTAATTGAAACGTAACTCAGAAAAGCGCTCTGGCTCACTACAAAGGTTTCAGACGCAACCACTAAAAAGACTTAAGGCTAAACCTGGAAAGGGGGTGCTGGGGGAATCTTATTATGCAACAGTTTCTTGTCTTTGCCAAACACTGATGCTTGGAAGTTGAGAAGAGACAGCCAGCACACCTGTGTCCATTGGCATAGAGTTAAATCAATACAAAACAGCAGGCAAACAGCCAATTACCTGTCACCTAAAGACTCACTTGAAGGCTTTAAAAACAATTTTTACAAGCAGGAATTTAAAGCTTCCATACTTACAAAGAAGTCTTCCTCAGATATATAGAGACATTAAGATTGTGTGTAGCAAATTAGGGAGTGACCCTCCTGAGATTGTCTGGTACCAGAGCTGAGCACAGCCTAGGGGACCCTGGAGAGGTCTGATGGCTGACCCCTTGCCAGCCTCCCACTTGCTTCTGTTTGTTTGTTTGGTTGGTTGGTTGGTTTGGTTTTAACCTCACTATTCTGGCTTCCCGTCATGACAGTCATGTGACCACATATCCCATCAGTCTTCCTCTCAGACACCCAGTGGGCTTCACTCTAGTGCTGGTCATCAGAAAGATATGAACTAGTTTCTAGCCACACATCAGGGGTGCCTTCTGGGGTGGGGAGGTGAGTGGGACAAGAACAAAGCCACCTGCTGTTGTGAACTTATGTGCCAGCAAGGATCTCAACATAATCATAACATTTGCTCTGTAAACACAACTTTATAATCGAAAAATTTCACAGCAGAAAATGAAATATCTGGAACATGTAGGCAACATCTTATTCTCCTTGATGAGTTGAGCCTACATATCCTGAGACACGTGCTCAGAAGACAGTGTGGTTTGAATTTTCAGCATCCCCATAGGCCCATATTGGAGGCCTGATCTATAGCCTGTGATGAGAGGTGGCAGAGGCTTTAGGAGGTGAGCCTAGTGGTAGAAGTTAGGTCTTTAGGGGTTTACCTTTGAAGATGATACTCCTATCCTAGTCTGTCTCTCTGTCTGTCTCTGTCTCTCTTTGTTTCTCTTTCTCTCCCTCCTTCCCTCCCTCCATCCCTCCTTCCCTCCCTCTCTTCCCACACCCTGTGTAGTGGTTTAAATAGGCTTGTACCTAAACTTAGCTGGGTGGGATCTTGCCCCAAAGTCACTACTCCCTTAATCTGTTTATCTCCTTGAAAAATGGTATTTAGCTCCATTTTACTTCCTGGTGCCTCTTTATTACTTGAACATTTTATATTTCTCCTTTCTCAGCTTACTCCTTTTCACTAAAATGCTCTTCATAAGAGTGAACTTTAATAAGAACCCAGCAGAATTTACACCAGGCTGTTTTGAGACTTCCTTTGTGAAGGCAATTAATCTAAATCTCTTCACCTTACTTAGCCTCAGGCAGACTCTTTGGACAATGGCAAAAAAAAAAAAAAAAAAAAAAAAAAAAAAAAAAAAAAAAAAAAAAAAGCCATGTTCTTCACCAAAATATCACAAAACAGTCTCTAGGCCACATACTAACATTCTTCTCCATTGAAACCTCTTGGGCTAGCAGGCCTACACAGTTCAAATTACCCACAGCTCCACTGCTGTCCATGTTCTTACTAGGATAGCCCATTTAGCTCCACTTAAAGGATTCCACTGCTTTCCAAATCCACATTCTTCTAAAAAAAAAAAAAAAAAAAAAAAAAAAAAAACAACCCATGGTCAGGTCTATCACAGCAATACCCCAGTTCCTGGTACCAACTTCTGTCAAAGCATACTGACTCCTTGCCTCGAGGCAGCTCACCAGAGGACATCACACTTGGTCCTTATTTGATATCCAGGAAGCACTGGCTTCCGGGGGTGGGGGGAAGTCTTACCCCACTTTGAGCTGCAAAGGCTGCCATAGACAGGGCAATCTCATTTACTTCTTATAGTCCTGAGGCTGATAAGTCCAAGATCAAGGGACCAGTATCTGATAAGGACCTTTGTGCTACCATCCACGTCACAACAGAAGACGGAAGGGCCAGAGAATACCAGGAAGGAGGGAAGGAGACCATGGGGTACACCTGTACCTAATAAACCAACTCTAAGATAGCTATATTAACCACCTCATGAAGGTACCACCTTTCAACATGGTTGCATTAAAGATTCAGTTTTAGGGCTCGAGAGAGGGCTCAACAGTTATGAGCACTGGCCTGTCTTTCATAGGACCTGGGTTCAATTCTCAGCACCCACATGGCAGCCCATAGCAGTCTGTAACTCCAGTTCCAGGGGTTATAGCATCTTCACACAGACATGCATGCAATCAAAAACATCACATAAAATAAATAAATCATAAAAAACCATTTAGCTTCTGTGATAGCTGATCTTCAATCTGACAGGTTAGAATCACCTCAGAAATGTAACTCTAGGCTACCTTAAAAACATTTTCCAGAGGTTTTACAGAGATGAGATGATGTGCCCAAAATGTGGTTAACACCATCCTGTGTTTGCTCAGCATTCCTGATTGATCAAAAAGGGAAAAAACAGAGCAGGTAAGCTTAGGACCAATGCTTGTTTCTCAAAGCAGGATGTTATTGGCCTGCTTCAGACTCCTGCTGCCACACCACTACGATGATGGGTTGTACCCTCAAACTGTGAGTCAAAATAGACTGTTTGTATTGGTAGGTTTTACTGTTAGCAGAACACAACTGAGATTAGCTGGGAAGAGGAAACTTTAGTTGAAGAATTGTCCATATCAGAATGACCTATAAGAGTTTATGTTGACCGATGACTTATGTGGGAGGCCCCTGCCCACTGTAGGCAGCACTACTCCCTAGGCAGGTGAACCTGCTCTACATAAAGAGAAAAGCTACATAAACATGAGCCAGCAAATATGATGTAAGTAGCATTTTTCTGTGGTTTCTGCTCCAGTTCCTGTTTGAGTTCCCAGGCTTAAGTCTCTCAAAAATGGACTATGACTGGAAATTGTAAAGTGAAATAAACTGGTTTTTCTCTTAAGTTGCTTTTGGTCAGAGTGGTTTTGTTTGTTTGTTTGTTTGATTTGTTTGTTTTTAACAGTCCCAGAGGAGAAAACTAAGAACACCCTTCCCTATTTAAAAAAATATATATTTATTTTTATTATTTTGAACTATGTGTAGGTGTCTGTCTATGTGAGTATGTGCACTGCAGTTACTGACGGCTGTGAGCTGCTTTGACATGAATACTGAGAACTGAACCTGGGTCTTCTAGAAATGCACCATATTTTAACCTCTAGCCATGTCTCCACCCTACACTCTTTTTTTCTTTAAATTGCTTTTGCAGATATTTGTTGTAGCAACAGGAAAATTAACAGTTTCCCACGTCAACTTTGAAGACCACATTCAACCATAGTATCCACACTCCTAGGATCTAAAACAGAAGTCCTTCTTATGTGTAGTCACCCCACCAACAGTCCTAAAGTCTTAACTCACTTCAGCATCAGCTCAAAAGCCCCAAGCACAGAGTCTCACCTTAACAAAAACTGATGGCTTCAAGATATGCTATGTCCTGAAATAACTTCTCCATGCTGTGAGACTACTGTATACAAGCCAGACTTGCCCAGAACCCAATGGTTAGGTGGACACAGGAAGAACATTTACACTCCCAAAGGAGGAAATAAGCAAGAATGGGGATCCTAGGCCCTATTTAAAGCATGAGAGAGCAGACGCTGTGAGCTCTTCAAACTCCAGGGAGACCTTTCACTCATACACTAGCACATGAACCCAGGCCTCCAGATCCCTCAGTTCCCTGGGCTCAGCCCTGTCAGCTTTCCAGTGGAGCCTTGTCCTGAGCATCTGCAGGCTGGGGTTAGTACATGGGGGCGGGGGGCAGGGCTTTGTAATTTTCACTGTTAATGCCACTCCTGTGGGACCATAAGATCCTTCCACAAGAATCTACAATAGCAGGGTCCCTGTGACCAGCATCTGCTTAGGTCTACAGTGCTCCTAGGAATCCAGATAGGAGTCACCATGGGGACACAGCTCCCAAACTCTGTGCACCATAAGAATCAGAACCAGGTGAGTATTGTCTCAGAATTGTACTCCTGCCTCTAAGCAGGGGCTCAAGCTATACCCTGTGCCCCCTAAACCATGGCTGGGTAGCACTGCCCCATCTGCTGAGCAGAGTCTCTCAACAGCTCAAGCAGAGAATCCTAAGGTCCTATGGGTGAAGTTCTCTGGAACTCTGGCCCTCTGATCCTACTCTAGAACTGCAAGAACTGTTTCAAAATCTTAGGTCCCTCTGGTGTCTTCCCTGCTGTCAATTAGCATCTGGCCCCTTCTCTGTGAACAGATGAGGACATGTTCCATTAAAAGGTATCCTGCTGTACTCATCACTGTCAAGGACACTGCACTTGACCTTGAGGTCAGACAGAAAAACTTCTAAAATGAGAGTTGTTTGCAGCCAGATCTAAGCTGAGTTTCCATCTGAGAACCAAAACCTTCACCGTTTCTCATAACGAAGACTGATTTTACCACATCTCCATTTCAATCTTGCATTTGAAGACACTCACATTCAGATTGGGGGTGAAGTACAACATCTTTACTTATGTTCTTTTCTCCACTGCGCATTCCTGCCTTGCTTCTGTGCTACTTTCTTGCAGACTTCAGGCAAATTCAACCCTCACTCTGACATGCAGCATCTTCCATGGCAGACAACAGGGCCAAGTAGCTAAGATGGGGTTGGGGTACACCTGAGGTACCCCTGAGAGATCTGTCACCCCTAGAACTCTTAGTAGTTAATATTGAGAAAGAGATACAGACTTTGACATGGGCCAGAGATGCTGAGGCAGAGGTTACCTTTGCTTAGTGACACCTCCACCCTCACCTGATCCCCTGCCCTCAGCTTGCAGTGCACACTTCAGATTTCATCCAAAACCGAGTTTCCCAATCTCAAAAGCAGAGATCCCACAGCCCCAGCTATGTGAGATGGCTGCCTAAGAACCGTTATTGTTTAGTTAATGACAAAGGCTAAGTGAGCCGAGCCATGCTCAGGAGTTTGTATTGCTGTCTTGCCTTGATCTCGGAGCCCCAGTGGTGTCGTCTCTGGGAACTGAATGCTGTTTATTTAACATACTGGCCCTTGGGAGCCATTAAAATAAGTGGCTGCCTATACTCTAAGGCTGTACATTGCATAGACTTCTGAGGAAGCAATAGTTCCATCAAGGATATTTTATCACTTTGACTGTCTGCTTGCTGCCATCTCTGGCAATAAATAACTATAGACATAACAGAAGTTTCTTATGAAAAACTAGGGAGGTCATTACATAACCCTGGACAGGTTTGATGGTCTGTGTTTTCAGTATCTAAAAAGAATGTCAGTAAAACTGACGAGTCTTCCCATTCTACTTAGAAGTGCAAATCACCAACATAAAATTTATTCAACAGGCTTTTACAGAGTCCCTTCTAAGATTCAGTCTAAGAAGCCTTTGTTGGGGACACTGTCATAGCAAGGAGACAGTGATCCCTTTCAGGCCATCAAACTTTCCCAAACTCTGATCTGTAAAGTAGAAGGTGAAGGCCAGGGAAGTGGGTATAGAAAACCGAGTCCAAGCTCAGCATGTGGCCAAGAGTCGGATGTCTTGCACTGCACCTAGCAAGGATGTTCAACCTTTGGTATTAAGCTGAGATGTTACCTACCAGAGTTCATGCTTCAGAACTGACAATAGAACTATAGAATAGAAACCGAAACCCAAAACCCTTCATGATGTTTATAATTTTGTGTTGGGTCATATTCATATCTATCTTTGGCCAAATGTGGACTGACCACAGGCAGTGGATTCAGATGTGCCTGCTGCTTAAGAAGACTAGCGAAGGTCTGAATTGAGGGTGAGTTGTCAGCATGGTCTAAGCGTGTATTGCTGGAGCATGAATTAAGGAAGAACAGAAACAAGGCTCCATAGAACCTTGAGGCCCTTCAGGGGTGTTCACGTCCCTGGGTTATCTTTCAGTCATTGCTACCAACTAGCGATTTCCAAGAAGAACGGGACTACAGAGAAACAAAACCTAAGCTAGCTCCTCCTCAGTAACCCAAGAGGGAAACTATGGTAAACCTTAAGATTATGAGTTGGTGACCATTACCACATGCATGATATTCTTGTCTAGACTCTATCTCACGCATAACCACTAGAAATTGACCCAAATGAAATCAGGGCATTATAGCAATTCCTCACCCTAGGAAGGTTTGCAAACCTCACTGGCAAACCCAGACTACATCTTAGTCACTGGAAACTGCCCACTATGGGCATCTATAGAGATGGGAGCTCATTCTCCACACAAGCTGCTGACTGCCCTGCTTCTTACCAGCCAAGCTGCACTCTAGATGGTCTCTAGCTCTACCCCTTAGTCAAGATGGCACTTAGGCTGTGTTCTCAAGAGCTTCAGGTCCAGGGGTGCCTATGGGTCCAGTGGGCTGGAGAGGCAGTAACAGAGCAGGGCCTCAGGCCTCACTCCCATCCCACATAGCTAGGTTAGACACTTTTATTTTACATTTTAGCTGAGGCTTTATGATTAAAATTTAAAACAGGATTCTGTTGTTCCAAAATTACTGAGAATCATGTCACTGGATAATCCAGAGGACACACAATTTAGTGATCTCTCAGCCTGAAGCCCAGTGCAAACTGGCTTGTGTCCCCTGTGCTGCTATTGGGATGTTGGATGACTTCATTTCACTGAGCCATCTGGATATTGTCTGTCCTTACCTTGCCCTACCCGACAGCATGGTGGACATATGGAGCAATCCCACCCTGTGGCCAGTCCTTCACCTGAACCCCAGACTGGAAGTGCTGTCTACCTGCTGATAGCTCTGCCACTGAGTCACCAGCTAGGCCCTCCTGACACCAAACATGTGTCTCCTCCAAGTTGCAGGCATTTGTCACCCTTCTACCACAGAAGTGATCACAGCCTTAACTGGGTGCTGCTGTGGTCAGGCCGGCAATTTCCTACCCAGCTCACCATGACACTGTGACCTCCAGCTCACTGTGACACCATGTAGGACACCATGACCATCTCTTCACATTCAGAGGCTGTGATGTATACATGAACATGTCCATGTGCACTTTTACATAATGACCACATCCTCCATCTAGGTGGGGCCTGGAGACCATCACTCTCCATCATCTCAGCCTCTGCTGGTGGCTTAACCACGACTTACTAATGTGCCATTGTCTCTGATTTCAACAAAGCAGTTCAGTCACACAGCTAAGAGGACAGAGGTTTTGAACTGGTCAGTTATTCCAAGAAATGCATCTGAATCTTACTGCCGTTCTAGAAGCAAGAGCAACTCTGCATGGTTCTGACCCTTAATTGTGTACACTTTTAGACATCACAGGAGGCTGAATAACTAAAAGTCACTTTCAGCAAACAGAGTCCTGTTTAATTAACTTTTAAAATACTATGCTACTTTCCTCCAGCCTCTTTAACAAAAGTCTGCCCTGTTAAGACTAAATAATTTTGCAGTTCGCATTATTTTGTACTTTCAAGCCCCATGGAATGCCCCATCTGTAATAGCATTCATTGATGGCAAAGATGGCATTACCAGGATGATGGAAGAGAATGAAGAAGCTCAACACACAGTGACAACAGTCTCCACCCAGAGATGCCATCATACTGTGTACACACAGATGTGCACATGGATGTACACATACATAGAAGTACACATGGATAGATGTACACAAGAATAGAAGTACACATGGAGAGATGGATAGATGTACACATGGATAGATGTACACATAGATGCACACATATATAGAAGTACACATGGATAGATGTACACAAGAATAGAAGTACACATGAAGAGATGTACACATGGAGAGATGTACACATGGATAGATGTACACATAGATGCACACATATATAGAAGTATACATGGATAAATGTACACATAGATGGATGTATACATAGATAGATGTACACATAGATAGATGTACACATGGATAGAAGTACACATAGATTTACACATGTGTAGAAGTTCACATGGATAGAAGTACACATGGATAGATGTACATATAAATAGAAGTACACATGGATACATGTACATATAGATAGATGCTTTGATTGCCTTAGTTGGACCTTCAAGACCTCAGTGACAGAGAAGATTTTCTAAGCATTAATCATAGCTCATGTGTGAGTCAAAGATATTAATTAATTGCTTTGACCTCAAAAATGAATTCTGTACACGCTATTTGAATGTCTTCTTCATTCACTGTAGGAGGCCAATGTGGTAGCTCACCATGGGGTCTCCTCGGTCTCCCGCTTGCCAACTCACCTACAGAACTCAGAGCAGTCAAGCTTTTTAACCACGTACAGCCATTCCCCATTGTCTGTCTACTATGCATCCAGTCGGCTGTATCTCTGGAGGACCCTGGCTACCATAGTCCCCTCACTGAACACCCCAGTCTACATGCCACCTCCTACACTCCCTTCAAACCATGGCTCAAAGCTCCACCTTCATCATCTCAAGATTTTATGCTGTTCTCGAAGAAAGTGATTCTCCAGCCTGAGAACCACCTCTGAACAGACAGTTGTCTCTACAAAGAGGTGTTCAGGGTAAAAATGAGAAATCATGACTGGTCATAGCTAATGAGATTTATTTAAGCTAATGTTTTTTATTATTACTTTTGTCTTTCATGGCATTGTCACAAGTAAAAATAAATATTATTTTAATTAATCTCTTAACATGTAAATTTTAAAGTTAGATATTTGAGTCCAGCTTACATTTTTCTTCTAATGTTTAATTGTCTGTCAAAGCCCTCACCTCAAATCTGAAAGCCACTGCTCCAAAAAAACACTGGCTGTAAGTGCCATGGATGGCAGTGATGGTCTCACATGGATATACTCAGTGCAGCGTGTCAAGTTGTGTATGCTAACCATGTGCAGCTCTCACACCTGCTATCATACATGCTAATCATACCTAGGTTAAAAAAATTGCTGAAATATACAAATATACATATAAAATGTTTATAGTGTGTTGCCACTTTGAACTCTTAGCTTTTTTGCTCAGCTTGCATTTGCCTAGCCATGGCACCTACACTGGAAGCTTCTAACCCAGTAAAGCTAAAGGAAAATTAAAATCAACCTTCTTGTAGTGCAACAGCACCGTAGTACATGTAGTGGCTTGAATATGTTTGGCCCAGGGGGTGGCATTGTTACGTGTCAACATGGTGGAATAGTTATGGCCTTGTTAGAGGAAGTGTGTCATTTTGGGTGTGGGCTTTAAGACCATTGTCCTAGCTGCCTGGAAGCCAGTTTTCTCCTCTTTGCCTTTGGAACAAGATGTTAGAACTCTCAGTTCCTCCTATGCCAAGCCGGCCTGGACACTGCCGTGCTCTGGCCTAGACGATAATGTACTGAACTTCTAAATCTGTAAGCCAGCCCCAATTAAATATTGTCCTTATAAGAGTTGCCTTGGTCATGGTGTCTGTTCACGGCAGTAAAACCCTAACCAAGACAGTACAGAACTCTGAGTACCGGACCTCAGTTGTCACACCTAGCTAGGACAGGAAGAAGACTCACTGATGGAAGACCCAAAGGCTGGGTATATTAGCCAGGGATGGTGAGGGAGAAGGGATGGAGAATGGGAGATCTCAAAGAATCAGAAAAGTCCCAAACAAGCCTTTATGTGATTAGAATAGGAAAAGTTAAACTGGCAGACTTCAGACTGATGCATTCATTTGGGGATATGCTTGGGTTACCTATGGGATATCCCAATATCTGTCAGAAGACAAGAGATTGAGACTTAAAGAGAGAGACCAGGTTAGACATAGAGAGAGATCACAGAGCCAGTGTAGGAAGGTGGAGGCACACACTGCCTGGAGGCCTGTGCATAGGCAAGGCCAAAGTGCAGAGCAGAGGCAAAGGAACTTCAGAGCTAGAAAGACAGACTCACCTCCAGGATGCAGACGCAGCAGGGAGGAAGGGAAGCAAGAGAAGCTGAGTGCCTCAGGAGAAGCTGCCAGATAAAATAAGCACTAAAATTATCAGACACTGTGTGCCTGGATCGGGGACTGGTACCAAAGCCTGGTGACCACGGACTGAGGAAGGCATAAACGTCTGAAAGGTCTGGCAACTGTGCACTAAGAAAAATGATGTGACATATGCAGCAGACGTGCAGCTTGGGCTTCATGCGAGTCCCTCAACAACTGGAGCGGGGTGGGCTGTTCCTGACTCTGCTGCCTGCCTGTGGGTCCTGTTCCCCTTACTGGGCTGCTTTGTCTGACGTCTGTGGGAGAGGATGTTCCTAGTCCTGCAATGACTTGAAGAGCCAGGATGGGTTCTTACCCAGGAGGTAGGGGGCTCCCCCTTCTCAGAGGAGAATGAGGGGTGAGATGAGAGGCAGTGTGAGGAAAGACTGGGAGGAGGGAGGTCTGTGATTAGGATGTAAAGTTAATGAATGAACGAACAAATGAATGAATAAATAAATAAATAAACAAATGGAAAAACGAAACATGGTGTGAACAGGGTGGGGGATATGGAGTTTCCAGTGACTTTTCAGTTTGAATTCTTTCTTTCTTATTTCCTCTTTTGTGATTAAGAAAATGCTACACAATATATTTTGATCATGTTTTTTTCTCTCCCCCAGATCCTCCCAGGCCCTTTCTACCTCCTCCTCTCACAACTTCATATTCTTTCTCTCTCAAAAGACAAAAACAAAAATCAAATCAAACAAACAAAAATAAGACAAAAAAATAACAACAAAAAGCTCACTTTAAAAAAAAATGAAGTTTATTCTGCATTAGGCATGAGATGTGCCCTGGATACTCCATTGGAAACAACTGATTTTCTCTTTACCAGTGGGTATCAACTTCAAATAGCTTCTTGATTAGGATTGGGGCTTTGTGTCCACTTCCCCTTCTCAGTGCTGGGACCCCTTCTGTGCATGCTGCCACTGTCTCTGTGGGTTCAGAGCATCAGACCCATTGTGTCTGGAAAACACCGTTTCCTTGGAGTCACCCATCGCTCTGGCTCCTCCAATCTCTCTGTTTCCTCTTCTACACAGACTCCGGAGCCTTGAGGAAAATGCTCTGATGAAGACATCTCATCCACGACAGAGTGCTGCAAAATTTCTCACTCTCTGGAAATCATCCAGTTGTGAGTCTCTGTGTCAATTCCAATCTACTGCAAGAATAAGCCTCTCTGATGAGGGTTAACCAAGACACTGATCTGAGTCCCAGTCTAGTATCTGAACTCTTTCTCTAAAAAAAAAAAAATATGTGTAAGTATTCTTCCTGCATGTATATCTGCATAGCACTTGCATGTCTGGTGTCCAGCGAGGCCAGGAGGGCATCAGATCTCCTGGAACAGGAGTTACAGGTGGTTGTGAGCTGTCATGTGGGTCCTGGGAACCAAACCCAGGAACTCTGCAAGAACAGCAAGTTTTCTTAACCACTGATCCATTTCTCCAGCCCAAGCAGCCTTGGTGGAAACCAGGGGTGAGTGACTCAGGTAAGTCACAAGAGAGTGCCTAGAGCGTGCAGTGCACAGTCATGGAGAGTTGGGGTCATCTGACAAAAGCATGTCAAAAAGGTGGGTATATGAGAAGTTCAGACGTATGTGGAGGGTAGGACTTCATCTCGGGGGAAGAAAGCACAATGATAAGAACCTGAGAAACATGAGGCCCCTGAGTACAGTATCAACCTTGCAAGCTTCTGATACAATTTCCCCTCTCCTTTAGATCGTGTCTTATGAGTGAACCCTTAACAATCTGTCTGACCCCAAATACCTGCATATTGCCTAAGGCTTATCTTTAGTAATGATGATGACATGCAAGCTTGTCCCCCAGGAGCTCAAATACAATCTAGACAGCTTCACACCATCTTTTCCTTCCCAAATGAATCACAATCCTCCAACTCAAGAACTCAGCTCTCCCCTCATGCATGCAGGGATGTGAAGCTACCATGTAGGGCAGCAATATGTTCACAGGTGCCCTAGGCCGGGCCCCACTGTGTCAGAAATCTGGACATGAAAATAGATGGCACATTAATTAAATCCTCAATAGTGCTCTGAGCCATTGCTGAGCACAGAGCCAGACTGGCAGAATTTGGAGCCTGGCCAGAGCCATATGGGATAGCTAACCTTCCAGGTTCCACTTGCTCCTTATGTCTGAGGAAAGCTGAAGGTCTAAGATCCTGTCTGAGAATGTGGACCTAGAATCTTCACATTCCTGGACTGTGGACTGATCCCAGAACATCATGCCCCAGACATGTCCTTCTCTTCAAGCTCAGCTGTCTAAGCTGACTACTAGGTAACTAAACCATAACCCATGAAGTTGCTGTATTAGTTACTTCTCTGGTACTGTGATATGTATAACACCATAACAAGAAGCAAATTATGGAACTGTTTATCTAAGTTATAGTTGCAAAGGGGTAAGAGTTAATCGTGGTGTTATTCAGAAATATATAAATATTTAACTGCAAGAATGAAGAAGAAAGATAGATTAGACAGACAGACAGACAGACAGCTGAAAGTGGGATCAGACTATAAAACTGTCAAAACTTGTCCCTAGTAACATACATCCTCCAGCAAAACCACATCTTCTAACCCTCCCCAAACACTGCAACCAACGAGAAAGTAGGTGTTCAAATGCCCAAGCCTATGGCAGGTGTTTCTCATTCAAACCACACAGTTAAATGTAGAGAGAAGCTTGGAGTGCTTGTCCTGCAGTGACACCTGTCTTTTGATAGAGTAACTCTGGGCAGTTCACCTGTGTTGTGCCAGGCTGATGGGTGGGCTGTAATGAGATAGCAAGGGGTTCCCATGACATCTCCCCACCACCCCCACATAGTCTGCCACACTTAGCTGGGGAAAACGAGACCAAACCTATGGTCTGTATATGCTGTGAAAGCAGATCTGCCAGAGGTGCTAGTCACAGGATCCTCACAATTATTAAATTGGAAAAATAAACACGCCTGTTGAATTTTGACATTCATTTATAGACCAAGATAACCCTCTAAACTTGAGGGAGACAGTCACTTTCTCCAGAGCACCTACCATCCTAGAAGGAAAAGAACAGAAGGTCTGTGTCCTTGAAAATAATACAGGCTGTATCTTGTCACTTAAAGAGGAAAGAAAGGTCTCATTATGGGAATGCTGGCCACTTCCATGAAGTTGGTACATTTTAACTGAGCCATAAAAGTCAGGTACCACTGACTAACAGTGTGAAGTTCAAGGGTCAGATGGAAAAGGGTTGAACAGAGAGGGAATAACACAGGATGAGGGCAGTGATGCACGCAGGGACCATAAATGTAAGGAACTGGAGTAAGGTGAGGTGGACGCAGGCAAATAAAAACATGTACATACAGAGTCCAGACCCACTGTGCCTGAATGCCTTTCTGTTTTAATAGTACACAATTAACCCGTTAAGGAGCCATTCACAGCCCAACATAAACTTAACCTTCAAGACATGAAGAAAGCAACATTTCAGAGAAAACCCCAGCTAAAAATGAACTACTATAGATAAGCCTAGTGGCACACACCTGGAGGTGGTGAAAGGAGGATCAAGAGGCCTGTCCCAACTATAAAGAGAGTTCAAGGCCAGCCTGGGCTATAAGATATTATCTCAGACAAAAATCACACTGAACAAGTAGGTGCTCTACTCTGAGAAAGAACGGTGTTAGAGGTTAATGAAGAGCCTGTAACAGCTGCTCCAAGTGTTCACCTGCACACCAATGCGCTTGCACGACAAGCACCTTCAAAACCCACGTACCCGAGGCTGCAGAGACGCTCAGTGGTCAGAAGCACTTGTTGCTCTCACAGAGGACCTGAGCTCAATTTCTAGCACCCACATGGTGGTTCACAACCATTCATCACTTCAGTTCCAGAGGATCCAGTATCCTCTTCCAACTCCTATGGGTACCAAATGTGCACGTTGTGCGCATACATACAGAGAAAAAAAAACACACACACACAATAGAACAAACACATCTAATTAAAACTATGTAATTAGTAAAGCCATCTTTGTCACCTTCTTTCAAAGATGACTAAAAGTTAGGTCAAGACTGCTGTGATTTTCGGGTCTCCCCCAAAGTCCACATGCTGAAAACTGGATCCCCAAAGCAGCAGTTCAGACAGGTAGGCTGTGCAATGAGGCCGTCATGGATGGCTTGTGCTCTGTTGCTGGAGGGGTTATTATGAAGTAGCTTTGACCTGCTTCTCTCATCTTCTTATGCCTTCATTACAGGAGAGCCTAGGGAGAAGGCCCTGGCCAGACACAGACTCTCACTGACATAAATGACACACACCACAGTCAGCATCAATCACCCCAGGCTCTGGAGATGTGTCACCATGGTAGACAGGCTACAGTTCCTTTAATTAATCATTATGTCAGGGACAGCTAAAAATTATCATTCCCCAAGTGTACCACACAGCCACCGTTCTGTACTGGGTGGTGACCCCCCCCCCCAAGCATCAAGTCCTCAGAGCAGCCTAGAACATGGATGTGAGTACTCCTTCTCATAGACAAGGAAGCCAGGGATCAAGGCAGATGCCCTGTTAATCTTAGAAAACTACTAAGTAACAAAGACTACTACTGCCTTATGAACCAAAAGTATGTTTTTGAAATGAAGGGACATTCTGAAGCTTAATTCTTTTAGCTCTGCCCTTTCAGTTTTCCTAGGTCAGCAAAACTATGGTCTAGGCACAGTGCACGTACTGCCCAGACCTGGTTGTTGTCTTCAAGAAAAATTTAAGTTGGCATCCCATAAGATGCTGTCTGCCCAGTTCATCTTGTTCTTCTGTGGGAAGGTTTTGCTGGCAAGACCCAGAAAAAGGATGAAGTCATGTCCTTGTTCCCACAATCCCCACAATCAGCCTTCATCACCTTGGTTCTCACCGGTGGAAATCGTGGAGATAAGACCAGAAAGTTCTTCCATTAAGAATGCTCCATTAAGAAACTCTAGCACATCTGGTTGTGAGAATTCCTTACCCATCACTCTTCTTTCCCTACATGAGCTCAGGGCTCTGATTCACCCTGCTATGGAAAGGCATGAGCATGCTGGGAAGGAACCCATTGAGAGCTCATCTCTGGCCCAGCTGTGTAGCCACTTTCTCAATAAGGACACATTCCTTCTTCTAGGGACCAGAGCAGCTCAGGCAACAGACAAGGCTCAGGAAATACAGACACTTACAAGGCTCACAAGACCCTCCACCCCAAGGGTATATAAGAAGCAGCAGTTGTTGGGGAGGATACCAGGGCAGACCTGCAAGTTGTGAGGAAACTCTAGAAATGCTATTTTCCTGACTGGTCACTCAGGCTGAGGTGGGCTTTGAGTCACATATGCCCCAGTAAGCTTGATGGTTTGCCAGTAAACAGGTGAGATTATTTCTGTGGTTTACTGTCATTTCCCTGTCTGGAGTTAATATAGACTTTTGCTCATGAAATCCCTAGGAAAAAGCAAACCGCACAAGGTTAAGATTGCACCTGTTCCCCGTTGCCTGGCCCCGAGGGCTGCATTGTGGTCCTAGAGGCTTCTCCTCCAACACGGGCCTTGAGGCCCGAGTGCTGAAGGCCTCCCAGCCTTATTTCCCCTACATTGTGCCAAAGCTAAAATCATGTTTTCTGCCTCAGAGCTAAAAATAGTTGGTGAGGCTTAAAGTGGTTCTGCCCCAGTTTATTTAAGGCGTAATCTCAAACATCCCTTTGTCCTAATTATGAGATGTCTCTGAAGGCAGAGCTCAGGGAGACTCTGACAGCAGCGCGACATTTTATTTTTGATCTTAATTCAACTCTCCGATATTTACAAGTCCCCACTGAGCGCCCTCCACTGGCCAAGTGCCTTTGATTTCACTGTATGGTGGAAATTCAAGGGGAATGGATCGGGGAAGGACAAAATTCCTAAGAACCAGAAGGTTATATACCAAAAAATTAAAGATAGTTGATATGTTGATAGACTGGTCACCATTCCCTGGCCCTAAACTAGGCACATGTGGGGCCCCTTCCTGCTTTGTCTGAGTGGGGCTCCTGGGCCTGAGTACTGTTCTTCACAGGCCTGCTGTAACACTTGACTTTCTTACCACAAAGTCAGGATCATGAAAATCTATTTTTAAAGTTATGAATAAATAAACACTTATAAAAAGGCTTAGAAAGACAATTTGTTTCAAGGTGCTGGACTGAGCTACAAATTGAGCCAGATATGAGCCTTGGGCCTCTGAGTAAGATGCCTGCACTAGGCCAGTCTTCCTGATTGTAACAAAATACCTGAAGATGGCTACTGTATAAAGAAAAAAGGTTTATCAACTCAAGTTCTGACCCAAAGTGCATGGGCTACTTCTGGTAGTGACCTTGTTGGCAGAGCTCCAGCTATGGTGACTATCATATGGCAAGAGTCATGAGCTATGTCTTCCTCTTTTTTAGAAAGCTGCCAGGATTTAATAGGAAGCTCTCCACATGACCTTACCTAATCGCTCCTAAGGGCCCCACCACTACACCTGACAGTGAAATCAAGTTCCCTTAATACCTCACGATGGAAATTAAATTCAACATAGAACCTTTAGAGGAACACATAGGCCATGCAAAGAGGACTAAAATCATCCTTCAAAAAACAGCATGGAATAGAGGAATGCCCACCTCGAGCACCAGCCTGACATAGACTTCCCAGAGTCCCACACTACTTCTGCCTGTAACCCTGAAGACTCTGGGTCCAGTTGTGTAGTAGTTCTTTATTTGCTAATGTGTGTGTGTGTGTGTGTGTGGTTTATGGGTATTTGTGTGTGCACATGTGTGTGCAGGTGTATGTGTACAGATAGAGGTCAGAGGTCAATCTCAGAAGCTGTCTACAGGTGCTATCCATCTTGTATTTTTGACACAGAATCTCTTCCTCAACCTGAACCTTGCCGAGTAGGCTATGCTGGCTGGCCAGAGACCCCTGAGATCCTCTTGTCTGTATCTCCTCAGCACTGGGATTATCAGTGTGTGCTCACTTGCCTGCTCCAGATTGAACACACGTCTTCTTGCTTTCTTGGCAAGAACTTTACCAAATGAACTCTCTCCCTAGCCCCAGAACCATCTCTTTCTGAGAGACTGAAATAGTAAAACATTAAAAAAACAAAACTTTTCCCCTTCCAGGCCCACTCCAAAGTGACAGGAGAAAGTCAGACTTTGAGAAGTAGCTCGTTAGGCCATGGCCAAGCAGCAGCTTCACTGGGGAGAAAGCCCCGTCCTGGGGGCTGAGGTAGGCTTTGGGGCCATTACGTTCTCTAACAATTCATTTTTTCTGTGTCTAGAATGTTTTATATAAGGTCCTCAGAGTGTTCTGTTGGGAGGATCCTGAAGCAGTGGCATGCCAGCCAGCAAGAATCCGTCACTTATATAAATCACAAAACACAAACAAGGACATTACTTAGATGAGAAGCACTTTACTTACAGTTATTCCCCCTTCGTCTTATTAGATTTAAAGCTTTGTTTGGAAAACAGGAGGTGAAAATAAGCCTGTTGTTCTAAGGCCAAGTGGACTGTGGTCGGCCACAGGTTCCATGTCTGTGTCAAGGGGCTGAGTTTCCTAGGTGACAGGGGAGAGAGAGAGAGAGAGAGAGAGAGAGAGAGAGAGAGAGAGAGAGAGAGAGAGCACGAGCCCTGTCCCACTGCAGCAATGTGCTCTGTCATGGGTGGCGGCACATCCCCCCTCTGTCTCAGGGAGACTCACTGATGCTAACTCAGCAAACGCAACGCATCTGAGATATATAAATTCAGATGCTGCGCTGACAGTCCTAAAATAGAACACTTTAAAATATGCATGATGACTTCTAAAAGTTAGTTGAAATTTCTGAAATAAATTTAAAAATAAGGTACTATAATTTCCAAAACAAAGCACCTTAATCTACAAGCTGGAACTACAGCTGAGAGCCAGAAGGGTGGGCTAGAAGAAAACACAGGTAGCCTTGCTACAGGCTGTGCCAAGGCACACCTCACATCTCTCAGACACCTTTGAAGATCACAGTTCTGCCCTGTGCCTACTGGACTCAGTACTGGGCTTGAAAATCGTGCAAAAAAAAAAAAAATGTACAACTTTTTTGTCAACTGGCTTGTAAATGTCTGCTCATAACTTATAAGAACAGTGTTCAACAGGAGATACTGGTCATTTGGGGAGGAAAAAGATTTTTTTAAAAGAGTTCCAGAAAGTTCTTTAGTGCCATATGCCACTAGAGGCCTTTCTGGAGTTCAGCAGAGCAATGACTTCCTAAAGAAAGCACAGCTGGAGGGGTGAAAAAGAACACCAGGCTCCTGCACATCTGGTGTAAGCTTCTGCTGTGCTGTGTGTGTGTGTGTGTGTGTGTGTGTGTGTGTGTGTGTGTGTGTGTGATTGAGCCTGAGCTTGCTGTCTGTCTGCTGGCCACAGGAATCCTGTCCTCGCCTCCCCAGCACTGGCTACAAGCGCATTGCCTATGCTGCTGTGTCTGGCTTTTGGTTCACTGCTGTTGCCTTTGATGCCTTTAACATGGGGTCTGGGAGACTAAACTTGGTTCCTTATGCTTGCCTGGCAAGCACTTACAAGCTGAACCATCTTTCCAGCCCCATACGTTACTTACAGAAGTGTAAACACTTACACTGAGTTTCCTGGTGAGAATAGAAGCCTGTGTGAGGGTTTCTATCCCCAAGGGATGACCCCAGTGGTGGTGATGGCTCCTTCTTCCCTGGACCTTTGCAGTCAGCATTGGCCTTTCCCCATCTGACTACCCAGGGCCACTCTAGGCCTACCCCAATGAGCACATAGGCATGTGTCCCACTCCCTCCCTGACTGGCCATTCACCCATGAGGTCCCAGGCTGTTTTGAGAGAAGTGATTGTGCTAGGTCCTCAGTACCCAAGTCTCCATGTAGGATGGGTAAGGGTAATGGTGGACGAGGAGAAGACTTAGGTAGCATGACACAGAAAGCCCAAAAGCTCTCCAGCCATGCTGAGGCAAAGCCACCCCTTCTCCTTATGCATATTCTTCTTGGGAAAGAAAAGGGAGGGGGAGGGAGGGATCTGGAGAAGTAAATAGAAAGCCAACACTTTGCTGATTGAAATGTCTGTCTGAGAACTCTAGGGTCACTTGACTGTGCCGTTAGCTGTGAGAGTTAATCACGGAAGAAGTCAGCTACTCTCCCCACAGTCTTTCTGGGTGAAGTGCCCACACTTGCCTCTACTCAGGGATGGAAGTGGGAGAAAGAGCACAGGGAAATAGGAAAAAAGGAAGGGAGGGAGGGAGGGGGGGAGGGAGGGAGGGAGGGAGGGAGGGAGGAATGGAAGGGCAGAGGGATATGAAGTAGGAGGAGGAATGAGACAGAGGAAGGAAAGAGGGATGAAGAAGAGGAAGAAGTAGGAAGATAAAAGCCAAGAGCGGAAGGAGGAAACAGGAAGAAGCTGCCTGCTCACCAGAAGGAAAGTAGGCAGTATCTTCAACTGGTGCCTCTTCCTTCCTACCTAATTGCTTCACTTTTAAATCCCTGTGAGACTCCAGAACCCACCCATTCCATGAAGAGGTTAGTGATGCCACTTACAAGCTCTTCCAACAGCTCGTCTAGCTGCCGGCTCTACCAATGAGTCCCAAGAACAGACTGGCAGGGCAGAGCTCACCTCAAAGACACTGTATGAGCTCAGTGCCACTCCATGGACACACCTCAGCATCATGCCCAGATCTAGTCCACCCGCCATCCATTCCTGGGCTTGTCTTGGTGTGTACCCCTCACTGTCCCCAATGCCACTGACATCCTGACAGCTCCAGTTGGGATGGAATGGCAGGAAGAGCTGGGCACCCCAGCCATTTTGCAATAACATCAAAGCATGTGAGACCATGACCACACCTCCTTACAATAGCTCTCCAAAATCCCCCAAATCAATACCCAGTCCCTTCCCAACTCCCTTGACAAGCTTCTCGGACTGCATCCCATAGCTGCCCAGCACTGTGACCCAGCCATCCTGCCTTCTTCCCATCCATTGTGCTCACACCCAGACTTGCACACTACCCACAATGTTCTTCACATCTTCACTTTATCCTTCTCCCAGAAAACTTACACAGTAAGGCCCCTTTGAGATATGGAGGTGCCCTGCTCACCCTCCATAGGGCACTGCTGCAGAACCTGAGGTGCAATGTAGGATGGCTTGCCTCTTGTTTCCCTTACAGTCAAGGACAAGCTCCTGACTTTTGTGTCCTCTAGTCCTAGTATGACTCCACCACCTGCTAAGTTAATGATCAGTAAGACAAGAAACAAGCCATATACACTTCTACACACACAAAACCCAGGAGGCAAGTTTCTTCAGAAGTCTAAGCACTTCCCAACCCATGCTAGGAAGACAGGCTCAGGGCTTTCCACAGGCAACATTGGCCAGAACACACTCCAAACAGCAGGACCACTGCACAGAGCAGCCAGGCAGCAACACAGGAGTGAGCTGTTGTGCCCCTGATGGTTTCAACAGAAGCTATGACCTACCAGCCTTGCCAGGGACTAACAGAGAAGCAGCTGGAGACCCAAATACCAATTCCCTCCTCAGCCTTGTCATCACTTGCCAGGGCTCAAATCCTATCACAAGCAAGGGGCCAAAGGTGGAAACTAAAAGGCCAGCTCCAACACACTAGCATGAGGACTGGATGACAGTGGGAGAGTCCCACCTCCAAGAGAGAGCGGATCTGTTGTTTGGGGGGCAGGGGTAAATAGCTTGTTCTCTGTAGAGGATTAGGCACTAGATTCAGAGAAGCAGATAGAGCTCATGTGTCCCACAAAGCATCCTGGATGCTGGGTCTCATAGCAGCTCCTAGAGCCTTACACCCTGCTGCTGACACAGAGTTCAGTTCCAGTGGGTGTGACTGACCTCTTACTTGCTACCTCTTAGGATGCAAGAAATGGAACTAGAGGCACCAAGAATGTACAATGCCCCTTAGGAAGCATTTGGCTTCCAGACCTCGTGGCATTCACCATCGAGCAGCAAGGAGCTGTGTAGCAGAACCAGCACCACCACGCCACACCAGCCTCCACCGCTTCCCTGCTCCACCTCCTCCAGTGCATTAAGACATTTTAGAGTTTGCTTGCAAGTTCCAACCTTAAAGTCCTGATTATTTATTTATGCCCTTTTTTGTCTAAGAAGTTAAATCTCCAAAGCATCTCAATTTAGATCAAAAGCAATTTACCAAACTTCACCTGGCACACCTGCGCCTCATGACTTGTTAATTACCTGCTTAGCATTTCTAGAGTTGTGAGACAGAGATTCGGCCCCATTGGCTGCAGGGAGAAACCTCTGATACTAGCCTCCTGTGCCGGAGTGTTCCAGAACGCCTGAGGTGTTCACAGGCAAACCTGGCTGCTCCACAGCCGCTAAGCCAAGCCACATGCATTTCTCCAAATTGCTCTTATTTTTCAGAGTGAGCAACCTGACACCGAGCAAACGAGCGCATAAACGTCGAAGCTGCTGACATGTTTCCTGGCTACCTGGTGAAATTATATAATGGTGAAATTATATAATATCTTATCAACAGTGTTCCACCATGCATGGGATCAGCAAGCCCGACACCCACTTACTCCATAGCAACTTGAGTATTAGGAATAATAATAATTACTTGCTTTTACGATTGCTTCAAATGAAAGAGATCGTTAACACACACACGCTTGAAAAGATGACCTCATTTCTGAGATGCTCTGCATGTCTGCTTTTCCTCCTGCTACTAAGTTAGCAAAGGCTAGTTCCGATCACCCGGCAAGTGGGAAAACATGGAGTCGGTTACAGCAGCGTGGTGCACTGGAAGCTTCTGCCCTTTTCATTTTCTGGTTTCCTTAGGAAAAGGCACGACCTTCCCTGAGCTCTACCACTGACAGCAGTTTATAGTTAAGGCTACCTTGGGCTGTTGGACTGCTGGGATCACGTGACGCCAAGGTTTGGATGATAATTTGCTAACTACATTTGAAGTTCAATTTAAGGGAAGTGAAATATACTCTGTAGTTTGAAAACACCTAGAAAATTAAGATTATAGGATTTGTTGGCTCATGGACATGAATAATCAAGTCGTGTGTAGCCCCGCTCATGTCCCAAGCACAAGTCTGAGCCTCCAGTTGGAGGCATAACCCTCTTCTCCATTAAGCAGTAGTTCTGGCTGTTTGCTTGTTTGTTGGGTTTGGTTTTTGTTTGTTTGTTTTGTTTTCCTGATGGAAATGGGGTCTCATGTAGCCCCAGCTGGCCCATGTGACACTGGGCACCACGGCTTCATGAACACTAAGCGAGCACTCTGCCTGCAGGGCTGCATCAGGGCTGCACTAGGGCTGCATCAGGGCTGCATCAGGGCTGCATCAGGGCTGCATCCTCAGCTCTCTGCTGTATTTTTCTCTCTCCAGAAAACTTGCCAAACTTTGACTTCAGGGCATTTGAAATTATGTCTCAGCCCATTCATTCTGTTCCAGGTCCCTTCAGGTTCTAATCTATCACTGGCTACTGATGGCATCCCTGGTCTACCATTTTGCACTCCCCCACACACAACAGCAGGCTACAGTGGGATCCTCTGGTAAGAGCTCCTCTCTTTGTTTGCCTCTCTCTGGCCCTGGCCCTACTCCTCAGCATCTGAACTCCTCACCATCATTTCCAATTTTGCTTAGTATCCTAAGATACAATCCAAACTTTGTATTATCCCACCCATCCCAGCCAGTCTCACCCCATGATCTTGCTATTTGGGGCTAGAATTAAAAGCCATCCCAGTATTCATATTAAATGAAATAGTGAAACAGTCCTCTCACAAACACAAATGAGTGGTGGGTTAAGGACAACTGACTTATAAGTGTCTGTCTTCCAATCTCAACAGAATGGGGAATAGCTCTTAACTCACAGACACACCTTGTGATGATACAACAGAGTGATGTGTTACCTGAAGTTCCAGGAAGGATGCACAGAATTACTCACCCACTATCGAAACTCCATCTGATTAATAATAATAGATCAATCCCAAACCACAGAAAACAGAAGCAACAAATAAGAGGCTTGAAAGAGTGGTAAAGAGTGATCCCAAGCCTCAGACTTCTTGGATTCTTATTCACATGAAAGGCACAAACTTCAGAAAGAAAATTCCTATCTATAAAACAGCATCACAAAGCACCCCCCACCCCCCACACAAGTCACAGGCATCAAGAGAAAGAATCAGCCTAGAGCTCTGGGAATCCAGGACTCAATCTTAACTAAAGCTGGGTAACAACTCTTTGCAGCACACACATGCACACACACACACACACGCACGCACGCACGCACGCACGCACGCACATGCACATCTACCAAGAGTTAGGTACTCTCTGAAAGACAATATTATGATTTTTCATTGCTGTGACAAGGCTTCTGTCACATGAAAGAAGCCACTTCAGGGAAAAGAGTTATTTTGGTTCACAGTTCAGAAGGAACAGTCCATCACAACATGGAAGGCATGGCGGCAGCACATGTATGAAGCAGCTACTCATACAGCAGGGGCTGACAGGAAGCAGAGGGCTTACACTGAAAGTGGACTGGGCTAGAGCTCTCAAGTCTTGTACCCACTAACCTATGCTTTCCAGCCAGGTCTTACTCCCAAAGGTCCTACAACCTCTCCCAACTACCAGCTGGGGACCAACATGAGCCTGTTCAAATTATTCTAGTGTGAGCCAACTGCCACCCATCACATGCAGCTAGCACAACAGAGAGACCTTAATTTCTAATTAAAGTCTCAGAGGCTTACACAGCTGGACACCAGGCTAGAACCCAATTGTCTGCTGCAGATAAGAAACCAACCAAATCAGGCAATGCTCCCAAAGACACATGCCACATCGCTCTCCGATAGGACCACAGAGGTACCCTAAGCACGGGGCTGAATGTCTGAGTAAATCATTTAAGAGAGTCGGGGTCCCAAGAGGAACCTTGCACCTGAGACTCCTGCTCTCTGCCTATTGGAGAGCCACTCTGTATTCATTACCTATGGCTATTAGAGCAAATGGCTCCAAACTCAGAGACTTGAGTCAATAAAACTGCATGTTTTCCTAGTCTTCGGGATGGAGAGCTGAGGGTAAGGTGGCCAAGGCAGAGTCAACTCCATTCTTGCTTCCCGCTCCTGGTAACTTCTAACAAGCTTTGGTGTTCCCTGCTATAGATGCCCTGTCCTAGGCCCTGCCCCAAGCCCCATCATCTCACAGAAGTCTTTTCATCGGTTTGATATTACAGGCTTACTTTTCATCCAGGATTCTGCCTTGAGAGCCTATGTGATCTCATCTACAGAGGACCTTTTCTTAGTACTGTCCCAGCTCAAGGAAGGCACATTGAGGCGAGAACTCCACTCCTCCTAATACACATGTGCTGAAAAGGAAACTTTAAATCAGGGTCCCTCTATCTCCACCTCCTTCATGTCTGTCAGTGAGTCTCACACAACTGTGAGCTGTTTGGACAGCATCAACAACAGTGCTCCTCTAGCCTGTTCAAGTTTGTTGAAAGAAGAAGCAATGGGTTTAATTGTTATAAAACAGCAATTTGGAAGCCTAAAGTGTAAGTGGACATCAAATTTCTTTTACAGCAAGTAAACCCTTCTTAGAACAGCCTCTGGTTAGACTATTCCATTTTCCTTGATACTGGAATGCTATAAGTTTGTATGAGAGATAAGAGAGAATTAAGCCAGAAAATTATTATCTTTCAGTCTTTCATTCCACAAACTGAGTGACCAGCACTGAGAATGGAGAGCAAAAGCAGGAGCCTGCTCTCTAAGACCTCACATCTCAGCTGGTGACCAGACAAATGCTCAAGTCCTATTGATCTCAGAGACCAGGCAATGACTAACCTTCAAGTTCGAAGGTGTGAGTAGGATGCAGTGCCACAGAGTAAGGACCCAGTTCTCAGAAGCTGCAGTCTGTGATAAGCAAGCGTGGAGGGACCCTTAAAGCAAAGGCTAGAAAGACATAAAGTCCTGGGGACTTGCAGGCACACTCTGCAGCAGGAAATAGATTTGAGGCTGAGGGTGGCAATGGAGGCTGCTTTGGAACCTCCTCAGAGGCCACGCTGAGCTCTTGTCTGTACTGTCAATGTCAGCTCTCTATTTCCTGTAGATGGGACATCTGGGTACAGCCTGTGCACTGAGAACTGCAAAGATGGCTCCAGCCATCCAACCCTGGCACAGAGCCAGGCTGGCCTGGCCTTCACACTCCTGCCCACCCTCAGCCCTTCACACGAAATGCAGACTTTGGCAGTCAGATAGATATTTTGGGACTGGAAAGTAACACCAGCCCTACATTAGAACTAATCAGAGTGAAGCTTGACAGACTGTCATGTAGCTTACTCGGAAACTCCTGCTCGCATTTACAACATATAAATAAGTCATAGATACTGTAGTGAGCAGAAAGCCGTGATGAGAGGACAAATGAGAACATGGTAACAGGTTGGCCAACTGGGAACGCCTATTAGGGTATGATAGGAATTAGTGTATGAAGAGAGCATAAGAGCAGGTTTGTGAACTAGAAAGAAGCTCAACAGTACATACTCATGCAGTTGGAAAAACATGTCCACCCTGTTCAGTGAGAGCAAATGGGACCCAAGAGCTGAAGCAAGTGCTCTGGATTTAGGCAAATGGAATCCCTCTTTCCAGGCCTCAAAGTATGGCAACTACACAATGGGACACAGAGGTGGCATCCCTAGTATACAGAGCTGCTGTCATGATCTGACATGCAGACTCTTAGGAAAGCATTTTGTATCCTGCATCATGTCAAATACCATTACTGTGGGGATTGAGGACAAGAGACACTGAGCCCTTGGACACTGGGAAGACTTCTGTGAAAGTTCCTTTCCTATACTGAAACCTCTCCTCCAGACTAGTATTTAGCCTCTATTAAGTTGAAATAAGAGCAGCCATCAATCCTGCAAGAAAAAAAATTAAATTTACAGAGTGCAGAAATCCAACTTCTGTCTGAAGGTGGAAATGGGAAGGAAATGGCTGGGGGGTGGCCTTAGGCTGAAGCACACACATGGGGAAGAAATGGATGGGGGGACTTAGGCTGAAGCACACACATGGGGAGGAAATGGATGGGGGGGGACTTAGGCTGAAGCACACACATAGGGAGGAAATGGATGGGGGGACTTAGGCTGAAGCACACACATGGGGAGGAAATGGATGGGGGGACTTAGGCTGAAGCACACACATGGGGAGGAAATGGATGGGGGGGACTTAGGCTGAAGCACACACATGGGGAGGCAATGGCTGGGGGGCGGGGGGGGGGGCTTTAGGCTGAAGCACACACATGCCGCAGGATATGCAGCATCTAAACTCTTACCTCAGAGCCTCGGGCTTAGAGGGCCAAGCACTCGATACAAAGAAGGTAGACGGTTTGGAAGAAGTTCAGAGATGCGTGCAGGAGCAACAACATTAAAGGGCTGGTTTCCAGGATTGATTTAGGAGGAAGATTAAGGATGCTAAGTGTGTACAGGCTTCCTAATCACTGACTAAGTGAAGACACGCCGAACAGCGGAGGATGTTTAAAGGTATGAGTGGTGAGGATACAGAGGATTACATACGCAAAGGTCTCAGTTTATGCAACATCATGTAAACTTCCCTAAAAGCTATGGGGTGAAGACTTGGCTCCTCCTGTGGCTGAGCTGGAGAGAGAGGATCTCGAGCTGAGCTTCCCGTGAGGAGGAGACTCTTCCCAGACAGGGACGGCAGGAAAGCTGAAGCTGTTCTCTTCCTAAGAAACAATGGATTGTGTTCAGAGCAGCAGAGCAGGATTGGCGTAGACAGTGGGCTGGTCTATGTGGGATCAGCAGAGATGTCACATGCCCTCACCAGACCCACCTCTTTCTAGTGCACTAGTGTATGGGGGAACCAAGCAGAGCCTTGGGGCCAGCCCTGTCCACTGGTGTTGAATGAGGCCTCAGTGGCTCGCTTCCCAGCTCACCTTGCTTCCTCAGTGTGCTGCTCAATGGTATTTTAGTTCTCCCTGAGTCTGACCCTGGCTCATCGGTTCTTATGACCACTAATAATGGGACGGGCTGTTTTATGGCTTCTCTGTGCTAGCTACTTCCTTTGGACAATTCTCTTGGTGGTTCAGTTTTGCAGTATGGTAGCGGTGGTAGTGTAGACAGTAGTGATGGTGGTGATGATGATGAAATGGAATTGGTATGATGGTGGTCATTGCTGGTACGGAAGAGGAGATGGTGGAGGTAGATGATGATAACTGAATCAGGAAGATATGATGTGGGAGTGTGATGGTGGCGACGGTAATAGTGAGATGGTGGTGGCGGTAATAGTGAGATGGTGTGGCACTAGGGTTAGAGGTCATGGTGTAGGTAGAGGCGATGACAGTGGTGCTAATGACGGCAGAGGTAGCTATGGTGAAGGTGGTGAGATGGTGATGATGGAGGTGGTGGCCATGGTGATGGAGGTAAAGGTGGTAATGGTAAATAAGAGAGTGGTTATGGTGAGATAGCGGTAGTGACAATGGATATGGGTGAGGTGGTAACAGTTATGGAGTGTGGCAGATGTAGGCAGCAGGAGCAGTATTGATAGTGATAACGGGAGCAGCTGTGGTGACAGTGATGACAATGGAGGTAGCAGTGGTAGATGGAATTGGGGTCATAGTGGTGGGAGTGGCAGTGGCCATGGTGTGGAATATGTGTGATGTGGTAGAGGGAACAGAAAAGGCAGTGATGGTGGAGGTGATGGGGAAGGCAATGCTACTGCTGGTTAGAGGTTGTGTTGGTACAGATGTCAGTAGTTATGGCAGAGGTACAGGTCATGGTGGAGATGGAGACAGTGATGGTGATGGTGGTAGTGGGAGAAGAGACAACAGAGACAACTTCTTTTTTTTCATAAACTGAAAGACAGACAGTGGGAGGCCTACAGATGAGTAGTGTCATCACTCTGAGTAAACCAGCCCTTTCTCCTCTACATTCTTCATCCTAAACTCTACTCTGATCCCTCTCCCACACAGACACTCATTTTAATGTAATATATATTATTCTCTGACTATATCTCTACTAATCACATTACCCATTTTTAAATTATGAAAATGTTAAAGAGGAGCCTCTAATCCATTATTTTCAAGAAATTTTTAGCTAAAAACTCCAAACCCGAATCTTCATGTAAAGCAATCCACCACACAAGGAGGAAATGTGTTCTGTACAGCTCCTAACATGCACTTGTCTTCAGCAGACAGCTGCATGGGGGCTATGAAGACAGTCATGTTCTTAGATTGTGGTGTAACTTTGTTTTAGATGTTACATTAAGATTCAGAATCCTAAACATAAAATTAGTTTTTAAAATTGGGTAGAAAAATATCATATCAGTAACAGTTGTGTTCCTATATTCTGCTAGAAGGAAAAAAGTTAAGGAGGGCACTCAGTAAGCAATGCCTGGAGAGGGAGGATTAATTTATACAGATGGTAATAAACTGGGTCCTATTTCATCTCTTACTGCTGTGGTGATGCTGTCTTTCAGGGCCGGATGACACTCGGTGTCATCATTTACTTCTACCACACATTCTACAGGATCCACTGGCCATCTATGACTTAGCCATTTCCCCTTTGATGGATCCCAAGGCTGCCTCCTCTGACCACATTTAACAGAACGAACATAAAACCATGAGTCTACACTAGACATTCTCTGGGGCACACCCTGAAGTGGGGTCACTATGTCATGAAACATGTGAACACAAATGACATGATGTCTGTGATTATTGACCTTTACTGTACAAGTACAGATTGCCAACAGAATGCCCGGCTCACCCTAGCTGGTAAGCAGTATGGCAGATGCCTTTTGCTCCATGCCTGCTCACCCAACTGTAGTATTTTGATAGACAGTCACCCATCCATTCATTGTACTCACACTGTAACTACTTAGCCACATTCCCTACAGTATGGAATACTTCTGTCATTCAACTCTTGTTCCTCTCTTATTCCTCTCTTGTCTTAGAAGCATATGCTGACACTTGTAATTTGCTGCACTAAAACTCAGTTCACCACTGGAAGAAGTAAGCCCATGATCAAGGTGGTATCTCCAGCCACATCTTGCTTAGGATGGATCTATTGAACACATATAACACTGCCTGTCTGGACACCATGTGAAGGTATATCCTCTGGGCTTCATGGTTCAAAGGGAAGGAATGAATTTTACATGCAATGAGCAACTCTTAACTTTCTAAACCTGTGGAGGGGACTTTCCAATGGACCAAATCCTTGTCCCCTCCAAATCCCTATATGGAAATCCCACCACAGGAGAACAGTATTAAGATGTATAACTGTTTGGATACTATGAGATCATAAGGATAGAGACTCATGGACGGGATTACTGGCCTTATGAAAGGAATCAAGAGAACTCATTAGCTCTGGTTCCTCCATGTGGGGACACAGAGAGCAGGGACAACCCAAAAGATCACACACAGCAGGGCCACACAGCACCCTGACCACACAGTACCTTGAACTCACAGCCCAGGCTCAACATTGTGAGAGAAGAAAGAAGGGAAGATAGGCAGAAGGAGGGAGAGAAGGTGAAGGGGGAGGGAAAGAGGAAGAAAGAAAAGAAGGAAGGAAGGAGAAATGGGGAGGAAGGGGAGGAAAGATAAGGAAGGGAGGAAAGGAGGGAGGGAGGATTTTTTCACTTCTGCTTTCAGGTGGAATGCCAAAGTGGAACACTGGGTTTTCTCTTAGCCTTGGTCTGTGATGGCTCCCTGGTTCTCAAGCTGTTAGGTTCAGACTGGAATTGCACCACTGGCTTTTCTACATCTGTAGCTTGCCCAGGACAAATGGTGGGACTTGTTGCTCCACAGCCCTTTGAGCCAATTTCCCATGATCTCTGGACAACTCTGGCCAATTCAGGGATGTTGTCATCAGATGTGCGATGGTACGTGGAAGTGATGGGATTGTGCAGGAAAGGAAGCAAACCAGCAGCACTGCAATGCTAAGGCTGCAAAGCTGCTCCAAACAGCAGCTGGGCTGGACCTTGTGGCCCCATATGGACTAGAAGAAGGCGTGTCCTGGGCCGGGCCATTCCTTGTATCTGCGAGTAGAGCCCAGTAAAGGAAGAAGCTGAAAACCCCAGCAACTGGGACATGTGCATCATCCATGAAAAGGAATCTAGGCAGAAAACGTCTGGAACCCCTGCTCATTAAGTCTAGGTCACCAACAATGATCCATTCTGCTCTAGTCCAGGCCGTCATCAATAGGACCTTTTAACCATTTGTGGTTTTTCTCCTAAGAAACTCCTAACATAGCATTTGCCTGCTGTTCTAGTTGAGTTCTTATGTGTTTTTTAATATATTCTAGCTTAGGAGTTACAGATAACACCATAACTACTGCCTTTTATGCCACGTTGAAGGCTTTCTGATGTTCCTTCCCTGAAGAGACATCCTGGGCTGGAAGGAAGCCCCTCCATATATTCTCTACCTTACAGCTGTGGTATTCCCAAAACGTCTTCAACCTCAAGATCACAAATATATCCTACAACATTTTCACTGGTACCGTTATAAGATTTTAAACCTATTTATTTTATGTGTACATGCTTTGCCCATGAGCATGCATGTATGTGCCCATGTTCATGCGCTGCCCCCAGATGTAAATAAAAGAGAGGGTGCCAGCATCCCTGAAACTGGAGTTATGGATAATTGCAAGCTGTCATGTGGAGGGTAGGAATCAAACCTAGAGCCGCTAAAAGAGTAGCAAATGCTCTCAACTGAGAAGCCATCCCTTCAGCCCTTGGCTTTATGACTGGCACGAAAAGTAGAGCCAATATTATCTTCGACCTAAGCACTGTGTCCTTCTCCCAGATGTGGAGCTGTTTTTGTCAGACACCAAGTGACATACTGGGCCTGTTTCTGAGCTCTCTTCCTGTCCCTCTGGCCATCTCTCCTCAGTCTCTCACCAGTGCTGTGTGCTTTAACTTGGTCTGGTTCCATGCTTGTTACTGCTTCCGAATGCTTTCTAATGTGTACTTCAGAAATGTTCCCCTTTTAATATGTCTTTTAAAAAAAAAAAAAAAAAGCAATTGTCCAGGTAATGTAGGGACCTTTGTACTTCTACATAAATAAGCTTCTTGGGTTCCAAGAAGAAAAAAAATACTATTAGAAGTTACATTCAGATTACATTAATCCCAGTATTCAGGAGGCAGAACCAGACAGATCTCTGAGTTCAATGCTAGCCTCATCTAAATACCAAATTCTAGCCAGGTGGTACTGATAGTAATAGTATAGATAAAATAAAATAATATATTGAAGTCATTGATTACTTTGGAGCATACCAACATCTTATAATGTTTATTTATCCTATACATGAACCTAGACTATGTTTTCATTCATTAAAATCTACCTTATATTCCATAGGAGAGATTTAATTTTTTTTCCTTTCTTCCTTCTTTTCTTCATTTCTTCTTTCCATTCCTTTTCTTTTAAATTCGTGTGTGTGCGCATGTGTATCTTTAAGTACGCTATATATTTGTGGTGGATGCACAGAGGCCCGGAGACAGCGTCAGATACAGAGCTGTAGTTATAGGCAGTCAGTCATGAGCACCATGTTGGTGCTGGGAACCAAACAGGTCCTCTGGAAAAATCAGCAACTGCTATTCACGGCCGAGCCTCTGCATTTTCTCATCAAGGCCTCCTGTATCCTCAGTTAACACACACGTGTGTGTGTGTGTGTGTGTGTGTGTGTGTGTGTGTGTATGTGTGTGTGTTACTTCTGAATAGTGCTTTATGTTATGAACCTAGTTGTCTTCTATTAAGGAGGAAACTATTACTGAGAAACATGAGTTAACATTTTTTTATGTATGAGTTTTCTATGTGCATATATGGTACATCCCAGAAGAAAACATCAGATCCCATTATAGATGGTTGTGAGCCACCATGTAGTTGCTGGGAATTGAAGGACCTCTGGAAGAGCAGCCAGTACTCTCAACCACTGAGCCACCTCTCCAGCCCCACTGGTTTAATCCAGTATTCTACTAGACTCTTATTCGATAAATTGGTTGGTTCTGCTAGGCTTCCTGTGTATATAATCACAGTCTATGAGTGGCAGCTTGATGCCTTTCCTTCACACCTCTGCATCAAATATACTTTATTTTTCTTGTCTTATTCCTTTGATAGGATGTGTGTTGGCTACATGGGATGTCAATCACTCTTGTCTCAGTTCTAGTCATAAACAGCCTAACATTTCTACATAATCTGTTGCTCACTTTTCCTTTTTATCCGCGCAGACCTTGGGAAGCTAAGGAAATGTCTTTCTAGCCCTGATTTCTGAGGTGTTTCCCCATAAGTGGATAGACACTCTGTCTGTGACCCCTGGGGTCTTCTCTAGTCTACGAATGGATGTACTACATAGGGAGGTTTCTGATGATAAATTCCTCCTGAGCCATGATGCTTTTTTCTTCATTATTGAATGTGAATGCATGTTTGTATGTGTAGAGGCCAGAGGTTTATGCCAGGTGTCTTCCTGTTGCTTTCCACCTTATATATTGAAGCAGGTCTCTCATTTGGACCCATAGTTCACCAATTTGACTAGTCTGGCTAGCAGCTTTCCCCAGGGATTTCCTGTCCTCGTATCCTGAGCTCTGGGGTTGCAGGAAGGCTGCCATGCCCACCTGGCACTTATGTGGGTCCATGGAGCACTAAGTTTGGACCCTACACCCACACAGTGAGTGCTTTACTCACTGAACCATTGCCCCAATTTCACTTCTGATAATTTTGGGTTGGTGAGTTATTGTTCTCTCAAATGGCTTTTGAATACAATAGTGAACCCATCCTTGCGCCTTTCATTTCTGTTACGCTCCTAAAAAGACTTGAACTTGGCCCTTCTGCTTGGCACTTTCTGCCTTGGTTTCACAGGCATGGGTCGTTCTGAACATTCGGGTCTCCTCTCCATGTCACATCCTCTGGAGACCCACTCTGGTCACCCAATGCTGTGTCCTGTCCCTATTTTTATATTGGTACTTTGCGACATGGGTGTAAGGAGCACAGTGTCCAACCCTGTGTAAGCTGATCATTTATCTTCTTTTTCTTTCTGTTGTGCTCATCTGAGAGATTACAGCTTTGAAACCAGAGACAGTGATGACACGATGTATAGACACTGTAAGTGGTACAAAGCACAAATTATACCACCAGTTGCTGAAGACACTTCCGATCACCTAAAATTAATCACAGAGACTCGGAAGCATGCTATGCTGTGTGTAGACTTGGGCTTAGATTCCCTAAAGCAGCTGGTTCTGGCATGAATCACTGATACATCTTGGAAGAAACTTCCAAATCCAAGACCCAGTAAACACCTCTAAGTCTGACTGCATGCGCAAACCCATCAGAACTTCAACAGAAGTATAGAATCAACCCCTTAATGTTCCTGAGCTTGTGTGACATAGCAGGCTTCTTTTTTATCTTCCACAACAGTAAAAAGCACAACAAAAGAACCACCATGATCATTTAAAGGAGGAGAACCAGAGGCCTGCAGTTGCTGAGAAGCATACAGCACAGCCAAGCAGCCTTCTGAAGGCAGGAGACTCAGATGATGAGAGAGGAGTAGACTGCCCTGCAGGGGACAGCCCTGACACTGGGAAGAGTAGGCAGATCTCATCCAACTCCCTGAGAGGAAAGAATTCTTCACTTGGGGTCTACATCCATGCTGTGCTGGGCTCTGAATGAGTCTCTGGGTTCTTCGTACATAATCTTTATGACCATGGCATTGGATCATTCTGGTTTGCGGACGTGAATCTATTCTAGTGCATGAATACACGGTGACTGAGCACCTCAGTTTCTTGCCAGAGTTGGGAAAGAAATGGCAAAGTTAAGTGACCACAGGGAGTTCTCCCATAGGGTGGGAGGGTTCTGAATGGGGCAGTGTAAACCCTGAAGCAGATAGCTCTATCTTCTGTGCATAGAAGTGTATTTCAGCTTTTCAGAGGAGCTGGAAGCCGACATACATTTGGCCATCTCTGGCATAGCCCTTTGTTGAGAGACTCCTTGCTAGGAAATCTTCAGACAATTGAAGTCCTTCCCTGGAAGGGACACGGTGCCCTGACTCACTGCTCTAAGGCACAGGTTTCCAGGATCCTAAGGCCCTACGAATATGTGCAGTTAAGATAGTCACTAGCATTCATTTCTGCCTTGCTCGGTAACAACAAATCACCTCACACCATTTGGAAAGTGTCTCGCTTTCCCATATTTTGTGTTTCCCTGAGACACAAGGCTGTGTTAAAATGCTTGTAGCCTTTAAACCACATGAGTGCAAGTGATTTCTCCTTCCCTCACCCAGCACGCTGTGTCTGTCCTTATGGCTTGGGCTATGTTATTTGTGTACTGAACAACAGATGGTACCATCTTTTAAAGGCGAGAATGAACTCCAACTCAGGCCACTGTGGATGCTTTTTAAGTTCTACAACTTTTTGTGATTCTAGGAAGTATTTCATTAATTCACTCGGAGTGAAAAATTCCACCGTGTCCTTACTCGTCCTGCTCTTGTCCTTGGTTGAACTTGTCACGTGTGCAGAACATGTACTCTTCTGCCCTCATACACAAGAAAAGAAGCAAAGTGACTCCGGTCTCTGCGGGGTGATGGCCTCTCTGCACCTGTTTTCTTTTCTGTCTGATCCTGACTGCAGCATCTACTGTAATGCCCTATGCTTTTGAGCGTCCCATCCTGTCTTAAGATGAAAGCTCTAATAACCATCATACCCTTCTGTAAGTTTCTATCTCCTGAATTTTGATTCTAAAGATGGGATCACTTAAACTTCTATGTATATAATTAAATGAACACTTAATAAAGAGCCTTGGAGAACTGGGCTTCCCCAAACATTATGGTTCCTCCCCATATCTAAACCAACAAAACCACAATCATTTCATAAAACACCCAAGAAGAAGTTCAAAAACTCTGGGTCGTTTCCTTGATTTTTTTTTTTTTTATTGTTGTTGGTTTCGTTTTTGGTTTTTGTTTTGTCTTGCTTTTTGTTTTTTGTTTTTGTTTGTTTGATCATTTTGTTTTGCTTAGTTTACATTAAAACGGGGGCTGGGGAAATGGCTCAGTGAGTAAATAGCTTGCCTGCAAGCACATGGACCTAAGTCTGATTCTCAACATACACATAAAAAGCTAGATGTGGTGATGTGTCACCTGCAGTTTCAGTACCGGGGGTGTGGGTATAGGGAGATCCTGGAGCTCACTACTCATTCAGCCTTGCCCACTTGCTGAGCCCCAGGTTCAGAGTTAAACACGGTCTCAGGAAATAAGGTAGACTGCTCCTGAGGAATGCCACCCAAAGTCAACCTCTGTTACACACACACACACACACGCACACACACATATGCACACACACAAGCATGCACATATATACACATAAACATGCACAGGTGCATGCACACACATACACTCATGTACACATACAAGCATGCACATAATACACACACACATGCACACACACAAGCATGCACATAATACACACATATGCACACACATAAGCATGCAATATATACACACACATAAACATGCACAGGTGCATGCACACACATACACTCATGTACACACACAAGCATGCACATAATACACACATATGCACACACATAAGCATGCACATATATACACACACATAAACATGCACAGGTGCATGCACACACATACACTCACGAACACATACAAGCATGCACATAATACACACACACACACACACACACACACACACACACACACACACACAAGAAAACTCTACTTCCAAGATAGCTTTTCATTTCATGCTTCTGAGCTCCTCTTTTGTTGGTGTTCCAGCAGCTCCGGTGGCAGGAGCAGATGGAAGTGCTCACTTACTGTGAAGATTCCCCATGAGCAGGTGAGGGGACACTGACAGAAGTTTCCTCGAATCGTAATGGCCTGACTGACCACTCAGCTCCACTAGGGAGGTGGCCACAGTACAAAGATCATTTTGGAAATTCTGACAAGATTCCTCAGTAATCCAGAGTTGCGATGGCTTTAAAAACCTAAGTTCAGGATAATCAGCATAAGTCTCACAAAGAAAGGGATGGGTTTCTGATGACAGGCTCCCTACAAAGTCTACCAGCCTGCAACAAGCCCACAAGCACTTCAGTTCATGGCTGTATAAAGAAGGCGTAAGGCAGAAAACCCCACTCAGTACACTTGCCCCAGCAAGTGGCTGCCTCACATGGTGCCACGTAGACCCATATCTGTGGTCATGTGGCTGGCTCCAGCAGGACTGAGAAAAGCCTGGGCTCTCTGTAGACTCAGTTTTTCTCCCAGACCCATATGGTCAAATTTACATAAGTCAAATGTAAATATGACATGACTTCACTGTAATCCTTTCCCAAACACCATTATATGCATTATCTTCTGAGTCCCACAGATTCCATGGGTGGATCATAGCTATTATTCCCTCTTTACAGATGAGGAAACTGAGGCTCAGCAAGGTTAAGAAATTTTCCCAAAGGCAAAGAGCAAGCTAATGACATAGATGAGAATAAGTAAAACCTCTCGGGATTGCAAGTCTGTGTTCCACTCAGCCAGTAGTGCGCTGCCTGATGATAGCAGTGACACTTGTCCTGTTTCCAACAGGGTGGCAGGCGGAAGGCAGATGAGATGCTTATGGGCTCGGAGGCTTAAAAAAAATCCAACTTTTTAATGGCCCACAATTATCAAATAAACATGAAGGAAGGCAGGCTTGTGCTTTGATCTTCTACACTTTTGGTCACAGTAAAGTGCTGTGTAATTGAATAAACCACATTTGGTGCTGGAAGCTTCCTTAAAGATTCAGCCCAATATCTTAAAAACCCACTTAGGGAAACCAAGCAGCCGAACGACATTTAAGTCAAGGACACCTAAATTACTAAAAGTAGTAATAACTTACAACACTTGGTACGCTTTCCCCAGAGAAGTATGAACCCAGGAGCTAGAGAGGTGGCTCAGTAAAGCTGGGTGTGGGAGCACGGATGGAATCCTGGTGCCCATATGCTGAGATGGGAGACAGAAATAGAAGAAGGCCAGCTAGCCTGCTGAACAACAAAGAAAAGAGGCTGTCTCAAACAAGGTGCAAGGCGAACTTGTCCTCTGAACTCCAAATATATGCAGTGGCACACATGCGCCTACACACAGACACAAATATACATACTATATACATGCATAAATACATACATGCATACACACATGTATACATGCATACATACATACATGCATACACGCATACATATATTTTTAAAACAAAGGAAAATGTAGGTAAGTAGATAGCATAAGGTCTTAGAAACCATGGCATCATCTTCATGGTACAGAGAGTGCAGCTGTGATTCGTGTGGTATTTCTATGTCACCTGTATGTGCATCAAAATGAAGTATATGCTGTTCTCACAGCCATAAGAGTGGGTGGTGGTAATGCCATGATGTGGGGGCTCACAGTGTGAAAGCCAAACATAGAGGATGCATCCGCTTGGGAGAAGAGAGTCCAAAGCCCTTGAACTGAGGTGAGCAGAGGGAATTTCAGAATACAAAGAAGGGATTCGTCTCCCCAGTTCCACTAGTCACCCGTACACTGGCCTTCAGGAAGACTTGTACAATGTTCAGTGAAGGAGTGAGACAATCAGGCTCTGTGGGTGACAATGGCCAGTGTTCCTGCCTGCTATGTGTGCATGGAATGTGTTCTTTCAGCAGGTGGCAGAAGGGGAACTCCCCCAGTAACCCCAGCTGATGCCTATAGACTCACCTGGGGGAAGCACAGGCTCCAGCTTTTATGACACTGAATTCTAGCTGAGAAGGCATGGACACACATAGGATGCCAAAAGATGCCACTGCCTACTAGACAAGATCACATCAAGAGCATTCCTTTCTCACCCAGCCTTTAATACATCTGAAGTTCCTTCTCTATTTCCAGCCAAGCTATCAGAATTCATGCCTGGTTTAAGTTTCCAGGGCATGACTTCAAGGCCCTCATGGGTTAAGGCCATCGGCCACAATGTAGTTTGTTTAATAGCTGAATGCTGTCCAGTCTGCTTTTTATGGATACAGATTGCCATGTTTCAAAGCCATGACACAGTTGACAGTGAGGCCTTAGAGAGTAGAGCCACAAAAGACACAGATAGTTAGACAAGAGGCCAAGATAAACAGTAAGGGAAGTGGGAGCTTCTGCTCTGGGTATGAGTGCACGGCGGTATGAGACGGAGAGATGGCTGAGTCTGAAGGAAGAGCACAGACGAGCTGCAGAACAGAACTAAGTGCACACACAGCACTTAGATTTCATGGGGGGACGGCCAATCCATCTCAAACAGAAGCTCTGTCTTCTCCACTCACACCTTTGCCCTGAGGAGATGAAGCTATCAGTTATCATCTATTTTACAGAGAAAGTGCAGCCTTCCTTTAAGTGGGCCCCTGTGCAGTACAGGTCCGGTTTTCTCTGAGCCGACAATGTAAATGCAAAGCTATGGATTCTGGCCTAAAAGAGATGTCACTTCAAGGGGAGGACTTAAGAACAGTGGGGTGGGGCCATTGGAGCTATCTTGGGTCTGTGTGAGAAGCATACACATGTAGGGAACAGTGACTTCAGCCAGACCTCTGACGACTAGGGAGGAGGAAAAGACACTTGGGGTAGGGACAGTAGAGGCCCACTCCCCTAGGGAGAGCAGTCAGTCACAGAACAGACTGTAGCATCAACAGAAGAGAAGTGAGATCTCAGAAAAGGCCACATGGATGTCCCCACACAGAGAATAAAAGGAAATGGGTTGCATGTTCAGTAATGAGCGTCACGGGGCCCTATCGTCAGCCAAGGCTAAGGAGAGACATAACCTGCAGGCCTGCAAGATGAGCAGAGAGAAGAGTCCATGCATGAGGAAGGCCTGTGCTTCAGAGATTGTAATCTAAGGGCCCAGAACTCTCTAGATTTTTAATTACTGGAGAAGAAATTGTGGCTGAAGTCATTAGGATTGAAATTACAATATTAAGAAACAGAAGAATCAGAAAGCTATTAATATAATGATCTGTCTGTCTCACAAGCTCAGGTTCCTGTCTCACAACTAGGGTGACTTAACTCCCTACCACACCCATCTCCAGCCTGACACACTGCTCTTCACAGTTTCTGTAGGAAAATCTCCAAATGCTGAAATCTGCCAGCCCTCGGCGTTGAAATGGCCTTGCACTGTGACCTCTAGAGTCATCCTGCTTTCTTTCTGGGCACTGAATGCATCCCTGGGCCTCTCTTGAATCCCAGCACTGTCCCCACATGCCCCACAGGCAAAGCATCTATTCAATGAGACCCAATGTCTCAACTCCTCATCCTAAAGTCAGGTCCAAAGGACGACACACATTTACCTAGCTTTTTCCTGACAAGGACTAAGCTAAATAGTGACAGAGGACTTTGGGTGCTTAGAACAGTCGCTGTCATACTGTTATTACTACCCCTCACTGCAACACAAATCCACCATGAGACCAGAGGGAGAGTCTCCAAAATACATTCACTAAGGAAAATCTGAGATGAGTCTTCAAGAATGGGATAATGTTTGAAGATTTAGAATGGATTAAGAATTTTTCAGTAAGAACAATTAACCCACCCAATGCCACTGAATCAGAACAAACCCAGATATTTCCAAAGACTCTGGCCCCTTTTCTATCATATTCTATGAACAGGAAGTCAGTCACAGTAGCTGCAGACTCACCCAAAGAAACCTGCTTACCCCCTGCAGAGCCTCATGATTTTTGGTTGGCACTTCACATCCAAGAGACAAGGACAGACCTAACTCAAGAACTCTATGTGGAAGTTCCATGTTGCCTTTCAAACATTCTGCACTCAACAGGAACAGAGTTTAGGTAACTGTTCATGTTTGTTTCACTGGCAAACAGCAACTGTATTCTCTACTCTTGGCAAGTTAACTACAAGTGCACACAGCCCCTATGTACTTGGGTCTGGCTTTGCGAATCACACTGAAAGAGTGGCAAGTACTGGTATCCTGTAGAGAGAACATCAAAATGATCTTCCTAAGTCCCCATGAAAACAAGCCTTGGGAACTCATTTACGGAAAGTGGAGTGAGTTGGCATGCATATGATTTTCAGGCTACCATGAAAAAGGGAGCATGGTGAGGTAGAAGGTCCTCAAGGGTTCAAGAAAGGTGGGGCTACTTCTCCCTCAATGACCTGTGAAGAGGAAAAGCTACAATCCCAGGCAAGCCTTAAGGGCTACTCTGGCTTCCCCAGGCTATTTTTTCCTATTGTTGTCCTTGCAACATAAACTTTTTTTATTTAATTTTTTTTTTTTTTTTTTGCTTATTCTCCTTAGAGCCCACTCACTGACCTCCTCCCTGTCACCCCTCCCACATCCTTTCCCCACCCTCATCCCCCTTCTCCTCTAAGCAGGTGGAGCCCCCTGGGAATCTCCCCTACCCTGGCACTTCAAGTCTCTGGGAAGCTAGACACTTCCTCTCCCACTGAGGCCAGACAAGGCAGCCCAGCTAGAAGAACATATCCCACCTATAGGCAATAGCTTTGGGGATAGACCCCGCTCCAGTTGTTCAGGACCTACATGAAGACCAAGCTACACATCTGCTACACATGTGCAGGAAGGCCTAAGTTCGGCCCATGTGTGTTCTTTGATTGGTGGTTCAGACTCTGAGAGTCCAAAGGGTCCAGGTTAGTTTACTCTGTTGGTCTTCCTGTGGAGTTTCTATCCCCTTCAGGGCCTGCAATCCTTCCTCCTATTCTATAAGAATCCCCAAGCTGTGGGTGTCTGTATCTGTCTGAGTCAGCTGCTGGGTAGAGCTTCTCAGAGGACAATATGCCCCTGCAACCTAAACTCTTGTTTTGTTTTCGTGGGTTTACTTTTGCACTACATCTCCAGCCCCAAAATAATCCCCAAAGATTCTTGAGCACATCAGACAGGTGCTACAACACTGAGCAATGTTTCTGGCCTTTATCAGCCTAGCTTTTAAATTTTATTTACTAATTACTTTACGCATGTGGGTGTTTTGCTAGAATGTAAACATGAGCACCCTGTGTCCCGAGTGCCCCTGAAGGCCAGCAGAAGGCATCAGATCCCCTAGAACTAGAGTTACAGACAGTAGTGCACAACCACATGGGTGCTAGAACCTGAGCCTGAAACGTCTGCAAGAACAGCTAGCGATCTTTACCTCTGAGCTCTCTCCCAGCTCCCAGCAGCCTAGTATTAATAAAATAACATAAAGGTAGGGGGATGGACATGTGCTTCTCTTGGGCAAGGGAGTAAGTGGTATTCCAGCAGCTATCTGGCAGGTGTTGATGCAGTTATAACAAGATAATTCAGGCACTGAATTCAATTCAGGCACTGAAGTTCAAAGCCAATGGCAGAAAGAAAACCGTGATAGAGAGTTCAAAGTCAACCAGCAGCAAGAAGAAACTAACGCTGATTCTTGAAGCTGCTAATTTGGCTCCTTGAAAGGTTCTGCCTGCATCTCTGGCTAGGTGGAGCTGCTCTGTGGGTGGAGTCCCAGCTTTGAAGTTCATGGAGACAACCTCGGGAGAGTGATCTTGGTGCAGGTGGAGCCAGCCAGCGAGGGGTGAGGGCATCAAAGGCAAACTTGGCTGCCTGGCCCTTTGCTAAGGGTGGGGCCTGCTCAGGTTTCAGCTGCCATAATCCATTGTGCACACCACTGTTTGTTTAGGGTTAACTCCAGGTAGAATTCTGGTTTTGTTTCTCACTTAGAAAAAAAAAAAAAGGGAGGTTACTAAATAAAACTTTAAGAACGCTATTCACCTTCAGAAGATGACTTCTGCCTTGCAATCTGATCCCTGCTAGGTTACTGTTCAGGTATAGAATTCCCAGGAGACCAAAAGTCTTGAAAGAGATTCTTGCAAATGCCTACCTTTCCTTGGTAACAACCACTTAAGGCCCGCCCAGCTCAAGCTTGAGACCCAGAGTCTGGACCAGCTTCCTTTTATTCTTTGAGGATGCATGCAGGACGCCTGTTATCAGCCAGGCAGGGAGTAGAAAACACTAAAGCTTACAAAAGCATCTTTTAAAACTCCTCTTCTGGGTGTTTACCATGCAGTCTGCCCCCACCACTCTCCTGTAACTTTGTTTTCTAGTGAATGGGCTCTAAGATCAAGTAAGAAAAGGCTGACAGCCCGAAGAACTAAGACTTGGAGAATGAATGCCGTAGTGTGGAGCCAGTCCCATGGCAGGTAGGCACAGCACTCGGGGCCCTTTGGCAGCATTCTGAAGCTCGTGTGGTTCACACTGTGAACTATGAGGCATGAGCTCTGAAGAGTAACATACAGCCTCATCTTGAAGACTGAGCACTGACAGCGCCACACGGGCGTGTTCAAACACCTATGAGCACGGTGCAGTCTCATCTACTTCGTTCACACCAACTACCACCAATTGTAATCTAGAATGGATTACAATTTAGTGCAATTTGACTGTGACTAGTCTTGGTGGAAAACAGGCTGGTGGGACAAGGTGTCAGCTTATCAAATACATGCTGACAAACACAAAGGTGTGGTCAGTAGATCCGTGATCAGGAGATGCCTTCGGGGCTGTCTGAACAAACCGATATGGGAAGCAAACTCTAAGATGAAGATTACATATGGGACAGATGTAGAAGACCTTAGGATCAAAGCCCAGGGAGAGACAAGAAGTTACCAGGCCTCAGTCACCGTGAGCTCAGAGCCACACCAGCTCTTTAGAAGTCCCCCTAGTGGGCACAGTACCAGGGCTTTGTACAACTGCTCCGTCAGCTTGAGGGTATCATTTCTACAAGGAACAGATATGCTCTAGGCATGTCTATCCCTCTGAGGGACAAGGCTAGCAAGAGTCATCTGCTAACGCAGTTTCTAGTAACGGCAGAGTAAATCCCTCATTCCTATGATCTGAGGTACCACCTCACAGGGCCATTGCAAGGCATGGTGGGTAGAGCTGAAGAAATAAGACCTTGATTCCTGGAGAAGCCTGGGGTACCATGCCACAAGGCCATGGCAAGGCCCAGGACAGCAGGCACATTCAGTGCAATATGAAGAGATCCCGGCCCCTTTACTTGCATTCCACAGTTTTCTACCAGATATCCGGAAGCTCTCACATTTGCTCCAGACCAACAGAATGTACACATACTTCTCAGACATTGCTTACTAATACTTGAGCTAACTAAAACCAGATTCCTCCAACTTACCAATGCCCCTAGTCTGTAAACATTTTTTATTTTTCTTATTTTTCTTTTTTTTATTAGATATTAAATTTACATTTCAGATTTTTCTCTCCTTACCCCATTCCCCCCACCACCCAGGAACCCCCTATCCCATCCCCCCTCCTCTGGCTTCTATGAGGATGTGCCTCCATCTATGCCCACTCCCACCTCCCCACCCTCGAATTCCCCCCCACTCAGTGTTCAGCCTTCATGGGATCAAGGATCTCCTCTCCCACCTATGCCCAACAAGGCCATCCTCCACTACATGTACAGATGGAGTCATGGGTCCCTCTTATGTGCTCCCATGCTGGTGGTTTAGACCCTAGGGAGCTCTCTGGTTGGTTGGTATTATTGCTCTCCTCATGGGGCCACAAACCCTTTCAGCTTCAGTCTTCTCTCAAATTCCTCCATTGGGAACTCCTTGATCAGAACAATGGTTAGCTGTGAGCATCTGCCTCTGAATATGTGAGAATCTGGCAGACCTAGAGGAGACAGCTATATCAGGCTCTTGTCAGCATGCACTTCCTGACATCCACATCAGCGTCTACCTTTGGTGACTGCACATGGGATAGATACCCAGTGGAATGGTCTCCAGACAGCCCCTCCTTCAGTTTTTGCCCCACACTTTGTCTCCATATTTGCCCCCTTGAGTATTTTGCTACTCCTTAGGTAGGACCGAGGTATCCACACTTTGGTCTTCCTTCTTCATGAGCTTCATGTGGTCTTTGAGTTGAATCTTGGGTATTGCGAGCTTCTGGGCTAATATCTACTTATCAGTAAGTGCATACCATGTGTGTTCTTTTGTGATTGGGTTACCTCACTCAGGATGATATTTCATAGATCCATCTATTTACCTAAGAATTTCATGAATTCATTGTTTTTAATAGCTGAGTAATACTCCATTGTGTAGATGTACAACATTTTTTTGTATCCATTCCTCTGTTGAAGAACATCTGGGTTCTTTTCAGCTTCTGGCTATTATAAATAAGGCTGCTATGAACATAGTGGAGCATATGTAAACATTTTACCCTGAAAACTCACAAGCAGGCAGAAAGTAGTAGAGTTCTTCTTCATTTAGCATACAGTCCTTAAGGAACAGCTCTGAAGAACTGGTGCCAGTCCATAGCTAGATTGCCACATGAGTGCATACTTACATGGGAACAGGAGCACACATCTTTATACTTGGGCACCCATCAGTGACCACTATTTGCACCAAGATAGATCACAGTGACCAAAATTATAGGTTGCATTCCCTCCAGTAGCTTTTTGTTTCTCTTAATACAAACCATGCATGTGAGACACTGCAGTATATAAGATATACAAAATGCAAACTTGTAACCTCCCCACAGATGCTCCCCCTCATCTACCTACTACTGGGCTAGAAAGTGGAGTGAAGGACTTCACCTTGCCACAGATGTCCTTATCATCTGAGCTGGCAAGCAAGACATTCCTATAAAATCACAAAATTCTATGTCCAAGTGACTTAATGCTGGCCCAAAATGCTGTGAGCTTTCCTAGAAAGGACGTGTGCACACAGGTTGCAATGGTTAAGAATAGGTCCTACAAAGGGCTGTCCTAGACTCTCCTTGAAAGAGGGAAGATTTAGATAGAGGGAGATGTAGCTAAGGCAGGTCAGACACTGATTAGTGTCATGTAAAACAGGGAAAAGAGGGGCTAGAGAGACAGCTCAGTCATTAGGAACACTTAGAGCTTGTCTTAGTTAGGGGTTATCTTACTGTGATAAAATAAAATACTTGTAATAAAACAAATACTTGGGAAGAAAAGGGTTGATTTTATCTTTCAGTTAATATTCAGGGCAGGAACTCCAGACAGGAACCCAGAGGCAGAAGCTGATGCAGAGGCCACAGAAGAGTGCTGCTTACTGGCTTGCTCCTCATGGTTTGCTCAACCTGCTTTCCTATAGCACCCAGGACCAACAACCCAGAGATGGCTTCAGTCACAGTAAGCTGGGCCCTTCCATGTCAATCCTCAATCAAGAAAACATACCAAAGGCTTGTTCACAGGCTAATTGGGTGGGGGCAGACTGAAGTTCTGTCTTCTAAAAGAATCCTGTAGCTTGTTTTACATTGACTAAAACTAGCCAGCACACTGCTCCTTCCCAGCACCTGCACTGGCTAGCCTATATATCCAGATACAGGAGATCTGATGCCCTCCCTCTTCTGGAGCCCTTGGCCTTGGTATCACTTAGGTTCACACACACACACACACACACACACACACACACACACACACACACACTACAATTAAGTCTTTACAAATAAAACAGGTAAAAGCTGAACTGACTACTGAGCAGAGGCAGAGGCTACTTTTGGGGGCTGGGAAATTTCTCCAGCCATAAGAGACACTATGCCGTTGTGGTGTTCTGTCACCATCACATGAGAAATGCTGGAAGCGTCCTATTAAATCAGATACAATGGATGTCTTCACAGGACCATTACTCATTGGTCTTCAGCTGAAGCATGTGGATCGTCATGTGTCATGGCTCCTGGCTGGCCTGGAGATTTTGGCTAGACATCGTTGTGACTGAAAAATGGAAATTGCTAATGACATCAGGAGTGGGAGATACTGGTTTTCAGTATCAGCTTTCCTGCGGCAGGAAGAAATGGACAGGGGAACAAAGCACAGCCTCAAGAGACAGAGGAGAACAGTAAAGCATCAGTGTCAGTGGTAGAGGAGTGGTTACTGCTCCATAACCCTACTACTGAGCAACAAGCCCTCCTTTCTGCACTGCATCTTCCCAGGTACTTCCCAAGTTCTTAGCTGCATCTGAAGGCCAGGACCTGGTCCAATGTTCCTAAGGCATAAACCTGCCTTCTAGTCTTATATCCAAGTGAAAATCACTTGTCACATGCTGGCCTGTATTCACATCCAGAAACTCCTGGAAGCTTGCCTTCATGTGTCCTCTTGCTGACTCCCCAACCTGGACATCTATGGAGCAGTTCAGATTACAAAAATCCAAACCTAGGTCTTTAGCTCTCTGTCCCCACCTGCAACTCCTAGACCTGTCTCCACAAAGGAAATGCCTTCCAGTGCCTTACACTGGACATGTTGAGCTCCTTTCTGTCCCGTCTCCTTCTGTCTCCAGTATCTAGAAGCAAAACATATAGCCTCACTTTTAAAACATACATCGACAGCATCACGGTTGAGCATTGCCCCTTGTCATACAGACTGGACCTTTGTCCTCTGCCTGGGATGCTAGTCTCACAGAGAAAAGCAGAGACTTCAGCTAATGTTATAGAAATACTCATGACAGAGCAGAAGTGGAAGGCATTCGGGAGGTATAGCCACATGAATGAGTAAGCCAAGGAGGATCTCTTTACACAATATGCTTCCATCCCTGGAAACAGGGACATTTGATCACGTGCCACAACATAAAAGAACCTTGAGGATATTATGCCCAGTGAAATAGGCCAATCACAAAGGACAAATACTGCATGAGTCCACCACTGTAAGGTGCCTAGAGTGGCTTATAGAAAGTAGAAAGTGGCATTGGTGGCATGGGGACAGAAACTGAGTTTGAGAATGTGAGATTGGCAATATAGTGGTTGTCCAACCTAACGAATACCCTAATGTCACTGAACTATACACTGGGGATGGTAGCATGGTAGAATCTATGCTGTGTGCATTTTGCCAAAATTAAAACAAGGGAAACTAGGGTGATGATTTTCAATCATAAACCTGACCATTCTCCTCCCCAGTGTGGCACAGAAAGGCTCCCGTCGTCTTATAGAAGGCATGTCTGGAGATCCTACTCACTCTGTGAGTGCGTCCTCCCCCGGTCCCAGGCCCCTCCCCTCAGCCTCCTTTGGTGGCATATTTCCTTGCAACCATGGACATCTTCAGCCATTGCCTGGTAAAATCCAGGCTGGGCTTAGAGCTCCATCTTACCTACATACCTGCTGCAAGGTATCTGTCATGACACTTACCTCACTCTCTGGCTGACCAAGTGGGTGATATGCTCACTTGCTTATCTACTCATCTTAAAAAAAAAAAAGCCAATTCTATAAAAGCTAGGTTTGGCCTTTCTACACCAAAACTTTATCTGGCATGGAAGGTGGATCCTTCCTCCCATAACCACTCAGTGAGTGAATGAAAGAATGAATAAATCAAGATTATTACACCTGAGAGAAGAGGAAGTTGGTCTCTAAATGTTTTTTGTTGTTCCTTTACGTCTATCTTAAAGAGAGATCTACATGACAGGTGTGTACAGAGCATGAGATCCTAATAAGCTGGGAATGACAGGTTTACCAGGCTCTCTATAAATTACTATGTCATGAACGTTAGTTCGAAAGTTCACAAGCAGAAATATGGATGAATAATAAAGAACCTCAACAGACACAGACTGAAGGCTGGCTGGGAACGCTGCTAAGAACAGCGCCATCACAGTTTACTCGTAGGACACTTTTTAATAAGATACATACCACGACCACTGCTGCTAAATTTTACAGGCTTCAAAAACCTGAACTGAAGAACTGACTGTTTTAAGATCCGAACAGGTTTGAGAACTCCTCTTGAGAAATGCCGATAATATTCAAACCAATAGCTGGATGTTTTGGAAGAGAATAACATTCTTTGCTCCCAGCGTTTTCTCTAAACCTCAGCTGTCAACACCAGCTAAGACCCTACCGATCAGGTGCCACCACTACCTGCCTTCCCCTCACCCACCAGCCACTTAAAATACTTTGCTTCCTTTTAATCAGAATAAGCCCCGATTATCTCCCTTCAAACCAAGATTGATGTTTTCATAACGCTAACAGTCTGAAACGGAGCATAGCGAAGGATCCGGACTGGCCCCTTTCCTCCTGGCCTTGGAAAAGCAGCTCCAGTCTTAGAGACAATGAAACACGTGTGAGAAGCAGGTACAGCTATCACATGGCAAGAGGAAAACTGTGTGTAGCTTCAAGGAACACAGTGCATACACAAACACACAGAGACATACACACAAGAGACACACACATAGGGAGAGAGAGAGAAAAAGAGAGAGAGAGAGAGAGAGAGAGAGAGAGAGAGAGAGAGAAACAGTCAGACAGACAGACACAGAGAAACAGAGACAGATAGAGACAGAGACAGATAGAGACAGACACAGAGATAGAAAGACAGAGGCAGGGTCAGAGCCTTTTGGCCAGAAGTGAAACATTTCTGGGCATCAGTGAGGGCTCAGAGGGGTGGTAAGTTGGATTCTGTATTCTTCCTAAGTGGATAGAAATAATAATAATTAAAATAAACGAGCTCATGTGCTCAGAGGAGGAACATATGCAAACACCTGGGAACCCAAATAAATTCAGGACGAGAAAGTGAAACACTTACCCGAGGCTCTGAGATAGATCAGGATTCATTAAGGTACTAAGTGGTCCCTCCGCCTAAGCTTAAAAAAAAAAAAAAAAAAAAAAAGGAGAAGAATTTATTCCTGTTTTCTGCTAAAAAAAAAAATTCTCTCAAGTTATTTTCAAAAAGGCTATAGCTCTTGTTACCTGAAAAATCTGATTACCATAGAACAGAGGGATATCCCTTCTCAGTTGGCGCCACAGGCCAAAGAAAACAGAAAGGTTAGTTGCTAGGACCAGACAGACTTATCCTGATACTGTCTCTCTCCTTTGCACAGCACAGCAATTACCTCAGTTGTTCTAGTGGGGTGCAGGAGAAACACAGGGGATGGTTGTTCCTTTATCTAAAGAAATGGACCCTAAATGCAGTCTACCCAAGTGAATCTCCAAATGAAGCATCTGGTCCATTCCCAGCCTACCTTCATCAATGCAGATAGCTCAGCTCACACAACCATGTCTGCTGGACCACACCTCTATCTAATAGCTCCTTGTGTAGTTGGAGTGATGGAACCAAGGTGCTGCCTACAACAAACTCTTTAGGTAATTACCATCTACCCTATGGAATGAAAATGAAAAAGTATGCCACCTTTGCCAGAGAAACTACCAGCTATGCCATGTATTATTGTGACATGGCCTTGGGCAAACTACACCAGGGATTGTCTTGTTCAGTACTATTGAAGCAAAAAAATCCACAGGTTGGGCTAGGAAGATAGCCTTGTGAGTAAATTGCCTACTGAGGAAGTTGGATTCAGATCCCTGACACCTACATAGAATCCAGACACAACCAGCCACAGGCACTTGTAACTCCAATACCAGGGAGTGGAGACAGGAAGCTCCTGAGGGCTCAGTGGCCAGCCAGTCTAGCTGAAATGCCGAGCCCCAGGTTCAGTGAGAAACCCTGCCTCAAAAAATATGGTAGAGAAGCCATATTGGCACCAACTTCTGGGCTCCACATGTACCCACAAGAGCAAGTTTTCATAGCATTTATAGATACACAGGTGCCCACACGCACAGGCACATGGACACGCACATGCATGCACGCACGCGTGCACGCATGCACACAGAGAGGGGGCATACTAGTATGCAAAGTCCATGTCCCTGCAACTGACTTGTTATTACCAGGCTTTTGTTAGAGTCTGCCACTGGAATGAGTGGTTTTCAAGATTTTTGACACATCATTAATAACTTCATTCAAAGATCACACATCCTTATTTCAAACAAAGCATTCAGCCACGTAGTCAACATCTTATTGACCTGACTTACAAACAACCCTGACAGTCAGACAGATGAGTGAATAATTGCTTATTGCATGTCTCTACTTTAAACTACTTCAAGGATATAGTTAATTGTCTTCCCACAGCTGCATGAAGAAGGCACATGAGAAGACGCATCTATGTTTTTTTAATCATTTTATAGAAGCAGATGTATAAAAGTGGGTGCACGGAGACAGATTTTTGTATATTACAACAATTGCTGAACAAAATGATTGGTTCATGTTTTCCCACAAGTTCCCTTAAATGAGAGATCTGTGCAGCTTTCTCCAAGCCACAAGTTTACATCTGAATATTGAATTATTTGTTAGTTCACATAAGTCTGTACGGCAAAAGATAACTGACCCATGGCCAAACCTGTTCCAACACCACATGATGCACCTCAAAGTTGTATGCATCAGCAGATGAACTACCACCAGATGTCCGCTGTGGGCCAGACGGAAATATGGCACTGATCAGGTCTCTACTGCTAACTGCAGTAAAATGATCTGGTCTCTTTATAATGTTAGTGACATTGTGAACCAAGTCACTGCCCTTCCTCAGTCCTATCAGCCAATGATAAACACCAGCTAGAAAAGGATAAGAATCTCGAGCCAACTGACCTTGTTCAGCAGAGAGAGTTAGACCAACAGTGACTCAGACAGCATATGGAACAAAGGGCACATAAACAGCCAGAACTCAAACGCAAAATTACACAGAACTCAATGAGAAACCCAAAGCTATGTGACCTCCTCTCTCATCAAGCCAGGTGACCTGGAAAACCTCTGGGACCCTCCTTTCCTCCCCACACTGTAGCCTAAGAGTTTTGTAAATCTCCGAGGAGGAAACGTGACTGCCCACATGCACTGCAGCTGACGGGTGTGCAGGTTACTTCTGTGTAGCTACATTTTTTGGTGATTGTAAAACTTTATCAGCAGATGTATACATGTGCCCAGTTGGACTTTTGTTTGTGAATGTGGGTGATCATTCAGGTCACCGCCTGTGTCAGCCTCACTTTGCTGGGGGGTGGGGAAAGAAAAAAAGGGAAGTCTTGGAAATCAGAGCTCTATTTATTTCAACAACAGTAAAGTCAGACTTCTTTCAGAGTCCAGAAATTATTTCAGTTCTCTTTTTAAAATTACTGGAAGTACAGAAAGCTCATCTTTATAAAAATTATTACACCTTTAGTTTGCTTCCTGTAGGAAGGTCAAAGGGCCTAGATCCAATTAATGGCAAAATCTCCTTCAGTCCACAGCATAATTTAGTAGTGACTATGTTTTATTATTCTTCCAATCTCTTTGAGACAAAGGCTACGGCTGTTATGTTACCTGAGCCCATTCAGACTTTGACTCGGTGTATGAACTGAGCCGTATATCTGAAACGACAAAACTTAGAAATTCTACAAATTCCCTCACAATGGATTGGTCATGACAAATAAGCTGCCAAACCCACATTCCTGCTCTATAAGACAGAGGTGAGTGGCCAGCCCTGCCCCACAGTAAACAGCTAATTAGATGGATGCTTTGTGTGAGGGAGAAAAGGACAGTACCCTCTGACACCGGCTCCTCTCCCAGTCGGCACTGCTTTTTGTCACTTAAGAGCTGAAGTGGTTTTCCTGCCTGGAATGGTTGGAATTCTTGACGTAGAGAAGAGCTGAAGTCATGAGTTGTGGATGACAGGAAAGAAAAGCTTCCCAGTCCAGTCAGCGACAGTCATCAACTCTATGGTCCTGTTTGGCCCGCACAACAACAGACTGCATTTCCTGTCAAGATCAGGTATTCTTGCTGACTCCCATTCTCCAGGATGGGGATAGTGGGATAGAGCAACAGAACGGCAAGCCCCAGGCCTTCCCTGAGCAGAAAGCCCAGGGATGAAGGCTGCAGCCATGCACACAGTAGGGTGTGTGGACCAACGGCTGCTGGGGAGCCTCCACTTAGGCAGCAACTCGCTTCCCCGTCAGGAGTTTGCACATGGTGGCTACATATGAATGCCATTGCACGGCAGCAGTTGGAATAAGAAGGTTCCCAAAGTCTTTGGGTGAGCACTTGATTAGAGGAGCCTCTACCTCATTATCACCAGTTTGACCCAACCAGAAAGCCAGCCGTAGCCCACAACTCAGTGGATGACTAAGAGGCTGCGGGGGAGGTTAGAAAGTGAGGGAAATTGTCCTCTCACCCACGGGTGGCAGAAATTCTGTTCCTTCCCCCGTCTTTTATCCGGCTTCCTGTGCTGCTGGGCGCTGTTCTGTGAGGTCTCTCAAATTTCTGCTGAGCACTCACTCCTCCTGACCATCTTAGCAGCTCTTGCTGCCTTCTTGAGCCTGGTCTCAGCTCGATAAAAGAGGTGGGCTTAACCAGCGTCATGCTGTTCTGTGCTTCTTTTGGTCTGCAGTTGCCCAATAGGCAAGAATCACAACCCCTGCCTAGACCAAAGTCACACATTATTCATCCTCTGGCAAAGAATCATTTATTTGAAACAAGAAATGGTTCCATAACTTATTCCTCCTCAGCTCATCCTCAACACCTAAATTTGGTGACTTTAAACCTCATTAATGAGTTTCCTCCCACATGCCAAAGACTACCTGCAATTTTTTATAGGCGATACAGAGGTCAGGAAGCATCCAAGCGTAGAGAACCAGCAGGCAGCACAGAACTGGCCAGAGGCACAGCTTGGCAGATCTCTCCAGGGCAAAGTCTGTGTGATGGAGTAGAAGGCCCAGCCCAAGACAACCCTAGAACACACTTAACCAACACTTGCTAGATAATTGATGGAGTGAATAAATGTCGGATGATACAATAAAGAGCACACTTCCCTTCCAGGCTGAAGGATGTAGGTCTCCATTCCACTGTAATGAGATTGCAAGGGAGAGTTATTAATTCTTTACAGCATGGTCAGGGTGAAGACATGGCCTCCAAGGAGCATAATTAATATGCAAGTGAGTTTATATCATTCTCCCATCAGGAAACCTGTCACTAGTACATGGTGTTCGTCTTTCTTGATTATTCGCTGCAAATTAAGAGATTGTTAATAACCCTGGCAGAAGGATCATCACAGAATTTGGGTATAGGAAGCCTGGAACACGTCCTCATGGCCATGCTGCAAAAACCTGAAATGGGGAAAATTAAAGAAAGGGAATGCAGAGGGTGGACAGGAAAGCGTGCTGCACATGCCCGCAACCCAAGGACTCCTACACTGGTCCACGGCCCTGACTTTATTCCCAACAAACCACATCCTACAATCTACCTGGCCTTGTAGCTCCGTCCTCCATCTCAGCTACCCATCCTCTCACAAAGGAGTTTGCTTTCCTCAGTTAACTGACACGTGACTACCCCATCACGGATGCCCTGCAGCAGGCTTTAAAGAAGTGGCCCAAGCCACTCAGTCTGAGTAGTTGTCTTTCACCTCCATACAGCACCCTTTGTCTAATGAACAGAGGGAGGTGCAGTCTTGCCCAAGAAAGAAAAGACTTCTCTTAACCTCAAAATAGAAATCCAGAAAGAGAAGTCTTTTGGTAAAAAATAAAGGGTCATCTGAAAGAATGCACAACCCAAGCTGTACTTTCAACAAAGAAGCTGGCCTGACTGTCTGAAGCACCTGTGCTGTGTATTATTCTGCATTAGCTACAAGGGCAAATACGGCTTTCAAACTGGAGAGCATCAAGTACAGCAGGACTGCACGTATGTGCACATCACACCCTGTCCCTTTGCCTCACACTGCACAGAATTCAAATCAAAGTTCCAAAGAACTTCACTGTTAATTGTAAGCTCATGATGAAGATTCTTTATTGTAATACATACTCAAGGAAAGCCAAATTTGACAGGATAATGAATATTTGGCCCATCCAATGGCTATCTGCACAGACACAAAGAACACTGGTAGTCCTAAGTAAGTGAAAAGCAAGTGAGGTGTTCTGTTTTGAATTGGGTTTTTAGATTATTTATTTATTTGTGTGTGTGTGTGCGCATGCATGTGTGTGTGTGTGTGTGTGTGTGTGCGCGCATGCGCGTGCGTGTGTGTGTGTGTGTGTGTGTGTGTGTGTGTGCGTGTGTGTGTATGAGTGTGTATGTCATAGCACATGTTTGGAAAACAGAGTACAATTTCTAGGAGATAGTTCTCTCCTTCCACCCTACCAAGGATCAAACTCCAGTCACCAGGCTCAGTATAGGCATTCTTAATTAACTCCTAAGCCATCTACCAGACCCTGGTTATATTCTTTTAAGATGTTCTTTTAGGTCCACTCTGTAGACCAGGCTGGCCTCAAACTCACAGTGATTCTCCTGCCCATCTCCAATGCTGGGATTACAGACATGCACCACCCTGGGCACCTGTAGATGTAAATCTTAAGTTTTTCTTCACTAGTTTGTCTCCAAGAGCTGAGGCTCTGCCAGCAATGCAATCATTTATATAAACATCATTCTGCATTTATCCCTCCAGTAAAATAGCCACCAATATTCTAATACAAGTAGCTCTTAGGAAATTACTTTTCAACAGGTTACAAGGAAGAAGAATCTTTTTTTTTTTTTTTTTTTTTTTTTTTTTTTTTTTTTAAGTTATAAGGGGATCAAAGGTACCCAAGCTTCCCAGCATACAGCCTTGGGGAGAGCTGCTTCCCTACCACTTTCCCTGAACGGAGAGACACTGATGAGAACAGTACAGGTTCTGAACCTCTTGTTCACAAACTGAACAGTAAAACAAATTCTAGTAAGCCCAGAACGCCAACAGTCATAATCCCTAAATTCATTATTAAAATAATGTGCTGGCACACAGTAAAGAACTTACGTTGGCGCCCTCTGGTGCCTACAAAGAGCTGATTTATGCAACTTGAAGTACTAATTATTCTTTGTTATCTGAGGAACAGAACATGAAACACACACACACACAACTTGCCTTTCAACGCATTAAATCATGAACAGCAAACCAACCAGAAGCTAACTGTGGAAACCGTTCCTTCTCAGCAGCAAGGATCTTATTTTGAGAGTGACTGTGTAAGGTTCTACACTGCCAACCCTGAACTCCCAAGCCCAGTAACTCTCACTGATCCTTCCTGTATGCTCCCCAGGTGGAAGTGCTGCTAACTCCTTGTCACCAAGATACAAGTACTTTACCAAGGCCACAGAGTATTTCCCATAGAGTCATACATCTAAAGTTCATTTGAAAAATTTAAAGTTAATTTTTCACAGTTAATTCCCACCCCTCAAATTAGCTTTCTTTTCTTTTCTTTTTTTTTTTTTTTTTGAAGGAAAGTTAATCCTTCAAAGTAACTAAGGAAATAAAACTGAAAACATTCCAGAGCAGAATAATATACATTTGCTTCCCAAGATAGGAGCAACCTCGCAGTGTGTATCTGTCTACACACAGCACGGGAAAGAAGTCTGTCCTTGCAGGTGTCCCTGGTCTAAGAGACAATAACCACCATGCCTGGCTACACAGAAACCATGAAGAGAGGCCAGCCACTGTGTGTATGGAGCTGTGAGTGGTACACAGGGTTACCTGGCCAGTCTTATCCTTGGCTCTAACTTCTTGGTTTCAGTCTAACATGCAAACAACTCTCACTTCAGCTTTAATCTACATGTCACCTGCTTTATGAAGAAGTCTCAGCCATGATTCCTCATGCCTCCTGTCTTTTTTAAAAGACCGTATCTTTCCATGTAGCCCAAGCTGGCCTTGAATTCATGCTCAGTTTCAGCCTCCAGAGTGTTGGAGTTACAAGTGTACACCACCACGTATGTACATTTTTATTTTTGAGTTGTGCTATTTTCCCCTTTAGACCATGAGCTTGTTAAAGTCCCATGTCACCTCCTGATATCCAGTTATAGTCTTTGGATATGCTGGTGAGGCAGACTCTGCCCACTCTCTCAGGATGTAATGCGGCTTTCCTGATTCTCTTGCATTACTTATGAAGTGCATCCTCCAGGATTGCCTGTTCCTATCACACTGCCATCTTCTCATCCAGAGAAACTCAGCTAAAAGCCATCTCGACACCCTGGCTCCCTTAGCTGGGCTGCCTCTTAAATGTCCCCATAGCTTCACCCTTTATGCTCTCCCATCTCACACTTGGTCAACTGGATTGATGCATTCTTGTTTGTGTCCTGCAAGCACTCTCTCCATATTTACATGTTAGAACTGCAATTCCCAAAGTCATGAGTGCAGATCATGTGATGTTTAACAGATTAATGGACAGTAAGCTATTAGGAGACAGGCCCTGTAACACAACCCTCCCCCCTTTCTCTTATACTTTCTGTGATGAGGCCCTCACCAGACGTGCTGAATAGACATTGCACATACTATCAGACTTTCAAACTCCAAGACAAACAAACAAAACAAAATACTCCAAAAATCTCTGGCCTCAGACTCCTTGTTAGTTCAGCTTAAAACAGACATGGACAAGCACCTGCCTCCTCAGCATACCTGATAATGTCCCTGAACATGGGTCATGCATGGGCAGATAAACATGTGAAGCTTGTATAGTTTTATGTGGGTCCACTTCCAACTCAGTTTCCCTGTCCTACTGTGCATCCTCATTAGGAGATGTCATGTAAGCAGGGAATGTTTGACAGGGCACTCCTTTAGAAACTTTTACTGAAAAGTCTGCTGCCTCCAACCAGTTGTGAGAACAGAGTCTAATGTTTTGATGGTGGTGTCTTGTTTCTCTATGATTTTTAAAGCTCCACCCAGCTGTGGACCCACAGTGTGTGTGTGTGTGTGTGTGTGTGTGTGTGTGTGTGTGTGTGTGTGTGTGAGAGAGAGAGAGAGGCCTCCCTTAGATTCAGACTATCTTAGGAGAGCACAGGGACTCTCAGTCTGTATTCTCTTAGCCCAGACGCTCCACTGTGCCCTCCGGCAGTCCACAGGAAGGACAGGCACTCCCTGCTGCTTTTGAAGCTTTATGACAAAATGTCTTTGGGTCCCACCTCATGCCATTCAGAAAAAGCTTTCATGTGCAGTCAGGACTTCCATAACAACTGTGAGATAGAAGCAGGGCAAAGGAAATGGTCAGAAACTCCCCGACTTCACTTCACTGTCTTTCTGTACACAACACATTTAGAGACTCTTAGGATATGGAGTGAGGTGGGTTGTACAGAACCTGAGCTAACTTCTTTACAATACAATACAATACAAAAAAAAAAAAAAAAAAAAAAAAAAAAAAAAAAAAAAAAACCCTAAGGCCCACAGAGCTCTTTGGTTTCCCTAAGCATCTACAGATTGGGTTCTGAACCCAAAACGTGATGATGGCCTCCTCAGGTACCCAGAGCAGCTTCCCCAGCCTTAGTGCACAAGCTGTCCAGCCCAGAACCTAACAAACCACTTCCACACACACCCTCTTCCAATCTGGAAGATATCTCAAAACCAACTCGGCCTGCACAGTGCCCTGGGCTCAGGTAGCATGCCCTCAGGGAACTCTGTCATGACTTTAAGATGTGATCCCCACACTAATCCTTGATGCTATGATCACCTGCTCACCTACTGTGTCACTCAGAGATCTCCTTCCATAAAAACTCTGTGAAGATGCAGCATAGGCCATCTTGTTTCTGACTTCACTGATGGCAACCACTCTCTAGTGGATAGGTTTGTTTTGTTTATATTTTATTAAAGATATATTCTTTCAAACAATACATCCCAACCACAGTTTCACCTCCCTCTACTCCTCCCAGCTTGCCCTGCCACTTCCCCTCTCCCTTAAATCTACTTCCTTTTTATTTCCCATTAGAAAACAGTAGATTTCCAAGAAACATCATTTGAACAGAGCAAAAAAAGATTCAATAAGACAAGACAAAAGCCCTCATATCAAGGCTTGGCAAGGCAACACAATGAGAGGAAAAGATCCCAAGAGCAGACACCTGTTCCCTCTGTTAGGGAGTCCCGCTAAAACCCCAAGCTAAGAGCCATAACAACAGAGCAGACCCTCAGAGAGCCCATGCTTGCTACCTTTGTGAGCCCATGAGGCCTGCTTAGTTGATTCTGTGGGCCATGTTCTCCTTGTGTCCTATATACTATTTACTGACTTTTATATGTTGAATCATCCTACTTGATCATAGTGGATGATCTTTCTGATGTGTTCTTAGACTCAGGTTCTGAGTGTGTTATTGAGTATTTTTGCATGTCTGTTCTTAAGGCAAACTGGTATGCAATTCTCTTTGTTGAGTATTCATATGGGTATCGGGGTAACTGTGATCTCATAAAATGAATTTGGTAATGTTCCTTCTGTTTCTATTTTCCAAAATGATTTGAGAAGCATTAGTGTTAATTCTTCTTTGAAAGTCTGGCAGAATTCTGCACTAAAACTATCTGGCCCTGTGCTTCTTTTTGGTTGGGAGACATTTAATGAATGCTTCTATTTCACTAGTGGGTATAGATTTATTTAAATTGTTTATCTGATCTTGATTTAACTTTCAGTGGTATGTATTGAAAAAAAATCATCCATGTCTCTTAGATTTTCCAATTTTGTGGAGTACAGGTTTTTAAAATATGTCCTTATGATTCTCTGGATTTCCTGGTGTCTGTTGTTTTGTCCCCTTTTCATTTCTGATTTTATTAATTTGTATAGTCGCTTTTAGTTAGCTTGGGTAAGAGTTTGTCTATCTTGTTGATTTTCTCAAAAAGAAAAAAAAAAGACTTTATTTCATTGATTCATTGTATTTGTCTCTGTGTTTGTAATTTACTGATTCCAGCTCTGAGTTTGATTATCTGTTGCCAGCTACTCCTCTTGGGTGGGTTTATTTCTTTTTGTTCTAGAGCTTTCAGGTGTACTGTTAAGTTGCTAGTGTGAGATCTCACCAATTTTATGTAGGTACTCAGAGCTATGAACACTCCTTTTAGCACTTCTTTCATTGTGTCTCATAAATATGAGTATTCATTTTCATTAAACTCTAAAATGTCTTAATTGATTTGTTTTGACTCATTCAGTAGAGAGTTGTTTTCTGTTGTTGTTCTCTTCCAGCTTTAATCCATGGTGATAGCAAGGAGCTATTTCAATTTTCTTGTACCAATTGAGACTCGTTTTCTGTCTGAGTTATGGTCAATTTTGGAGAAAGTTCCATGAGGTGCAGAGAAGAAGCACCATTCTTTTTGTGTTTGAGGTTAACATTCTGTAAACACCTGCTGGGTCCATTTGGTTTATGGCATTAGTTAGCTCCAGCATTACTCCCTTTAGTTTTCCTCCAGATGACCTATCCATTGCTAAGAGTCAGGTATTGAAGTCTCCCAGTATCAGGGTGTGAGGGTCAATATGGGATTTAAGCTGCAGTAGTGCTTCTTTTACAAAAGTAGATGCCCTTAGATTTGGGGCACAGATGTTAAGAATTGAAATGTCATCTTGGTGGATATTTCCTCTGATGAGTATTTACTGTCCTTCATCTCTTTGGATTAATTTTGTTTTGAAGAATTTTTTTGTCAGATATTAAAGTGGCTATACCAGCTTACTTCTTAGGTTCACTTGCTTAAAACATTTTTGTCCAATTCTTTATCCTGGGGTACATTCTATCCTTAAGGTTGAGATGTTTTTCTTGTATGCAACAGAAGGATGGGTTGGTTTGCACATCTATTCTACTAGTCTGTGTCTTTGTCTTAGGTAATTGAGACCACTGATAACTGATAAATATCAATGACCAATGATTTTTAGTTCCTGTTTTGTTGTTGATGGTGGTGGTGGTGGTGGTGGTGGTGGTGGTGGTGGTGTATGTGTATGTCTGTGGGTTTTTTTGTTTTGGTTTTACTGATACAAAATTATTTATTTCCTGTGTTTTCATGGGTGTAATTAACTTTTTAAGTTGTAGTTTCCCTAGTAGGGCTGGATTTATAGATAGATATTGTTTAAATTTGACTTAATCATGGAATATCTTATTTTCTCTATCTATGGAGTATAATAAAGGCTGGCATCTGTGGTCTCTTAGTGTCTGTAAGTCAGATTGGCATATACCTTAAAACAAACTATATTAAGATGATAAAAGTCCTTAAAGAGGAAATAAATAAATCCCTTAAAGAAATCCAGGAAGAAATGAATAAATTCCTTAAAGAGACCAAGAAAAAACAGTAAAAGGAAGTGAACTTTCAGAACTGAAAATGAAAACGGAAGCATTAAAAAACTAGAAACTGATGGAATTCTAGAAATGGAAGATTTAGGAATACGAACAGGAACTCCAGAGGCAAACTTCACCAACAGAATGTAAGAGATGGAAGAGAATCTCCGGCAGTGAAGATACCATAGAAGAAATGGATACACATGTCAAAGAAAAGGTTAGATCTAAAAAATTTCTGACTCAAAACATTCAGAAAATATGGGACAGTATGAAAAAACCAAACCTAATAGTCATGAAATAGAAAAAGGAGAAGAATCCCAGCTCAAGGGCCCAGAAAATATTTTCAACAAAATCATAGAAATAAATTTTCCTAACCTAAAGAAAAAGATACATTGGACCAGAAAAGAAATTCACCCCGCCATATTATAATCAAAACACTATACATACAGAACAAAGAAAGAAGATTAAAAGCTGCAAGGGGGAAAGACAAGAACATACAAAGACAGACCTAGTAGAATTACACCTGGCTTTTCAGTGTTTCCATTGAATCTTATGGCAGCCATGGCCTGTGGTTGAGCAGAGGGTGACCCACCTGAGTTAGGGGCTGGGTAGTAGCTATGGAGCACAGGGAAGACAGAGTGGGGATGGTTTGTGACAACCACAAGAGACATGGGAGAACTGCAGCTGGTGTTCTGTTGCAGTACTCAGGGTGATCTGACATTTGCCTCTAGTTTCTTCTCCAGTGGCCACTACCCATTTGACTACATCCAAAGCTGAGGTGTAATCAAACAACTCCCACTGAGGTCTTACACTAAAGTTTAAGACCCAAAGTGTGTGCGTATGTATGTGTGCACGTGCGCCTTATCTGTCTGTGTGTATAGAGGCAAAATATGTGAAGATACAAATAGAAAGACGTAGAAATTGATGTGTTCAAAGGTGTGTTTATGGTTCTCAAGTGTGGCAATTATTTTTAAAATGGCAGACGTTGGCAAGGACGCCGAGCGTGTTCTGACATTGCTGATAGACACAGCAAATGGGACAGGTAGTGTGGAAAACCATTTGTGGCTTCTTCAAAACTTAAAGCATGACTCAGCGATTTTACAACAAGGTCTATGTACAAAGGCCTTGAGATGTGTATTTGTTTAATGAGAACATACACAAACCTTTACAACAGCATTACCGACGATAGGAAAAGGTGGAAGGAAACAGCTTAAATGCCCGAAGGGTGCATAGGTACCCATATAGCCACACAATAGGCTATTACTTAATCACGCAAAGCACTGGTTTATTTACATGTGTTATATGCATGTCAATAAATCTTGAAAACATCCTACAGAATAAAAAACAAATCCAGATATAAAAGGCCACATTTTGTATAATTCCATTTATAGGAAATGTTCAGAATGGGTAAGTCCATAGAAATATAAAGTTAAGGGTTATCAGAAGCTGGAGGAGAGGGAAGGGGAACAGTAGTTTAATGGGGAGAGGTTTCCTTTGGGGCAATGAAAGGGTTTGGGAAGCTGAGCTGGTAGTTAGTGCACATGTACTGCAGGCCATGACACAGTTCACCTCTAAAGGTTTAATCACTAATAGTCACTAAATGCTTAATTAGTCATGTAAATTTCACCTCATTATAAAAGATAAGTTATATTTAGTTTGGGATTTATTAGGGATAAACATAATTGGACCTTTTCTTGCTTCTTTTGTTGTGGAATTAAGAAGTGTGGTCAAACTAAGAGTACTTCCTTCAGGCCGTTCCCATATCACAAGTGTTAGCATTCCTTCTAAGCTCCACCCAGCAGTTACCTGGCAACATCCAGGTAGACTTGGCTTACTATAGAAGGGGCTATTTGCCCCCTCCTCCCTCTCTTACTCTCTTCTCTCCCTGACCCCTTTTTCCCCTTTCTCTCCCTTCCCCTCTTCCCCTCTCCCCCTCTCTCCACATGTTCCTGGTTGGCCTCTTCTTCCCCTCCCTTCCCCCTTCCTTCCTAACTCCCCTCCCCATGGCATAAATAAACTCTATTCCATACTAAACCCATTATATGGCTGGTACCCGCTGAGGCACCCCTCTCACTCACCATTCGTCTCTTCATAAAATATATCCTGGGATTCTTCTTTTTTATAAAACACAACATTGGTGCTGTGAGACTTGGAGTAGAGACTCTTAGGTTCACATCTCCTGCCACCACATGGAACTCCAGCCATATCAGATTGCTCACTAGACCTATCCATCTAAACACCTGTGAACTGGTAAGCTCTGTTCCCCCACGGGTCAGTATAAATGTCCCCTGGTCCCAAAGGAGGGCTGTTGAGCTCACAGCCACCGTAGAGTCCTTGAGGGTAAAGGTATTCATGGTCTTTATGACTGGCCTTCTTGCCAACTCTTCATTCTAGGACATTTTCCATTGGGTGAGACCTTTCCTTCGTCTCTGAGTCAGTTCCTTTTCTCATTGCTGCCCCAGGCCTGGGTGAACTGTTCTCCTCCCAAGTCACTCAGGGCACTGCCCAGAGCTCAGCCCTCAAGTTGACCTCATGACGACCTGGAGATCTGGCCTGGCTGTTCTTAGGACACTGGAATTGGCAAGTTGCTAGTTTCTACTCTCACCCAGAAGGCAATGTCTTGCCACTACACCTCCCAGTCTAATTCATAGGCTAAATTTGGCCCCATTATCCACAATGCAATAACTCTAAATGGCTACTTACTGAAACTTTAAAAGGAGAACTTTTATAACTCTCTCACCAGCAGTCTGTAGGCATTCTACCCCCCACCCCCTCATTCTTTTATTGCTTGCTCTCCACTCCTGATGGCCCTCTTGACTTGCTTTCAGTGCACTCCCACTGCCACCTCCTACTGCTATGCCACGCCCCTCACACTGTGCCACTTAGATTCATCTTTATGTTTGTCTCTGTCTTGCTTCTGCTGTTCCATTCTAAGATACTTAGCCACTTCTGTCATCCCGTTCTAAGACATAACAAACACATGACTTCCCTCTGGGTAGAGCTGTCATTCGGTGCCATCTTAACTAAGGGCAGTCCCATGACCATCAGCAATCTTTGTTATGGAGAGTCCCCACTTTGCTGCCTTTAGGAGTACAGTCTGGCTTAAAGTCTCCAAAGACACTTTGGACAAGTGTCTTTGACTAATTAAGACAAGATTTTCATTCGATCCTGCCTTGGTAAATAATGATTTTTAAACAGTAAAAAAAGTTAAAGATCACTGCCTTAAATATATGTTTAGCCTTGTTTTTGCTACTGTCATTAAGCCACAGTGTGCTCTCTGTATTTGCTACATACATCCAGGAAAAGTAATTAAACAAATACAGATTGTCTAACTCAGATATGCTTAATAGATACTGGCTCTCAATCTTGTCAGAATTATGCTAAATGTAACATTAAATGTTTAAGGTGATCCCCACCCCCCAAGGTCTCCAAGAAGATATGGACACAGTGACAGGACTGCCTGAATTGTGGTATGAGAACCACTGAGAAACATTGCTCCATTTGCCTTGCCTGCTGCCAGGGCTTGGCCTACACTGTGGACAATCAGAGGATACCAGGAGAGTTGAATGTCTCATATTGCCTAAGACAAGGTGAGTCATGTCTCCCATGTTCCTATTCTATGGGAAAAAGCTTCTTCTGAACCTTATGGCCAGGCTGACACTGCCCAAGTTACGATAGAGACCACAAGGACCTGGGAACTATTTAGGTTGTGGACTACTGAACAACTCTGTCATTTTAATTAATGACATCTAGATTATAATTTATTCTTCCCAGATTTCTGACTACATTGAGAGCTAAGCTAACTGCAGCTTGATAGCTAGAAAACAAACCTATAGCTCCTTACCCTAAGGTAATCTACAACCTTATCAGCTCATTAGTCAATTTATTACCTAGCTAAGACTACCAGATCTTCTATCAAAGACAGACAAGAACGCACAAGTTCAGATGTAACCTTCCACAGATGTAACCTTCTGTCACTTTATTTTCTAAATAAATTTAAACTCATTTTCAGTGACTAAATGTTTCATATTTCCTCCCCTTGTTATGCCACTGTCCTATCAATCAATAGAGTTCTTACAAATTAGCCTAACCCTAATAAAACATTCTACTATACAATTCAACTTTTATACTTATAAGCTCAAATTTTAAATTTCCTTCAATTGTCTTTTAACTATAGACTTCAGGTGTTTCTCAGGCTAAATTATATGATCAACGATCATATTTAAAAGGTCATCTAATTTTTGGGTTTCCTTTGATTTTAAATGTAAACATAAAAATGTTTCTCATTATACTAAAATTTACATATATTTAGTCTCCTAGACAGAATGAAAAGGCCTGTCTTGCTCCTCCTGCTCCACAAAAGGGTTTTGTCTTCCCTGAGCCCATCTTAAAACTGTTCACACAATTAACAAACCTATCTCTTTTGTAAACACAAACTCCAGGAAACCTACTCAGATCTACCTCCCATGGACCAAACAGACTCCATCCAGATTAACTCCTGCTGCCAATCAATAGCCTAAGTTCCCACTTACTACCTGTTCCAGAAGGTGGGATTCCTTTCCTGTTCCCTAAAATTGGGACTCCCATAACCCCAATCAGCAAGATTTAAGGGCTTCATATGTACACCTAAGAATTTTTTTTCTCCCAAATGTACTTAACTTTATTCTCTACCTCTAATGTATGTGATGTGGTGTGTGTGTGTGTGTGTTTCGTCATCTTGCCAAGTCCAGGCATTTACTCGAAATCTACATCCAGGACAGTTCCAGAGAAGCAACTCACAGATGCTCCAATCTATTCTCACAGATAGAGACACCTCTACTGGACCTGCTCCTTCTACCTATAGATGGTTCCAAAGATGCTGAACAACAAGAAAACAGCCAACTCTCCTAAGACTGAACCAATATCCCCATGCCCATTTTCTCAGGTTTCCCAGAGACACACCACCCCAAAGTCAGCAGGAAGTAACTAAAGATCACAATGACCCTATTCCTGCTTCACCATCACCTCTTTCTGTTTTTCCTTTTTTTAATTAAACCAAAAATAGAGGAATGTTAGCATTCCTTCTAGGTTCTGCCCAGCAGTTACCTGGTAATAGCCAGGTAATCCTGGTTTACTATAAAAAGGGATGTTTGCACCCTCCTTGTCTTTTTACTATCTTAGTCTCTCTGACTTTCTTCTTTCCCTGACCCCTTCCCCCTTTCCACATTTCTGACCAGCCTCTCCTCTCCTTCTCTCCTCTCCTCTCCTCTCCTCTCCTCTCCTCTCCTCTCTTCTCTTCTTCCTCTTCTTTATCCTCTCCCTCCCCCCTCTCCTCCCTTCCCAACTCCCCTTCTCATGCCCTAAATAAACTCCATTCCATACTTACCCATTGTATGGTTGGTGCCTCATGGGGAAGGGATGCCTCAGCATGGGCCTGCAAGGACACCCCTCTCCACTTCACCATACCTCACTCTATCAAACATATTCTGGTTCTTTCTCTTTTTTATAAAACACAACAACAAGGAAGGGAGACATCTCCTGCAAAGGATATTATGGAATTGTCAGTCTCATAAACTAGCACAGAGTAAGGTACGGGCTTGGTCCTTGAGATTCTTCTGTGCAGAAGCATTGTTGCCCTGGGCCATGATGGAAACAGCTCTGTCCACCTGCTAAGAACTTCCCAGAAGTCTTAAAATGTGAGACATACAGGTATGAAGCCTCTCCTGTGGGAACCTGGGCATACTGGCAGCAGAGTCGCACATTATATTTCAAAGCAGTGGGGGCTTGCCAAAACACTTGTGTGTGCCCCCTTACACTTCTAGGACCAGAGCCTGCTACATGTTAAACTCTGGATGGGATAGCTTCTTTTCCCCATGGGTGGGGACCAGAGTTCTTTCTTTGATGCAGATGACTAGCTATAATGCAGACAATCCTTAAGTGCACATGGTGCTTCCTGGTGCCCTGAGAGCTCACTGTGAAGACTGTAATTGTCTTATCTTAATGCTTGGGCTTTCCCATGATCTAAAGATGATAGTTCCCCAATATCAGAGCAGCAAACGATGTTGAATTGACACTACCCCAGCCTCTGCAAGGAGCCCCTCCAACAGAACATAATCTGGTGTCTGGATAAACAGTATGAATGACTACCATGTCATAGATGACCAAAGGCATTGCTGATGTAATGCAAACCTACCATCTCTACTGCTCAGTCAATAGTTACAAAAGAGGAAAACCCAATGCATATAAGTTCAACAACTGATCAGTGTGTTTCAGTGTCTGTGAACATGGAGTGGGGGGATAAGTGCATTTGGGTGACCATATGTATTTGGAAAAATGTATGAGGTATATGTTTGGACATGAGTCATATATATGTTTGGTTATTTATGTGTTCTGAAGTGAGTATGTGTTTGGGTAAGACTGTGTGTGGATGGGGTGTGTTTGTGTGGTGGTTTGAACATGCTTGGCCTAGGGAGTGTACTATTAGGTGTGGCAATGTTGGAGTGGGTGTGGCCTTATTGGAGGATGTTCATTACTGTTGGGGTGGGCTTTGAGATCCTATGCTCTTTGAGATCCTATGCTCAAGCTCCACCCAGCGTAGAAGAGACTGTTTCTCTTTGTTGCCTTCAGATCAAGAAGTAGAAGTCTCAGCTCTTCCAGCACCAAGTCTGCCTGCATGATGCCATGCTTTCCACCATGTTGATAACAGACTGAACCTTCGAAACGATAAGCCAACCTCAACTAAATGTTTGTCTTTATCAGAGTTCCCTTTGTCATGGTATCTCTTCATAGCAATGAAACCCTAATTATGACAATATGTGTATGTTTGTGGGGAGGGATGCTTGGGCTGTGTGTTAGTGATGATGACTAAGTATAAGTGTATATAGAGGATGAGTATGGGGGTATTAGTTTCAACATGTTGAGTGTGTGTCTAGATGAGGGTATGTGAGAACATAGTTAAATGTTTGGGTGTGTTGAGCGTGTGCCTTGGATTCCAGAATATCCTTTTTATTGTTAAAGAAACCAGAGCAATAGTAAGAACATTTCCCAGAAAGAAAAAAATAAAGCTATTTTTTAAACTACCAACAGAGTTCCAGTAAGCAGACAGTTCTGATCTTGCACCATCTTTCTATCCTAGAGAATGAGAGAAAACAAGCCCTGTTCTGATCCAGGAGGCCAGTTCAGACTTGGTGCCCAGTTTAGACAAGTCCACCCTCAGCTGTGAATATACATGGCAAAGGTCCTAAATCAAATAGCAGCAATTTCCATAGCAGCTAGTAAGGAAATACAGTTCCCTGGGGCCAGGTGTGGGGTCTTTCAGAGGCACAAGGGTGTTCTCATATTTGAAAGTTGAAGAACTTCATTCCCCAAGTCCAAGATTTAAAAGACTGTGATATACTTCTTTTGGCATACCACAAAGCCAAGCACCATTCAAGTTTTGATGGGCAGGGACCTTCTCCAAACTGGCAAAGCATATGAGCATCTTTCATAGGAAATCCTGGTAGCTTTATCCTAGGCCCAGAACAGCCCAGGGGACTCCCGTGTGACCTCACTTCTTGTCCCAAGAGCTGAAACAGCATAGTCAGGCCATGTTAAAATCCAATGGATTGGGAGGGAGGAAGCAAACTTCAATAAGTAGTGGAGGACATCACTGGACTCACAGAAACACACTAAACATTAGACATTTGACGTTACTAGAAAGCAACTCTCTGTGAACTGAGGCTTGAGATCTTTTAAACTCAATGCAGGATCAGAATCTGGCTTCCCTCAAGGACTCAAATTTACAAAGCCAGTAGCCATGGGCCATAGGCGACTGAACACCTCCTAAGCAGGCAGCTGCTGTATGGTGCTGTTGAATATACACAGCCATGTCTGCGAGCACACTGGCTCTCTGCAGAAGTACCAACTCCCTCTTTACTAAAAGAGCTCAAAGAGACAGAAGCAGCTGACTCATCAAGGAGGAAATCAGCATGGCCTGAGTGGTAGACTCCAGAGCAGACGGACGGGACTCCAGAGCAGACGGACGGGACTCCAGAGCAGACGGACAGACAGCTTCTGAAGGACAGCTGGCAGTAGATAGTGAAGGGTTTGCTGTGAGTCAGGCAGAAGTCAAACTCACTCTGTGGTTGAGGAGTGGCCTTAAATTCCTGATCCTCCTGCCTCCACTTCCTGAGAGCAAGAGTTGCTTTTCTTGCATAAATAACCACTGAATTTGTTCCATGCTAGAGACCCCCAGGTTATTAAGTGACCTGTAAGTCACCGTCCCATTTTGTTTGGTTCTCATGCTTAGATCTATAATTTCTAATTCACCAAAATGCTCCAAAATAAAGATTTAAAGTAGAGAAGTGATTCCCAACCTTCATAATGCTGACTCTTTACTGCAGTTCCTCGTGTTGTGGTGACCCCCAACCATCAAATTATTTCTATGATATATAACTGTAATTTTGCTACTGTTATAAATCTTAGTGTAACATAATCACAATCTGATATGTGATCTCAAAGGGGTCAGGACCCACAGACGGAGAACTGCTGACCTAGAGCACGAGAGCAGTAGTGATGCCTCGGGAATACCCTTCTGGGTAGGGACACACAGGTTCAAAATCACAATTCAATCCATGAAATTCACTGCTATGAACTCACTACCCACTTTGCCATTTCTCTCTAGGCCAAGTAAGGCATTTCAAAAAGAAGTTTCATTATGTAAAAAAAAATCACACCACAACCACTGTGCAGCAAGAAGGCAGACTACAGACCTGGGAATCAATAGGGCATCCAGAACCTCATTTTAGTTCAGCTCCAAATCCTTCTCCTTTGGTACTTCACATCCACTCTCAGGCGGCACAACTGGTTTATTGGTGTGTAAGTCCCTCATCTGAAGATCGTCAATTCCGGAATCCACAGCCCATTCCGGTGCCACCTCGGGTCCTTCTCAGAGCTGCAGCTCCAAACAGCTTCACAATCCTCACTCGCCTGCCCACATCCACAATAGGCATCAATACTGAGCAACTGATTTTAAAAGTCCGTTGGATTGACAGCAAAGACGTTCACCACATAATATTAGGCCCAGATGGTACGTGTTTTTAGGTTGTAATAAATCTTGCCTAAGAAGCAAGGCATTCCTAGCCAACAAAGTAGAACAGTCTCCACGTTTCAGAGAGACGCATGCACAGGCAGTGGGGTGCTAAACATAGCTGGAAATGAGTTGTCGGGAGACAACTGGGAGGTTGCTCTGCCGCCAAGGAAAAGAAGAGCTACATGTTTGTGCAGCTATTCCATCCTAGTAAAACTCTCTCCAGTGGTAAAGCAGAGGATTCAGGAGGCTAAAGACAAGGTTCAAGAAACTCAGAGGTTACATGACTCACAAGGTGTCTCCCCAAAGTTATAAAACATAGCGAACAGCGGCCAGCAAGAAGAGCCTTCTGTGGAGGTGAATTCAAGTTGTGTACGGGGCTTCAAGGACACAAGTTTTGAGAGTCATCATCCACGCTGGGGAGAGCTTTCCCATGATACAGAAGCTTTAGGTCACCTATCTCCTGTAAGTAACCTCTTGCCCATGCTCTGTAAGTAACCTCAGCTAACTCAAACGATTTTCCAAGACTTGGGTAGAACCATTTCCTTGGTCTGTCTCGGGTACCCTATCTGGAGTGAACAGTTTGTTGTTTCTTTCTACCCAGGAAAAGTCATATGACAGATGATGAGAAAAGGTTCCCACACATGGAGTATGCATTCACATTTTCAAGGTGTAACAAAAATATTTAACCCTTCATGTACTAATCATTCAGATTGGTAGGTGACACATTTGTAGTTGTACATTTTCAGTCTAATGACAACTAAGTGCTATGATTTCTTTCACCAAATCTCAGAATGCAGCCAATTTTGCTATAATACAGATTAATAAAGCAGAGAAACAGGCCAGGGTTCCCAGGCCCAGCTTCTGATTAGAATCACCCACAGGGCTATTTAAATGCCAGAAACCTATCCCCAAGACAGTCTACTTTAATTGAGCTAAGGCACAGTCTGGGATTTGTAATTTAAAAAAAAAATCCCAAATGATTCTATTTTGGAGCCTGAACTGAGAACCAATAAAGAAAGAAGGAAGAAATGGAGGGAAAAATGAGTGTGGTGGTACACACTTATGCCAGCACCTAGTAGACTGAGGCCAGTAGACCCACCAAGGATATACAGTGAGAGCCTGTCACAAATAACAACAACCAAAGCAAAAACACTCCAAGAGCAAATTCCAATGTTATAGAAAAAGAATTATTAATATAGAAAAGTTCTAATAACACATTAACAAAAAATTTTACACAACAGTATTTTCATTCTATAAATATGTGTGTGAATATATTGTTTATATGTGCATGTGTACACATAGATATTTATATTATGGTAACAATTAGGTGAAAAGTCTGGAAGTTTCTTACTGAATCAACATATTAAAAAGTCTACGATTTATTGCAATGGTGGAGTAATGTTTTCTTGTATTTGGTTAACTGTATTTTCTATAATAGCAAGTACTATTTAAGTGTTTTCATTTTGAAATGGTTTTAAAACTATTTTAGGGTCTTGTTCTAAATATCATGAAAATTTTCTCTCTATTTGAAAAGGAAATGTAAGTTAGTAAGAAGGAAAGAAATACAATGTACAATGGTGTAAAATTCCAGAGGTCAAGAAAGTTCTGTGGGAGATGGAAACTAGTGGTAATTGAGGTTATTAGGATCTCAGATGCAAAGGGTGGTCCAAAATAGACATATAGAAGAGAAGAAAAGCCCCTGGCAAGCCCTCCCTAGAGACAACACTTGCCCATCATCCACTTGAGATGGAGGACAATGTCTATCCATCGCCTCTTCCTTGCACAGATCTCAGCTCACTCATAAAACCTCACGGTCTCGAAGACAGAAAGACACCTATGTACCTACACTCCACAGGTAACTCTACACTCAAACTAGCAAGACATGTGTCTTCCACAGTCGGTCTAGGAAACATGTTCACCCCCCAACCCTCTACACCAGACTAAAAACACTCACACTCTACATTGAGCTAACTTAGCACTGGTCCTCCACAGCAATCAGTTGTGAATGCTCACCCTCAACACTGAACTATAAAGACAACTACCCTCCATACTCACACAATGGAGACATTCATGCACATGTTCAAAATAGGAAGAAACCTGCTCTCTACACACATTCAGATGTAGTAGACACTATGACATATTTTCAATAGCTGCTTTTAAAATAAACCATTATAATAGCTGCTCATTATAATGACAGATTTATAATGAGAATTTACAGAAAAATGCAGAGAAGAAAGTTTTGAAAGTTATACAGGAAAAGAGCATGAGCACATGGAAAATTTCAAACAAGGCAGGACAAACTATGTGGCTACAATCTACAGAGATTCATGCCATCAGTGAAGAACTGTGTCTGCCATTCCTTCAGTCTCTGACCTGGGTGGGTACCAATCTCTAACACTATTACTGATGCCATGTTGTGCTTGCACACAGGAGGCTAGCATGGCTGCCCTTGGAGAGGCTCTACCCAACATCTGATTAAGGCAGATGTAGATACTTATAGCCTACCATTGGCTGGAGGTCGGGAATTTCTATGGAAGAGTTAGATAAAGGATAGAAGGAATTGAAGGGAATGGCAGATCCACAGGAAGACCAGGTCTACTAACCTGGACCCTTGGGAGGTACCAGAGACTAAGGCAGCAACCAAAGAGCATACACTGGCTAGTCTGAGGCACACATGTATTAGAGGACTGTCTTGTCTGGCCTCAATAAAAGAGGATGCGCCTGATCCTCTAGAGACTTGATGCCCCAGGGTGGAGGAATGGGGGGAGGGGAACCCTCTCAGAGGTGAAGGTGAAGGGGGATTGAGAGAAGAACTCTGCAAGGGGAGACCAGAAGAGGGCAGTATTTGGGATGTAAATAAAGAAAACTATTAATTAATTTAAAAAAGAGAAGAGCTGTGTCCCTGTGTTGAGGTAATGAGAAAAGCTCCTTACTTGGTATAAAGATGCAAGTGCATCCAAAATATTTTCCTCTATAAAGAATGTATCTGGGAAGACAGAAGCCTGGGGTGTGCTGCTGGAAAAGGGCCAACCAAGGGAAATGTTTTCCTAGGGTCAGCTAAAGAACTTAGAACCTATCCCAAGTACATACCAAGCAGGCATTAGAACTTGTCCAATTTCACAGAGTACTGGTTTTTCATGTATGCAGAAATCAATAGTTACAAGGTCATTATAGCTTACACAAAGATCCAAGGGAAAAGCCAAAGGCAGTGTAGCAGGGCTAGACTCCTTACAAAGAAGCCCTAAAAAACCAATGTGTAAAGCTGAGTGGATGTAACCCATGCTGCAATGGAGACCCCAGAATACTGGAGATGCCCAGAATGCAGAACATCTGCATAGGAAAGCTGCAGGCATAAAGTGGAGTGGGGCCAACAGGGGCTCTGTGAACTGCAAATGGCAGAGTCATAGGCTGGCTGCCCAAGCAACCACATCTCTATCATGCAAGCACATGACCTATACTACAGAAAGTGCACCAGGGTTTAGTGTTTATTCTAACAGGCATTGGTCTTGCTTCAGTCCGATTTTTCCTCGCTGTCAACCTCCTGATACTCATGGTGGCATTATGATAAGACATCTACAAAGGCATTTAACAACTTAAATCAATATTGAGATCATTCAAATTTTCCAATTACCATTATCTGTCTATTGTGTCAAAAGTTGGTGGTAGATACATAAATTCTATGAAATGTCTTGAAATTTTCTTGACAGATTTTTTTCTATTAGTTACAGAAACCTATGTTTTACAGTAAAAACTAAAAGTTAGAAAAAAGTGAAGATCTAGAACAGAAAGTGACTCAAGTGTGGGGAGCGGAACTCAAAATGGCGCCTGGCTGGCTGCCAGGTGCCCCTGGCGTGTTGGCTCACCATTTCAGGAAGCCTGGGTGGCACATAGGCTAGGCTTTACTGCGCATGCATTTTGCTTGTTCGTCGTTACATAAGATCGGGCCATGTGATGTATGTGCTCAGCACCAATCGAGAATGACCGCATGGCAGGTTCTGATTGGAGAGGACACAGAGATTTAAGTGCTAGGAGCTAGAGCTCAGGGACTTTTGCAGTACTTCAAGGTTCCTGAATAAACCGTGTTGGGAAGAAGATCCTGTGTCCATTGTCTTTTGTCTGCTGGTCAGTTCAGGAGGCGACACTCAAGTGTGTTTTAAAGGTAACAAATCTAGGTGGCTGTCACAGTTTGGGACTCTAGGTATTTTGGTGTCACTTGATAAAGGACATTTGACATGTGCCAAGGAATCAGAGTGACTCTCTAAAGGCTACACATGGCTCTAAGGAGGAAGGAGTCCTCCCCTATTCATCCTGACTTCTACTTGGCAACATCCCGTCCCCAGTTTCTTCTGAGGAGGTTGAAGGTATTTGATAAAGAAAGTGTGCAGAGCTCCTTAGCAACCAACAGCTCTTGACCACGGCGCTGTCAACTTTCTCCATCCTAAGAACAAACTCAAGTTGGTTAGCTGGAAAAACTTTACTCTAGCTACAATTAACAAAAAACCACACTTTGTCTTATTGCTCTCTCACTCTGCACAAAACTCAACTACAGATGGATCAAGGATATCAACAGAAGACCCAAAACCCTCATTCTCAAAAAGGAGAACCTAGAGGGTACACACAAATTCACTGGCACAGCAAGAACTTTCTGAACAGGACCCTGGTAGCACAGGCCTTAAAACCAACAATTTAGAAACTGGGCTTTGTAAAATGGAAAATCCTCTTACAGCAAAGAACAGCGTCATTTGAGAGAAGAGGTAGCTTAGAGAATAGGATGAAAATCTTTATCAGTTTACTCATCTGACAAAGTATTGGTGTCTAGAATATACAAAGAACTCAAAAGCTAAACATCAAGAAAAAACAATTTTCATTCTCAAAAGAAATACAAATATTCAAAAAATATTTGTTTTCAAATGTGCATTATCTTTATCCATCAGGGAAATGCAAATTAAAATTTGAAATTTCACCTTAACCTATTCAGAATAGCTAGGATTTGTTTGTTTTTTTTTTTTTTTAATGGCAAACGACTTTTTACAAATGACTTATTTTTTTAATTTCTTATTCACTCCTGGAAAGATTGAAAACTGGTGCAGCTGCTAAAGAAATCAGTGTGGATGTTCCTCGGGAAGCTGGAAGTAGATCTCCCACATGACCCAGCTGTGCCAGTCTTGGGCACGTACCTAAGGAACTCAGTATCCTGCTACAGAGATCCCTGCTCACCCATGTTCACTGCTGCTCTATTCATAGTAGCCAGGAAATAGAAACTGACTAAATACCCATCAACTGATGAGTGGATTAAAAAATATGATTCATTTATACAATATTATTCAACTGAAAAAATAAATTATGAACTTTTCAGGTAAATAGACGAAACAATCATTCTGAATGAAGTGATCCAGACTCAGAAAGATAACAACTACAAGTTTTCTCTCATATGTTGAGAATAGTTTTGAATCTTTAGACATATGACTATTGGAGTAACCATAGAAGGCAGGAGATATAGTAATGGCCATGAGGGAAGGATTTCAGAGAGGTGGGGATAGAATCTCGGTAGTATGAATAGGAGACGGGGATTAATGTAACAGGAAGAACTTAGTGAGATAGAGGGATAACAGATCAAGGCAGAATGGATCCTCATTAACAACCACTGAAAGCATCTGGAATAAATGGCTCCACAATTAAGAAAACTTGCTGCTCTTCTAGAAGACTCGAGTTTGGGTCCCAGCATCCACATTAGGCAGCTCACAACCATCTGTAACTTCAGCTTTGGTGGGTCTGATGCTCTGGCCTCTGTGAGCATCTAAACTCATACACACATATCCACATGAAAATACATACAACTATCCATAATTAGAATAATAAAAATAAGCCATTATAAAAGCAGATGCTTAAAAATCCCATATAAAAATCTACTACATAGAAGTTTCCTAAAACATACACACACACATACACACACAAACACAAAGGGTGGGGTTACCTTATAACAGGGGGATCATGCATTCCCAAGATACCATAGACCATCAAATGAAAAGTTCATTGCCAAGTACAGGTTATCTCATTTTGAGTTGTTGGTCAATAGTGTCTCATTGATGCCCCTAAACTTACAGGCTGTGGCCATTGCTATTGGTTACAGTCCAGAACTTCATAAGTTAATATCCTATTGCTTAAGATGCCACATGTCTGAATCACAGAAAGTGCAGAAATCAAGCTAATACTGACATGAAAGTTTTATCCATGCTGACTATCTTTCATAGGGTTGGAAGAGTCTATGCATGTTTCTAGGAGAGAAAAGTCACCAACAGTCTCATCCATCTGTCAACTCTGTGAGCTACAGTGACACCTGGCTTGGCAAGATATCCCCATTGGTGCAATGGTGGTGAATGTTATGGAGATAACCAACAACTTTATGATTATATTTAAAGCCCATTCCACAGGATGGACCTCATGCCTGGTACTGTTAACTGAGCCAAAAAACCTGTGGCTAAGTCTCAGAACTTACAGGAGAACGTGATATTATTATTCTACTAGTAGCTGACTGCATCCAAAAGACCTGCACAAGATTAAACCAACCAAGATCCCAGCATGGCTGAGCTTATGAACCGCCACTTCTATCAGAAGAGGTATTAGCAACTGATGGCTGCTGTTTAAGACAGTCAGGTTTCTTCAGGGATTCGAGTCCTGAGAGGCTACGCAGGCTTCAGCAGATTTGCCACTCCTGTGCACATGCAGCCAGCACTAAATGGACTCAGTGAGAGCCAGGGAAGCTGGGAGGGAAGCATGGAAGGGACAGGAGATGAACTGGAGTGGGAGGATGGAAGGGACATTTGATAACATACATGATATGCATATGTGAGTATCAAATATTTTATATTTAAAAAGAAAGCACCTTATTTTAAGCTAGTGTTTTTTATATGCAAAATTATTTTCAAAGAGCACATTACTTTGTTCAGTGCAGTAACAGTTTTAAAATTATATTGAACCCAGGCAGATACTAATGGGGGGCTGCATTTCAAAATGGCAGCGTTCGGCATATCACTGCTACAAGGTTTGAATCTGAAGCGTCCCACACGTCTTCAAGTTTTGGGTGCTATTTCCAGATGGCGGTGCTGTTCTGGAGACTGACATATAAGTCATCTGAGAGCTTGGGCTGCTCTTTCCTTCCTAGGCCACCCATAATGTGAGGACCTTCTGCCACATGACTTCATACCCATGGCCTATATAATGCCAGGACACTGCTACCATGTTGAACTAAAGTTGAAAACCATGTAGAAAACCAAACCTTTCTTACCTTAGGGCTAACGGTGTGAAGTTCTTTAAGTCTTTGTCCTACCCATCAGCCAAAGTCCAGTGTGGATGAACAGAGCCTGCAGACAGCATGTGCTATGACAGCTCAATGAAGTGGTCTCTAGCAGGGGGTCTTACACTGCAGGGCCTTTGCACTTAGTCCATCCTGAATACCTTGAGCCTCTATAAAATGCTATAATATATTACAGATAGAGTCACATATATGTCCTGATGTCTATGCAAATAGGGTTGAGTCTTCCCAGAGGGCTCAGCTTTATCTGACTTGCAGAGGTCTCCTCTGTCCTCAGACTTCTCACGTGCGCGAAGGGCTGCTCACTCAGCCCGGTCATCTATCCTTCTGGGAGCCCTCTAGTCCAAAATGAAGTGTACCTTCCTCTTTCTTTTTCCTCTTTTAGCTTTTAAGTATAATTTATAAATTAAAATCTATTATACTTAAGGTATATAATGTGATATTTCGCCACATACATGTTTTGTGGGACAACTGTAAAACATGAAAATGAACTTGAAATTAACTCAGAACGCTGAGTGTTCCTTTGTGCACTGTTAGACTCTGTAATTACCCACCTGATTCTATTTCACTGTAGAATCTCAAAGGAAAGGATTTTTATCTTTTAGACATCCTATAGATAGGAAAAATTCCATTAAATGTCTAGTATTAGACAATTTCCTGGCTACTGTTCGATTATTAATTTGAGCTGATGAGATTATATAAAATCTTATTGGAGAGGTAGAAAAAGAAAAATGGAACCAGTCAAAAAGTCTTCCCTGCCCTTGGAAAATGCCCTGTGCCAGCTGTACAGCCATTATATTACAGTTAATATTCATTTAATATTTTAAATCATCGATTCTATTGAATTTCACATGTATCTGTCAGGCACCTGTTACAAGTTCAACACAGACTAAACCTTATGATGGCAAAAGATATGGCAAAGGTAAAACCTCAACTCTCAACTGTTATATATCTGCCTAGAAAAGCAATTTACTAACTCATGAAAATTTTGATCATATCAAAATATTTAGGAGGGCTGGAGAGACGGCACGGTGCTTAAAAGCACTGGCTGCTCTTCAGACAATCTACATTTAGTTCCAAGTACCCACATGGAGGCTCACAACGGCTTCCTCGCTCCAGTTCTAATGGATCTGACACTCTTTTCTAGCCTCTAAGGCAGTGCACGCATATGGTGTACATACATTAGGTTGATACAAAAAAAGCACCGAGACACATATACACATACACACACACACACGTATATACATATATACATATACACGTATATACATATATACATATACACGTATATATATACGTATATACATGTGTGTATACATATACATATACATATATATTGACGGAAAACAATTCTTTGGATACATACTATTGCTTCATTTCCTGATTCTTCTGGAATGTTCTTTTCCTTGGGTACCTCAAGGTATCTTTGCTCAATGCATTCAAGTCTCTGCTAGAATGTTCTGCATCAATGGCATCTTCTCAGATTGATAGCAGCCTTCTACCTGCTTTTCCCTGTCTCTCTGTTCCTGTAGACATTCCATTCCAGCACCTGTCAGTGCTAACTACTGAATATTTCTAAACTAGAAGCTGCTATCTTCCCAGCCCATGGGAACACTGTGAGAACATGAATTGTGTGTGCACCCTTCAGCCCTCTTGCCTGCAAAACTGGCAGCTCACCACAGGCACTCCTGGAGCACTTCTTGAGTTAGTGCTTGAGGAATGAATCATACAGTGCCACTTACTTCATAGTCTGATGTCATGTGAATTAAGACCTTTTCCAGGAAAGACTACTTCCCCTACAAAACAGTGGATGACCCAGGAAACACAAGTCCTCTCTTCCAACATCAACTCAGCCTGTGAGTCATGCCACCAGGCTGCACCAGTTTGCTGACTGGTGGGACTGTCCCAAGTAAGCACTGAATTTGTACAAATGCAAGCACACACAGATTGCATCTATGACCAGTAGATAAAGATACTAGTGAACACATTATAACTCTGACCATCTATACCGAGATAGGTACTAATGTTAGACATTCAAACAGTTGGTGCAGATAAATTCCATATATGCCTGAGCTATGTTTTCTAGAGATAGATCCTGTTTGGTGTGGCTTTTTAAAAAAAAAAGAGAGAGAGAAACAAGCAGACAGCAGTCTAATTTCCTAAGTCAGTCAGCTGTTCTATGATCAGAAACTGTATTCTTCCTGTTTCATTTTTCTATGTTTGTGCATCGTGTTGTTTTATTTTTAGTGTGTGTGTGTGTGTGTGTGTGTGTGTGTGTGTGTTTCAGTCCTTGTATTCAACATTGAGTGGGGCTATGAAGGATCAAGAGAACCAGAGTGGAAAGGCAGAGACTTTGGAGTCAGATAGAAAAGGGCCAGCTTTTTCTCCCTTCTTCATTCTCTAATGCCTGGGATCCTCAGCCCGTCATTATGACTCCCAGAACTCCTTTAGAAGATTAGCATGGCCCATGCGCAAGGATGACACGCAAATTCGTGAAGCATTCCCAGAACTCCTTTGAATTCACTATCTGCAATGTGTCATGGGACAGCTGTGTTCTGCACCTTGTAGGGCTTACTGTCTAACATGAGCCACATTCTAAAGTCTGTGTATCAGGACTGAACATAGAAGAACTCTTCTTTTGTTGCCCAGAAAAGTTAGGGCCAGATACACAGAGTAACAGCAGCTCTGTCTTGGCCCCTGGCAGGCACCTGCAGTGACCGTATCCTATGCCATGAATCTGGAGAGATTTAGCAGTCAGTGCAAATCCCATGGTCATCATCCATATAGACATGGTTTCTGCTGTCTTCTGTCTACCTGAGTAAACTTGTCTTCATAACGCAGCAGCTAAATGCCAACAGATGAAAGCTTTTATAAGTTTCATTAAATATTAAAGTAACTCTACTATAAGATGACAATCAACCAAACAACAATAATAAGAAAAACAAGAAGACAGGGGAGAGAGAGAGAGAGAGAGAGAGAGAGAGAGAGAGAGAGAGAGAGAGAGCCTCCAGGGATGGAAAAGCAGGCCAGTCTCCCTTTAAGGAGCTATTGCAGATCCTACAAGGCACACAGACCTGTTTTCTGTGTCTGTTGTTGTCTGTCTCCCTCTGGCTGGAACCGCTGATCATGGCAAGACATACAGCCAATCACAAGACATCTACCTACTGGAAAGGGGGCCACTGCACTGTTCTCAGGAATGGAAACGCCGAGCCAAAGAGCTCTATTGGGTCAGGACCATGTTCTCTCCACCTTCTCGATACAAGCCAAGCTCTGAGAGAACACCCCCACTGTATGACTAATTCCTTCCTATTCTAAGCTTATCCTATTGCATAATTTTTTTTATAAACTACTATGAAGCTTTAAAACTGGGGTAGGAAAGGAAAGGAAAAAAATCACTCAAGAAATGTTTTCGATAGTGTAAAAAAAAATCCCCACCCCCAGCCCAACCCCTGGGTACAAAGCAGGTTTTATTAACACAAAGCAAGTGCTCAATTTGAAGAGGATGGTGGGCATTAAAGCAGATTGTTTTATGTCTCTGACACGAATACTCCGGGTGGATGAACTATCAAGGCCTGGGTTTAAGTGTGATTAATGCCTAGTCCTTGGAAAGCATCCAGACTTATTAAATCTGATGGAGTAAAACAGCATAACTTTCTCATATTATTTCCAAGAGATGTGATTAGTCTGGGCACAGCAGTGAATGAAACTGTGGGGGGAGGGGAGCCCTTCCAGGGGAGGAGAGCACCACTGTATTTACAAAGAATTAAACAGAGAGGAGAGCATGCTTAGCATGTACAGGCAGAGTTCAATCACCTCCTCCTAAAGAGGAGTAAAGGCCAGGAACAGTCAACACAACCTTCCTGTGTGCTCTGGGACTTCTTTCACACCCTAACAGCATACCTATTGGACAAAGAGAGAGAGGATTAATAAAACGCCCCTTCCTTCCACCTAAAATAAGTAACCAATACTCACATGTACCCCCAACACACACTCTCTAGCACACAAATGCACAAAGTATAACTTCATATTCTGGGTTCCCCACTGGCACAGAGCAGAAGTGGAGTGTCATCAAAGTCTGGTGTGGCTCCTTCCAGCCACTGAGGACTGAGATGTGTGCCATTTCAATGAAGTGTCTATTTTACCTTTTCTAAGGAGTTTGTTTCCAGGGCATATGGTGCAGGAACAGTGCACACGCTTCATGAATTCTTTGGTTTACTCTGGGAAGAAAAAATTTCCAAGGAAACAAACCCATAAGAGACTATTCTAGGCAGAAATAAATGAATACCCTCCACCTCATATCCAAAACAGTTACCAGTATCACCCCAAGCCAGGGGGAAATTCCACGGCAAGACCAGAGTACTAGTGGCCACTGGGAGACATGTCCTTAGTCCAGTTTGCTCTGTGTATTGTGCTGTTACTTTAAACTCTGGAGATCAAAATACTTGGATCCTAGGATTTAGGGCTCTTTTGTAAGAAACAGTAGCACAACAAAGGTGTTTGTACTATCTGAGCCCATCCCAGTCAATGACAAATCCACAGCAAAACTGAACGTAGAAAGGGAGGACCTCCCCCAACCCTGAGTCTCTGAGCTGATAAAAGAATAACAAATACAAAAAAATCTGCCAAACAACAAAGCTTCAATTTATTATCCATGCTCATCAGTTTAACCCAAAACCCTTAAAAGCCTGAGGCTGATCCAGCCCCTTTAATACCGGTCCTGAGCACGCCCGGATCAAGGCCCAGCCCAGCCTGCTTTGTCTGCAAAGATGAAAGCCAGGCGAAAGCAGGTGAAGCCTTTTTTGAATCATCACCTGCAATTAAGCAAAGGAAAACCAAGAGGTAAGCTGAACTCCCTTTACAAAGACACCCCCGCAGCAGGTGGATCTGTCTGCAGACACACTCACCACAGAGTGAGCCTTCTCAGGGAATCCCTGGCTGACAGATGTCTAGGAGGAAAAGTGCAGGGACACACACACAGACAGACACACAAATCATACACAGAGAAGCACACAAATATACACCCAGAGGCATAAACAGAGGTGCACACAGGAACACACAGTTGTACACACAGAAATACACATGCATCTACACATAGACGTGTAGACAGACAAGACACAAATACACAGACACACACACCAGACAGAGTACATACAAACATATAGTTGGACGTACACATAGAAATGCACTTCAGCAAAGTCACAAACACAGAGACTCAGACACACACCTGGATGATGTACATACAAAGAGATACACATGGTTACGCACAGATACAACACAGAGAAAGTACAGACAGACTAGACACTCATTCACAAATATACACACAGACACAGAGAAGCACACAGACACACACCTGGATGGATACATCTTCTCCACCAAGTCCTAACCGTGTAATAACTACTGCTGGGTTTTGGTTTTTTTTTAAAGAGGCAGGAAGTACTAAAAGGAACACTCAAAGCAGTCTGTTTCAGGCGGCTGAGGTTTCCATGGTGCAGCTTCCTCATCCTTAAAGAGCATGGTGGCTCAAATGAAGCAGCCCACACTCCACACCACACACCCAACTATCCTGCCACCTTTCAGATTCAGATAGAAAAGGCCATCTGGCTAAAGGTATCTAGGGTTCACAGTCATGGAGGAGCAGTCTTCTGTGGCACACAGACTGAATTAATTCTGAGTGACTCTCCCCTGCCTGTGTTCCTACTATTTTAATAGAAATGGTCCTGCCAGCACATCCTTGTCCATCAGTAGTGTGGACAGCCGCCTTTGCACCAGGAAGCATGTTTGTGAAGAAAGGTTCTATAGAAAGGAAATTGTCCCTGAAGCATGTTTCAATTCGGGGGTGGGACAAGCAGTGGACAATTCTACATAATTTTTTTACTTGAGAAATCACACATTCATCACAAGGACATCACTTGTGATAACCACACAACTTCTGGTGACAAAGTCCAACTGCTTGGTATCTGCACTCTGCATCCAAGGACACCCCCTGGATGGTTCCCTAGAGGCCATGACTTCAGAAACTCTAAGTGAATCACAAGCAACAAACAAGAAGCTACAAAGCTGACTCCCACCGATGATCTCAAATGTCATCCTCCTGTAAAGACGGTTTGGGATGAGATCGTGAGCCACTTGAGTCAGATCTATTCAGACCACCTCATTTTCCAGTCATGGCCTTCCACTTGAAAATCAGTAAGCAGGATCAAGCTGGAGTTGATCTCTGCCACAGGGAAGTTAACAGTGTTGATAATACCTGAGACAAACGGAGACATGCTAGGAGCTTAGGACTCCAGGAAGAATCTTCTCCAAGATGGAAAGCAGCAGGTGTTCTCTAAAGTGACACCTTTAGAGAACAGGAAGGAGGGCTAACAATCCATGGATTCTTCTAGAAAGAAACACTCCATCTAAGACATTTCTTTCACCTAGTGACTCTGCCTCTGTTACAGCATCCCAGTACTTTGACAGTGTGTCTCCTGTCTTCAAAATGTTCTTCTAGTCTCTTCTATCTTCACCTGTGTTTACTGTGTAGTTGGCTTTTTTTGTTTTTAACTTTTAACATCCAGAACATCCAAGCCACTTGACAAGATGACTTCAGTCTTCCACACACAGTTCCCCGAAACCGACACAAGAGCTCACAATGTAGTAGGCAATTTTGCAGGCAAGTACCTCCTACTCTTTCCACTTGTAGTCAACCTCTGATCTCATCCATACACCAGCAATCAGAGGGTGTCTCTCATCGCATTGTTTCTGAAAATAAGAAATACTGTGCCACCCTGAGCATAATCTTGTGTAGGAGCTCAGAGACACAGACAGGCCTGGTGACCAACATGGATGTAAAAATGGGCACCAGAGAGTACCTGGAATAGAAATTATCTGTGTTTGGAGTATAAGGTCACATGAAGGCCATGTTCATCTGGAAGCCAAAGGAGATGGAACTGAATATGCATGAGAGGAGGGAGGTGCAGGTGGCTACACTTGGCCAGGCCAAACAGGCAGCCCTGACTGCACAGGGATGATGGCAGCCTTCTTCCCTGGCACAGACACACACACAGGAGAATGCACTGCTAGAAAGAAGGGGTGCAAACCAAAAGCCTTGATGCCAACTATATTAGCTTCTTATTGCTGTGCCAAAATACCTAACGAAACCCACTAAGAAGGATGGGTTCTCTGTTTCACATCACAGCAGAGGTGCATTCACAGTCAGGATGTACAGAACATGAATGCCAATGTTCAGCTAGCTTTATCAGTCTAAGACCTGGACCACAGATAGTGCTATCCACACTAAAGGAGGGTTTTCCTTCCTGAGTTAAACTTCTTTGGATGCACCCTCACAGACATTCCCAGAGGTGTGTTTTCATGGTGATTGTAAATCCAGTCAGATGGACAATGAAGACTAACCATCCCACCAGCTGTGCACTGGAGTCCTGATTAATTCCCTATCACCTGTACTTACCAAATGCTGGAGACCCCAGTCTGGGAACCCAGCGCACCAAACAAGCCCCTGATATATGGACTTAGTGTTCTAGTGGGTAAGACTCATGAAGTGTCTGCCTTCCAGACTGTGATGAATAGAATGAAGAACAACTAACCACGGGTCAGCAGAAAGAATCTGAAGGGGCTGGAAGTCTGCTCTTTCTTTTTTGCATAAAATATTTGACATTTATAGAAAAGCCACCAGATGGCACAGATAAACTTCCGTCAGCATCCCCCATATTTAAAATCTTATAGGATGTTATAACATGGAGCTATAACATGGTGCATTTGTGCTACCAACTACCCAGTGCGTGAACTCCTCCAGGAAAACCTGGCTCCATTCAGATTTCCTAGTTTCTCCACAAATATCTTATTCTCATCTGCTCTTGTGTTATTGATTCTTCATCATCCCTCTAGTTTATAAACCTCAGTCCTTCTAGGACAAGTCCTAACTGACCTTGAAACTTTTGAAAACACCAAGTATCCCCTCACTAGGGCTTTGTCTGACCCTGTTTTGGCAGTTAGAAAGTGCAGATTGACTTATGGTGGCGGTCACAGAGGTAGGAGCTTCACACACTGTTCAGAGTGGAATATGCATTTAGGGGAAAACTGGCCCTGAAGTGTGAATACGCACTTCTCAACACATTGTATATGAGATATGACCCTTGAGGTGGGTCTTAAGGAATATCATCCTTAAGGGAAGATCTGGAGGATGCAAAGAGCTGACACATGCAGACAGCTGAACGACTGGTAATAAATGCTGGTGTCCTGAAATAGTCAAAAGAGACTAGGCTACCTGGATGGAGTACAGAGGTAAAGGGAAGTAGCACATGACATCAGAGACACCAAGGGTACATCATAGTATATACACGGGAATGAAATGACATTGGAGACAGCACAGGCACATCATAGTAGATGCATGGGAATGAATGTTATTATCACATAAGTTCTGGATGTGCATTAGGGATGACCATAACCGATGCCTACCTGCTTCAGTCTGAGGCTCTTTCATACATGGTGCCATGAAACAACAGATTCTGCCGTCCCCACCTTCCAGCACACCTAAAGGATCACCTGCTGCACAGGACTTGTTTTGAGCTACATTAGTGCTTAAAAACTTGAGCCAGTGACTCCAGAAGAAACCAGACACTATGATGGTGCTTGATCCAGAGCCAGAGCCTTGAGAGAGACCTTCAGCCGTATGCGGAGAAGTCAGTCTGTCAAAAGAGAGGATGTGATAAACATGTAACAGCTCAGTCAGCCATCGCTCAGACTTCTGACCATTTGACCCCACTTCCGCCTCACAAGAGTCTCAGCTCTATCTCATTTCCTGTCTTTGGCATTGATGAGTTCCTCAGATCCTTAAAATGCCCCTCCTCCTTACTTTAAATTAAGCTAGTTCAAGGGGATTTATGGTGGTGCAACCCTGTAATAAGGTTAACTGTGAATGCACAGAGGACAGAGCAGAGGGCAGAAGGCAGACTTCAACAGTGAATGCCTATAGGGGGCCATTCTCATTCAAACCACCACAAAGCAGGATTTTGTTGTTATTGTTGTTGTTTGTACAGGTAGAGAAAAACTTCCCTCATATTAAATTGACAGGACTGTTTTTATAATACAGCTTTGTTTTCATTACATTGACAACCAAAGTAGAAGATTAAGTAAGGCACTGGTATTTACTAAGGCATCCTCTTTCCCTAATTATAATGAGTCCCAACTTATAATGATTCAAATCTATGATAATCACTGTGACAAAGCTCCTGAGGAAATCAACTGATCAGGAGAAAGGGTTAATTTTGGCTCATAGTTTCAGAGGTTTCCATCCCTCTTTGCTTGGCCCCTTGCCTTTGGGCCTGTGACAACTCAGGCATGATGGTAAGAGCACATATTGGAGGAGACTGCTCACCTCAAGGTAGCCGAGAAACAGAGAGCAAGTGTACAACCTCAGTGTCCTAATTTCTTTCTGCTAGGCTCCAGATCCTAAAGTGACCACCATCAGCTGGAGGTCAAGCCATTAACACATAAGCTATGAGTGGACATATAAGATCTTAACCCTAACAGATACTCTCTGAAAATGATGGACAGTGACAATTAGATGCAGCTCCGTTGTCCTCATGGTCATGAGTCTGAACAACCTACTTTATAGTGCACTGTGGGAAATCCAGGAGATACATGAATATCTTACAATTCCAAACTTATAAAGCCTATGATTAACATTTTTTTTTAAAAATGTATAAATGCAAAAAGGAAAAGGGGGCATGGGATAGGGGTTTCCTAAGGGGGGTGGGGGGGAATGGGGATAGGAGATGCCATCTGAAGTGTAAATAAAATATCTAATAAAAAAAAAGAAATCCAGGAAAACACAAATAGACAATGGGAGGAAATTAATAAATCCCTAAAAAAAACCCCAATAAACCCAAGAAGAAACAAACAAGTAAAGAAAAAGAATAAAACTGTTCAAGACCTGAAAATGGAAATAGAAGCAATAAAGAAAACACAAACAGGGAATCCTGGAGATGGAAAGTCTAGTAAGTGAATGGAAACTATGGACGCAGAATCACCATGAGAACACGAGAGACAAAAGAGAGTCTCAGGAACAGAAGGTATGATAGAAGAAACTGACATACCGGGCAAAGATAATGTCACATCTAAAAATTCCTAACACAAAACATCCAGAAAATCTGGGACACTATGAAAGACCAGACCAAAGAATAACAGGAATAGAAGGAGGAGGAGAATCCAACCTCAAAAATTCAGAAAATATTTTTAACAAAAATCATAGGAGAAAGTTTTCCTAATCTTAAAAAAAAAAAAAAAACATGAAAATAAAGGTACAAGAGGCCCACAGAACACCAAATAGATTGGACCAGAAAAGAAAATCTCCTTACCACATCATAATAAAAACACTAAACATACAGAACAAAGAAAGAATATTAAAAGCTGCTATGGAAAAAGGCCAAATAACAAAGGCAAACCTATTAGAATTACACCTGACTTGTCAATGGAGACTCTAAAAGCCAGAAAGACATGGTCAGATGGCTTGCAGATTCTAAGAGACCACAGATGCCCCCTATAGACTATTATACCCAGCAAAAGTTTCAATCACTATAGATGGATAAAACAAAATATTACATACAAGACAAATTTAAACAAGTTTAAATTTAAACAAATTTGAACAATACAATATTCACAAATCCATCCCTACAGTAAGTACTAGAATGAAAACTCCATCCCAAGAAAGTTCTACTATACCCACAAAACACAGGAAATAGTCTTACACCAGCAAAACCAAAAAGAGGGAAGTGCATGTGCGCATGCACATGGACACACACACACACACACACACATGCATACACTACCACCAAAAAAACCCCAGAAGAATTAATAATCACTGGTCATTAATATCTCTCAATATCAATGGATTCAACTCAATAAAAAGACACTGGCTAACAGAATGGATGTGAAAACAGGATCCATCATTCTGCTGTATACAGGAATCACATCTCAACATAAAAGATAAATAATTCTTCAGAGTAAAAGATTAGAAAAGATTTTCCAAACAAATCGAACAAAGAAGTAAGCTGGAGTAACCATTCTAATATTAACAATGTAAACTTCCAATCAAAATTAATAAGAAGAGATGGAGAAGGTTACTTCATATTCATCAAAGAAAAAATCCACCAAGATGATGCCTCACTTCTGAACATCTATGCCCCAAGCAAGGACACCCACAATTGTAAAAGAAACATCACTAAAGTTTAAATAATCACACGTTGAAACCCATACATCAACAGTGGGAGACTTCAACAACCCATTACCATCGATAGACAGGTCACCCAGACAAAAACTAAACAGAGATATAATGGAGCTAGCAGACATTATGGCCCACGTGGTCCTAACAGAAATCTACAGTACAATTTCCCAAACACAGAAGAATATACCTTCTCTTCAGCACTTCACAGAACTTTCTCCAAAACTGTCCACATGTTCAGTCACAAAGCAAGTCTCAATGTATGCAAGAAAACTGAAAGAACCACCTGTATCGTATCAGACCACCATGGATTAAAAGTAGATTTTAGTAAAAGCAGAAAGCTTAAAAACTCATAGAAACTCAACAACTCTCTAGAGAATGACCACTGGGTCAAGGCAGAAATGAAGAAAGAAATTGAAGCCTTCCTAAAACTCAATGAAAATGAAGGCACAACATACCTGAAGACATACATGAGACACACTGAGAGCAGTTCCAAGAGGAGAGTTCACAGCACTAAAGGCCTTCATAAAGAAAACAGAAAGGTCTCCTACTAGCAATTTAAAACATGCCTGAAAGCTCTAGAACAAAAAGAAGCAAACACACCCAAGAGGAGTAGACAGCTGGAAATAATCAAACTGAGGGCTGAAATCAATAAACTAGAGATTAAGAAAACAGTACAATGAATCAATGAAACAATGAGTTGATTCTTTGAGAAAATCAACAAAGTAGACACTTATCCAAGCTAACTAAAAGGCAGAGAACGAATATCCAAATTATCTAAATCAGAGATGAAAAGGGGGACACAACAACAGACACTGAGGAAATCCGAGGAATCATTAGGTCATATTTAAAAAAAAAACAAACCTCTACTCCACAAAATTGGAAAATCTAAAAGAAATGCACAATTTTCTTGATAAACATCACTTACCAAAGTTAAATCAAGATCAGATAAACAAGCTAAGTAGTCCTATAACCCCTAAGGAAATAGAAGCTGTCATTGAGGGTCTCCCAACCATAAAAAGCCCAGGCCAGATGGTTTAGCACAGAATTCTACCAGACTTTCAAAGAAGAGCTAATACCAATACCCCTCAAATTACTCTACAAAATAGAAACAGAAACAGAAGAAACACTGTCAGATTCATTTCATGGGACTGCAGCCAGCCTTATACCCAGACCACAGAAAGACTCAACAAAGAAAGGGAATTACAGACCAATTTCCCTCATGAACATTAATGCAAAATCACTCAATAAAATACAAACTATATAAAAAATCACACAGCCAAAAGACCATCCACCATAATCAAGTAGGCTTCATCCAAGAGCTGCAGGTAATCTTTCAAGCTATAAAGATCTGTCAAGGTAATACAACATATAAACAAACTGAAAGAGAGAAATCACATAATCATCTCATTAGATGCTGAAAAAGTCCTCGACAAAATTCAACACTCCTTCATGATAAAAGTCTTGACGAGGCCAGGGATACAGGAACATACATAAATATAATAAAGACAATATACAAAAAGCCTATACCCAATATCAAATTAAATAGAGAGAAGCTCTCAGGGAGAAGACACGGTTGTCCACTCTCTCCGTATCTATTCAATATACTACTTGAATTTTTAGCTAGAACAATAAAACAGCTGACAGAGATTGGGGAATACAAAATCGAAAGGAGTAAGTCAAAGTATCATTATTTGTAGATGATATGGTAGTATACATAAGTTACTCCAAAAATTCCACCAAGGAATTCCTACAGCTGCAATAGCCAGAAGCTGGAAACAACCTAGATGTCCCTCAATAAAGAATTTATAAATAAAATACTGTCCATTTATACAATGGAGTATTACTCAGCTATTAAAAACAATGACATCATGAAATTTGCAGGAAAATGGATGGAACTAGGAAAAAATCACCCTGAATGAGGTAACATGGACCCAGAAAGACACACATGGTATGTACTCACTTTTAAGTGAATAGTAGCCATAAAGTACAGGATAACCATGCTACAATTCACAGACCCAGAGAAGCTAAATCACAAAAAGGGCTCAAAGGGGGACTTAATGTATGTCATTGGGATGAGGCAATAGAATAGATGTTGCTGGTGGACTGGGGTAGGGTAGGGGCAAGAACAGGAGGTGTCAGGTGAGAAAAGTATGGAATGAGAGAATACTGGGAAAGACAATTGAAACTGGGGAACATCTCAGAGACAAGCTAGACACCTAATGCAATGGAAACAATGAGAGTGGTCCTAGCTAAGACTCCTTGTAATGGGGGTATGAACCTGAACCTGCCATCTCCAGTAACCAGGTAAGAATTCCAGTGGAGGGATGGGGACAGCAACCCAACCACAAAACCTTCAACCTACAATCTGTCCTCCCTACAAGATGTGCTGGGTCAATGCTGGCACAGAAATTATGGGAGTGGCCAATCAATGACTGGTCCAGCTTGAGACCCATGCCCTGAGAGGGAACCCACACCTGACACTAACTAGAGGGTCAGGAACACTCTGACACCAACACCTAGGATAGAACCCAACATGACCAGCACAAAAAAGTCCGTGAAATGACCCCGAATATTCTGCTATACTCCTAGACAGGAGCCTCAGATGATCATCATCAGAGGGACTTCACCCAGCAACTGATGGAAACAGATGCAGAGACCCACAGCCAAATATTAGGTGGGAATTCTGCAAAAGAGGATGGACTGTAGGATCAAGGACAATAAAGAAGGCCCACAGAACCAACTAACCTGGGCTCGTAGGGGCTCACAGAGACTGAAGCAACAATCAGGGGGCCTGCACGGGTCTCACCTAGGCCGTCTGCATGTATGTTATTGTTGTGTACATTGGTCTTCTTGTGGAACTCCTAACAGTGGCAGATGGGGTGGGGGGAGAGATATCTCTGACTCTCTTGACTGCTTTTGGGACATTTTCCTCTGAGTTCTTTATCTTTTACCACCATAATATGAGGGTTGCTGCCTAGTCTTACTGCATCTTACCATGGCATGTTTGGTCGATATCCATGGGAGGTCTTTCCTTTTCTGAAGAGAAATGGAAGAAGAGAGGATGGAGAGGGAGGAACTGAGAGAGGGGAGGGAGGGAAACCTACAATATGGATGTAATACACGAAAGAAGAATACATTAAAACTTTTGTTTAACAGAATTAAAAAAAAAAACTTTTAAAAAAGTCAATGGTTGATAAAACAAGAGTTCTACTTTTAGAATGTAAGATAAGAAAGTATGTAACCCAAAGTAAAAATGAAAAAGATAATTTAGTACAGAAGCCAGTGAAGCGGACCATGGGCAACCAATAGATAAAAGCCAATGGAGTCATGAAATGGCTCTTTAAGGACTGATAAAATTTATAGACCTTAAGCTCACCTAAGTGAAGAATGCATCACTGTTGGATGAAGGGAGCGGAAGCCATTTTGGCAAATTCTTATTAAGTTAAACACATACTTACCAACAGACTCATCAATTCCACTTCCAGGCATGTACCCAAGAAAAACGAAGAAATATGTCCCCATGAAAACAGTTACTGAGTGCTCATACAGCATTTTTCATAATAGCTCCAAACTGGAAAGGACCCAAGTGTCTGTCTATCAGCTGATGAATAAACAAATATCATCCACTGTGCAGTGAAATATCCCTCCGCAATGAAGAGATCAACTATTGCTACAGTCGACTGCAGAGGAACGGGGGGATTTGAGACAATGGAAGGGTTCTACGTACATATCCAAGCTCAGTGAGCAGAGTAAACTATCATTAGCAAAGCCTATGTATGCACACGTGTGTGCGCGCGCGCGCGCGCGCGCGTGTGTGTGTGTGTGTGTGTGTGTGTGTGTGTGTGTGTGTCTGTGTGCATGCACACACATGCACAGTCCAACACTGCTACCTGGCAAACATGCTGACTGACTTGAACATTCCAGCTTGCTATGATTTTAACTGTCGCTCTCCTATTCTGGACAAGCGTGTGCATCTGGTTTTCTTAACCACCACGCTCTTGTTGCTTCTGATCCGTTTGTTCGCCATCTCTCCACACTTTGATCTCAGGAACCCATCATAATAGCTCCAAACTGGAGCCAGCTCAGCTCTGGTTTCTGTGTTCCCTCCCCAGTTCTCTTCTCGGCCCACTCCACTTCCTCATGCTTCAACAAGAGCCTGTCCTTTCTATGCCATTCCTCCTTGGATGCACAAAGCCAAGTGTAAATGTCCTGTTATTTACCTTGGGAAGGATTGCCGGGTTTATTATCCACACATTGCTCACACATACATGATCTTCCTGAGTATTTGAAAAGCGGAGCTCATGCTAGGCACACATAGACTTCCCCACCTAGTTGTGACTACTCCACCATCTTATGCCAACAGCTTCAAGTCTTTCCTCAGGATCCCTCTCTAGGCTATTAGTAACTCCAATAGTTGATGCACTCTGATTTATTCCCAGACAAACCTTCCTGCCATTATCATGTCTGAACAAAGCCCTCTCCAAGTATATAGGTCCTTGCAGCCTGATCCCAGCACAGGGTCAGCTCTAGTTGTCTCTCTGTAAATTCTTCTGATAGTCAGACGTGTTATCCATTGCAACTTTGACCCACTGATTCTCTGTAAACTCAAAGAATTTATCTCACATAGTCTCCCAACCATTCCCTAAGGAGGGCTTAAACCAGACTCTGTCCCCCAGAGGTCACCTCATCCAAATTCCTATCTTTACCCGCTTCCTGAACACTCCCTCTGTTAGACATACCCAGGATGTTGCAAGCTAATATGAGAATCTTCTCTCAAATGTCTCCTTAGCTACCTACTTTGTTCCTTACCAACAAGGAGTCCAGCCACAGGTCAACCAATTCAAAACTGGCTTGACTAATGCTTACCTGCTGTGTATGTATCTTGTCTCAGTGATGTCACAGCCTCTGCTCAATGGCAGGAGCCAAATCTTACATTTTCTAACTGGACTTAAAGGACACAGTACCTTTAAGGACATATACCATAGCAATCAACATGACTTTCATTTTAAAACCTCCTATCCTTTATAGTAGTATCCCTGCCCCTGACCCCACACCCACCACTGCTGCCACCTCCGAACACCTCTGCTGTTGCCCTGAATGTCCATGTATGATCACTGCAGACACACTGGGCGCCTTGTTCGGAAGACTACATTTCATCCCAACCATTCATGCCATTTTGAATTTTCATTTCAGAAAAGGCCCTATCTTTGCTGGAAGAGACAGCCTGTGGCTCAGTTGGACAGGAGGTTTCCAGTTGTCCTAGGGATGGACTCCTGGACACTTGCTGCTCCTATGAGTCTTACCTAACTTCTAGCTCATTAGCCTACCCACTGCAACTCCCAAACCCCAGTCAGTACCCTCTTCCACTGTGGAGTGGTCTGTCACCTTAAAGCCATAGGGCTTATATCTGTACAGTAATGCTCATGTAAGTGTTTCAGATGCGAAGCTCTTCTGCTTCTACCAAGACTGTACACTCCCTGGCACACAGGGCAGTGCTTTAATCTGTAGTCCTCACAAACTCCAGCACAGCCTCCAAGGACAGCATTGCGTGTTGTTAAAAGACCACTATGGTGGAGCACTGACAAGGACACGTGAGAACCGAGATGCATCTTGCCCCAGCCCTCCCAATCTATTTCTTTACATCCAGCATGTAAGTTCTATTTAAAACTGGGCTCTGGTTCTTTTTCCAAAATTAACGCACTTTCATTTTTATTTTAATTATTTTCTCAAGAAACAGTTCTCAGATCTTTTTATTGTTGTTACTTAGAACATAATTTAGAGGAGAAAACAAACTTGCCTATGTTTGAGACAGAAAAGTTTTAGAAATGGGTAACTTCATTTGATTCCTTCCAAGAGACCTCAGAGCCTTACACTATGAAAGTCTGTTCTCCCCCAACAAAGGACATCAGGAACAAGGGAGAGACTGGACATGAGGAGTCAGCATCTGTCTGGAATCCTGTGAGTCTCCGTGAGAGTGACACCCTTTCCAAAACACACCAGCAAGGGCAAAACTGTATCCAACAAGGTCAATGTAAAACTCAGTGAGGCACGAGTTTCCTCACTGCAGACACTGTCACCGGAACACCAAGGAGGAGCTATGAACCTTTACATTAATCCCATGGTCTTCTTGCCACATACTCTGCCATGTGTCCAGCTGCTTGACCATAAATCCAGACGCCATGATCCAGTCAACACTTAGCCTTTCCACTTCTGTTCCTTCAGGAAGTCAGTCTGTCTGTACTCAACTCTCCTCTAAGAAACAGAAAAAATATGAACGGTCACCATGTGTGCAGAGTGCTTAATAACATAATAACACTGCGACAGTTTTTCAATTCTGCCTGTAGTGACACAGGTCACTCTCACTCCCTTTTGAAAGTCCACCCGCTAGCAAGTTTGCCATTGGAATGGGGTATCACACCAGCACTCCTAGGCGCTGTCATAGACAGTTGGCTTAAAATGTACAGGCCCCATTTACATGGCTTTCTTGAGATTCTGAAGTCCAGACCAGGAGAAATGAACTATGCAGACGCTCATCAAGCAGTGAGTTTCAACAAGGCCTTTCCCACAAGTACCTGGGAGCACATCATAATAAGGACCTCGGAAGACATCACTGGGAAGACCTAGTAGAGTAACACAGTTAGGATCTGGGAAGACATTATTGGAAGTACCTGGATGCTGGAAAAACAGTCACTTGGGAATAAACAGCTATTGAGCCAACACACCATAATCTAACACATCATGTGTTTACTGTGAACCTAGTGCTAGGGTTATGACCAGGTGAGTCTGTGAGCTTGTGAATTATGGTGGCTGTAGTTAAACTGCATTCTCTGTGTGATCATCACCTATCCATAGGGAAGGTGTATGGGGGGACACGTCAAATAGAGTTGAAAGGCAGTCTGCTGAATGTGTCATGACTGTCTGCTGGCCACATGCCTGCAGCTGCGAAATTGTATCTCCCCCGTGTAAAGCTCTGCCTCCTGCTTCATTTGACAGCACTGGTTTTGAAAGGGAACAATAAACATCAAAACTTTTTCAAATGTTTTGTTGTCCATCTGTAGAAATAAAAGTGAGATTAAGTCTATGAATGAATCCAGTCCCTTAGGAAAAAATTTCAAATAAAATTCACTTTCAGGAAGAATAAATCCTATAAAAATGATTATAAGCTTGTGGCATTAATAAGTATCCAAATTATTAATTATAATTTTAAAACTGCATCTCAGATCTCCCCAACTTTATTATCCTTCTGTAGAGAATAACTAAGAGTAAGCATCTGCTTCTCACACTATATCTGAGAACACTAGGGCTTCCTTTTTATTTAATTTTTTGTTACATTTATTCATTCTGTAGAGTGATGCCCAATGTATGCCAAGGCGCATGTTTGGAGGCCTGGCAGGAACATCTTACAGGACTTAGTCAACCAGTTGGGGTCAAGGGCATACATTCAAGTTATCAGCAAACACCTTTACCCACTGAACAACTTTGCCAGCCCCCAAGTTAGGGTTTCTAATAAAGGTTCTTCCTTGTAAGAGAGGCTCATGCTCTCTCCTCTCCTCCTCCTCCCCTCTCTTTCCCCTCCCTTCTCTCCCATTCCCTCTCTCCTAATTCTCTCTCTCTCTTCTCTCTCTCTCTCTCTCTCTCTCTCTCTCTCTCTCTCTCTCTCTCTCTCTCTCTCTCTCTCTCTCTCCTTTTCCTGTATCTCATTATGTGGTTGATCATCAGACCTTGCACAGGCAAGGAAAGTGCTTTGCCACGGAGTCATACCTGCATCTACTCTGCTTTTCATTTTCAGCATGCTTCTTTGGGCGCTGGTGATATATGCTCATTGATCATTAAATAATCACATGCAGTAGAGCTCCTAGAACAGTGTGTGGCATTTAAAAAGTATTCAATAAATATTAGCTATCTGCATATTTCCTTAAAATGTCAAACGCTTTAAAATGTATCATCCAATTTAATTCCTGAATGATCAGTCTTGTTTGGGTAAAATGCCCTAATAGACCTTTTGGCCAACATTTCTCAACGTCCCTTTTGCACTAGGTACTGCAATGTGATGTGAAAGCTGTTCCCTGAGCAACAGATGTTGGAGATCACAAGTAATGCAGGAAATGCACAGAAGAGCAGCTCCCTGAGACAGCTGACTTGTAAGGCCTTCTTCAGTGACAAGGCTGCCTCTGAAGAGACAAGAGCAAACTTACCAAGTAGCATAGTAACAACACTATGCAAATAACACACTGCACAAGAGCCACAGTGGGTGCCTGCTTAGGCTTCCCGGAGAGACAGAATCTGAGGTACCTGAAAGAACAGAAATGATTGCTTATAATCCAAGTATGATGTGAGCAGGCAGCCACCTTCCCTCCTGGTGTGTCTTCCTGACCTGACTTTTATTTGCTGTATAGCTTCAGCAAAACCTAGACAGAGATTTTTTTTTTATTTCCCCAAGACTGTTAAATATCAAATTATAGCTCAAACCTTCTCCATCAGTCCAAATTCCAGTTCCAAAATGAGTGAAGCTGGATTTCTGTACTGTGTCCTCTGTCTTCTTCCCTGCCGAGTTTTAGCAGGGCTAGAGCTATACAGACTTGATTACAGAGGGCCAAGCACTTTTCATTAATGAGTTTGTTTATTTGTCCCATCTGGATTAACCACCAATAGTCATGAGTCTTCTAGGATCCTTGGCTAGCACCTGGCACCATGGTCAGCATATATCAGGGCTGAATTAATTTGAGATTAGAAGGAAGAACAGAGAGAAGGGAGGAGGCAAATATGGTGGGAGGAGACAGGAAGCCTGAGTAGCCTCCCTGAAAATGGAAAGACGACGGAAAGGTTACTGAGAAAACAGGAGCCAGAAGATGCCCTCCAGCCCTCATAAAAGGTCAGAAGATATAAGATCCCTTTAATTACTTAGACTTCTGCAAACCTAAGTAGGAGATCCTCCAGCTTCCTTTCAGAAAAAGCAAGTGGCAAGTAAAGGAGATAGTAGCCCACATAGCCACTGAGCTAAACGAAGAAGAATTCTGAGGGGCCATTGTGTCAATGCTAAGGAAAAAAGCAGTGGACACCTTCACCACGAGTGATGTTAGCAGAGATCACCACCATCGAGGTCAAGCACAAGGCAGCCTCCCTGGGACCTGCTCCGGATCCAGCCAGGTATGAGTCAGGCTCCTGTTTGACTCATCACAACTCACTTGGGTGGGAGCGCATTAGCCCCTCTTCCCACCATGCTGCAATGTTAACTGCCTGATCTGGGGCATGGCACGCACCACTAGCAGTGCAGAAATGGTCCTGTCCTGTCCTATCACAAGTCTTGCTCAGGTGCTCCTAAACACTGGCTCTTACAATAGTTCTAGTCCTCTTCCCGGGTATTCCCTGAGCCTTGGTGGGAGTCAGAGTGTGATACAGACGTCCTAACTGGGGATGAATTTTCTGCAGTCATTTAGCTGTGGTCTTAATTCTTTAGTATTTGAGTTCCTCACACCACTCCCTGAGTCTGTTGAGGCAAACTCTGAGGTGGGAGCTCTATGATCTACCATCTGAAGCCCAACGGAACCATGATGACAGCGGCATTTGCTTTCCTCATCTCCCTTCAAGCCAATGATGCTGAGGCTGACTTTAGCCTCACAGTGATGAGGGCGACTCTGTCTCTCCTAGCCAGACTGTGTCCAACATCCTCAGCCTAGCCTCCATGGCAACTGCCTAGGCAAAATGAAATGTGCCTTCAGAATCCAGACCCAGAAATCTCAACACATGGAAGATGAATTTTATTTACGGGCATGTCTCTTTTAGGACAAAAGTAACAATAGAGTAAATAATCATACAGTTTTACAACCAAGGAAGATAAACACCAGTACCCTGTGAACTGCAGGTTCCCTGTAGAAGGAATCAACTGGAACATTCCCCATGACACATGTCCTGTTCACTGAAGGATGTTCAATGTAGGAGAAAAGTCAATATCCAAACAGCATTGTAAATTTTTTCATCTTAATTACATTACCATATTTTTTTAAATCCAAGGTTTTTACAACACTGATTCTCCAAAACAGAAAGGCAAATGTTCAATGTTTTCCAAATGTATTAACCATGAACTTTTCCACAGAACATGTACAGGCTAAAACAAAAATCTGGCTTTCAGAGACCTCAAACAATGACTCATTGCAAGGAACATTAGCAAGTGAAGATATGTGGACAGAGAGATATAGTTAGACACACTGTGAAATATTACAACTTCCACAATGAGACTTTTCTATACTTTCTTGTCTGTTTGTTATTTGGGAGGAGGGAGGTTGCAAGGGCAAAGGGCAGTGCATGATGTGAAATTCACACACACACACACAAAAACAACTCACAATGAATTTTTTTTTTTCTTAAATCTGCCTTGGATGCAGTTCAGTTGGTATAGGGCTTTTTTAACATGAATGACGTCCTAAGTTCCAGGCCCTGTAACAGAAACTGCGGGTGATCATGAGTATCTATAATATATAGATCTATAATATATAGTATCTATAATATATAGTTCCAGCATTTAGGACGTATAGCATTAGGGTCACAGTTTTAAGATCATTTTAAGTCCATATACTTGTAAACATATGACTCGTGTCAAACATGGCAAGTTTGAGATCAGCCTGAGCTACACAAAACTTGTCACAAAAATGAAAAAATTAAAAACCAGACCAGGCCTAATAAACATACATTTGGAATCAGTCATCAGATCACGCCCTTTTTATTGTCATGAGGAAATGGGATCCAGATGTCACTGGCAGCTTAAGACTGAGACTCAGGTCTGTTTCTCATGCCCGTTTCCTTTAGCATCCTCTCTGCCATGTCTGTGTGATTCCTTGAGTTCATAACGGCCAAGGCACACTGTGCAAGGCCAGTGCAAAGATGTGGACACTGGTGAAAGGGCCATGGCACACTGTGCAAGGCCGGTGCAAAGATGTGGGCACTGGTGAAAAGGCTGGAAAGTATGAGAATCACTCACATGTTGGAAGCAAAATAGCTGCCTCCTGTGTATGTGCCACATCCTCCTGCATGCTAGGGTGAGCACTTGGGAGTTTGGCTTCTCAGTTAATTGCATCAGAGATCTAAGACAGGAGAATTAAGAGCCTTAAGATCGCCCAAAGTCAGCAAGGAAAAAGGCAGAAAAGGTGACAGTTACCTATTTAAATTTTATCAAGCACAAAAGGTCCACAAATATAGAGCTGTACCTCATGCTCAGGTAAAGCTGTGAGGGCAAATGGTGAGTGATGTGAGGTTTAGACTTTAGGAGGAAGCATCAGAAACATGGCAGAGTGCCGCACGGGTGTGCCTGAGCTCCTAGACCTGCCTTGTGAGAGCTCACCTCTTCTGGGTCTTCTGCTGCGCCTCTTCCTCTTGTACTATACCAGGGGTCACATCAAGGCTTCCATCCCCCACTTTTAAAGCAAAATTAATCAAGATTACTAAATTTGTATTCTCTCTCCATTTTTTCTCTCTAGTCAGAAATGAGGGGTAGAGTTTTTGAACTGCTAAGAAAAACTGCTGCACTCTAACTAGTGTGTTATTACAACAGTTTTCATGACCTAAAAGGTGCATGTGCTACTGGTCTTGCTTTGGAAACTACTGCAGAGATTAACATTTTTAAAAGATAGAATTTGAGTACACCAGACTACAAAGTAAAATGTATAGTTAATTACAAGTCAATGTTTCATCATACATGAGATGGCTTGGACCCTCAGAATACAAAGTTTAAGGTTGAGTTTCCCTCACAGGAGTGCATGGGCATTAATGGTGCCTGCTGCATGTATCCCGTGCTGATACACCACAGATGTTTAGTGAATGATGGTTAAACAAGTTTGGGTTCCCCCACATGTGATGAGCCTCTAGAATCCATATGGCTGCTCATCTTCCTCTCAAATGTCCCCTGAAGGTTAGTATGTTCCCTTTGAGAGTGGCAAAACAAATCACCATAGGCTGGGTGGACTGAATAACAGAAACTTACTCATCATACCCTGGTTGCTGAAGGCCAAGATCAAGATGCGGCAGGTAAGATTCCTGCCCAAGCTTCTCTCCTTAGCTGATGTGATAACTGCTTTTACCATGTTGACTTGGAGAGATGAATATGACTGGTGAAAGGCATGTCTAATGGAGAAGGGAATGCGTTTCCAAAGAATATTGGTATGTGGAACAGTTACCAAAGAAGAAAGGCAAACTCTGAATGTGAGTGGCACAACCCAGTGGGCTGGGACAGTAAAAGCCAGAACGCTACACAAGTTCCTTTGCTTCTTAACCAACTGTGCCTATTCCTGCTGCCAGTGTGTGCTGTTGCCAGATTCCATCTTCTTCAGCCTTTCTATATGAGCTTATCATCAGTACCTTTCCTGAAGTGTCCAGCCTCTCAACATGGTACTGAAACTAGTGAGGGCCCAGCTTCATGGACAACTAACCACTGGGCTCTCTGCCTTTCCAAAGTACAGACAGCAATTGTCTGACTACCACACCCTACCATGGAAACCAGTCCAACAAATACAGTCCAACATCATCTATCTTAATCCAGTTGGTACATGGTATCATCTCACTATTCTTGCATGTGCTCTTGCCTCTGTGTGTATCTGTGGCATAATTCCTTCTTCACATATATATAAAAATTATATATATACATATATATAAACACACATATATAAAACATATATATATATATATATATATATATATATATATATATACATACAGATAGACAGATACAAATATAAGTCAAACTGGATAAAAGCTTACCCTAGTCATGTCAGTTTTAGTTAAGCTGGAGCTGTGTTTATGCCGGAAGGTCCTGTGTGAAGTCTTTTTCTTGCAGGAATCAAACCTGGGGAAATGGTGATTGTCCAGGAAACTGGGTTTGCTTTGGGGCTTCTGTTTTTGTGTCCACCCAACACGGGAATCGTCTTCTGTGAACTGGCATGGGCTGCCTATCTTTAGAGTTACCCATAGGTGGTATCTCTTAGTACAAATCATCTCTTCCAATATGATGATGTGAGAGAGGTGTGAGTTTCTGTATCTCTGAGAACCCTCACATCATACACGGATATTCCATCAAGCAAGAATAGCGCTTTGAGTCTTTCGAAGGGATAAAGTTCTGCTTCTCAGAATCTCACAAAAATTCCTGTGAGGAAGAAAGCACTGCTCTTATCACCATTGACAAGCACAATACAGTGTTATGTGGTAGTGGCATATACCTTTAATCTCAGTACCTCAAAGCAGAGGCAGGCAAATCTGAGTACAAGACCAGCCTGGTCTACAGAGTGAGTTCCAGGACAGTCAAGGCTATACAGAGAAACCCTGTCTTAAACAAACAAAAACAAACAAAGCACAATTTAAGAATAAACAAAACAGAGGTCCAGGGACCTGAGCTAAAATAACCTATCAAACTGAGGGCACATAGACTATGGGGTGATCACTGCCAGCTTTGTGTAGTATGGTGATAACATTGTGTCTACATGGAGACATTTCTTAAATCTGAATGAATTTGTCCTGACGCTTTAGGGGCATGACATGTACCAGTGTCCATAACATCTCTCCTTTACTTTCAAATGCTTCAGGGAAATAATTTGCTAATATAGTAATAACTAATGAAAGTGATTGGTAGCTACCTATTGTTATCCACTGTCTTATTTCTCTTTTTTATTCTTGAACATTTTAATAATAGAAGATTGAAGTCACCCATAACTACTCTTTTGTAAAAATTCTGATTCCTAATATATTAATTTTAAGAGCAAATTGAGATCTACTATGCTTGTGGGAGTGGTATGCCCTTGAGAATGACATTTGAAAAAGACCTCAGAAGGTGTGCCAAGGCAAACAGTGCTATCCAGAAAAGTGACTGCTATCAGCCTTGCCCTCTGCCTGAGCCTGTGTCTTGTCTTCTTGTTTGACTTGTTTTTGAAAAATGTATACATTAGTAGAGTATTTGTTATTTCCTTCCCTCCCTCTCCACTCTCTCTTTCTTCTATAATTATTGTCTTACATATATGCAACTTGAAGGGGGTTTTCCCTTGCCTCACACTGGGGTTTTTGTTAGATTGTCTATGGCACTTACAGGGAACATTATCACTCCATGTAATGTTTTTAAACTCTATTTTTTATTTTTCACTTCTCTTGCAAACACCAGGACCCCATGGACACTGCTACCAGGCTTCCTCTCCTGTCTGGGCATGTCTTGGGCACTTAAACATTGAGCCTGGTCCCTTGATTTTGCTCCCTACTTCCTCCTAGCTTGCACCAATTCAACTTTGTTAACTGGACCGTACAAAGATCTGACAAGAAAATTCCATACACACATGCTAAAGGAAATTAATTTTGTGGATGTTAAAAGTTAACATTCCAAAATCCATCTTAAGATTCAATCCAATCACCATCAAAATTCCAGTGTAATTCTTCACAGTGGTATCCTACAGATGTCCATATATTGCAGTCAACAAGTTGAAGCTCTCGTTTACTCTCTAGAACTTGTGGGTTAAGATACAAAGGCTAAAAACACCACATACTTGAGCCATGGAACTTGGAGAAGCTAAGCTGGTACTGATATGTGTTGGGTTGTAGTGTGTGTGGGACCTGTTGTTGGGTTGATGTGTGGGTCCTGCGTCTGCCTCTGGTGGGGACAGAGGCGTGGGAATTTGACTGTTCACTCCATGCTGGCACCGGGCAGATATTGGGCTATGTGAAACCATGGGACTCGGCTCCAGGGATGAAGGGGCACAGTCTGAGGCCCCATGAAGAGCCGGAGCTCTTGGCTTGGGAGCCCCCAAGCCAAAAGGCGGCCAGGAACCAGCTGGTTCTCAGGACCACTGGTGTGTGTGTGTGGGGGGTGTCACAGAAGGGCTGAGAATGAAGTTGGGACATATGGGCTGGATTTGCTCGCAGCAGAAGTGGGGAGGTGGAGAAGCTCTGGCTGTGTCCCACAGGGAAGAGAATTCTTGGTTGCAGCTGGCTCGGCTTGCTTGGGTTGGGTTGGGTTGGTGGTCTCTGTGGCTGGGAATGCAGAGAGGTCTTCTGTGAGAGATTAAGCGGCAGCTCTGTAGGTGAAGACCTGCTCCACTGTTCTTCTTTGGGACCTGCCGTGGGGAACAGTGGAGCAGTTCACCTACAGAACTGCCGCCTAATCTTCCACAGAAGACCTCTCTGTGTTTATTGTCATAGCAGGAAATATACGAAAACTATAACCTGGTATTTTTAGAGAGGGCCTGAGGTTAAATACCTTTTGCAAGGAGGAGGGGCTGGGAAGGAATGTTTAATTGGCTACATCCCTCTAGCCTTTAGGTATCTTATTAATATGGAGATCTGCCTTGAGGCTCTGTGGCCTTGTGGTCATGCCCTCTACCTGTGGAGAGGCTATGGGGCATTGTGCTACGTGACTGAAGGACCCACTCTATGGAGGTCTGAGGCCTTGTGTCAGGAGCCTGGAGTCTGGGAGCATGGCAAAATGCTTAGGATCACCTAGGGTCTCCGGCGATTTCTAGCTGGTGCTCAACCAGAAACCATGCTGTCCTTTCATGGTCCTAGAGATATGGACATTTCATCTCTACTGAATAGCTTTCATAGTACGAAGGTGCATTGTGTGCTATCAGAGTAGAAAAGTAGCATCAATTTTATCCAGTTGGGCACCCTGTTACAATAATGACTGGTCCAGCAAGACATGCCCACTGTGTATAGGGTGGCACAAACACTATGGATATTGAACTTAAAACTACACATGCAAACCATATACAATTTTTAAACAGTCATTTAAATAAAACAATGGATGACATGGTCAATTTCTTCTTCATGGAATGGTTCTAGATCCATGTTATATGTTATGTGAGATGACTTGGACCTGAGAAACACAAAGTTTAAAGTTGTATTTCCCTCATGGAAGTTTATTGGGATTTATATCCCTACTGCCCATTGCATGCACCCAGTGTTGATATACTGTAGATATTTGGTGAATAATAATTAAACCAGCAAGTTTAAATTTTTCTCAAGTGTGGTGAGCTTCCAGGATCCATAAGGTCCTCCCATCCTCCTGTCAGGTAGCCAATGTTGGTAGTATGTTCCTTTGCTGATGGTGACATAACAAAGTACCACAGGCTGGGTTGTAGGTTTATATTTTTTCAAAACCTACTTTAATAAGTGTGCTTAAATGCTTTAACCTCCCTTCTAGCCGACCACCCAACCAGAGGTAGTGGAAAGAAAAGGTTAATAGGCAAAGGAGGATGTGAACCTATTTAGAAATAGTCCTTTGGGGCAAATCCAATCTGGATTGTCAGAATGTCACCTGTTTGGTTCTCATCAATCAGCCGCAGTAATTGAAACTACTCACAAACACCATTCACAAGTCAGCAATAGCAGTTCAATCCAGAAGAAACCTCAAGGCTCTAAATCATCTAGAGTCCACAGAAGTGGCAAGAAGTTGCCAGAACAACACCAGAAGTTCTTTGGTGCATTTCTCTCTATGAAGTCACAAGAAACAATAATAAGCAGAGTGGCAAGGCCAACCAATACCATACATACAGTCTGTTTTATACCCTCGCCAAACACCATGTCTTCTCTCAAGCATCCACTCTAGCAGAATATCATATACCCTTTTTTCAGGTAGCTTCCAGAAAAATACCACATGTCTGTTCTCAGTAAAACATCCTCCCATGTGTCTGCTTCAACAAAAATATTTTCTGATAAGACAGTTTCTAGAGAAACATCACAGGACCCAACTGAGTTTCCAAAAAAATTGGAAATTTCCACTTCACTCAGTGTCTTAAATAACAGAAACTTATCCATCATATTCTGGTTGAAGAAGGCCAAGGTGTAGTGGATGGGCTTCCTCAGGCTTATAGATGATGTCCTTCCCCTGTATGCTCACATGGTCACCCTTGTGTATCCTGAGCTCTTCTTGTATGTCTGTTACACTGGATTAGGGATAGTTCTAGTGAACTCATTTTTTTTAACTTAATCATCTCCTTGAAGGTCCCAGTTCCAAATGTAATTATGTTCTGAGAAGTTTGAACTTCAATTAATGAATTTGAAACACAGGAAAACTCATGGCTCCTTTAGCAGTATATCAAGGCAGAAGAACTCTGAGTTCCTAAGATTAAGATCTAGGCTACCTGATGGTCCAGGAGAGTCATTCACAAACAGTAACAGTAGTGATGAAACAGGAGAAAAAGAACAATTTCAGCGGGAGGAGGATGAGACCACCAGAGCCTATCGAAACAGAACACACAAGTCAAGTTCTGTTGTCTAGATGGACATCCTGTAGTGAAGGAGGGTATTCAAGACTGAGAATGTTCATTGTCAACTATGAGCCTGTAGGTTCACATCTCCACAGGGCATTTAGTGTGTCCTCCCTTACGCAGAGTCAGTGGCATTTACTAGTGAGAGAAGATAAACTCTAAATTTTTATTACATCTATGTATTTGTTTGTTTGTTTTTCTGGTGGGCTTTTTCATTTGGTTTGGTCTTCATTTTGTTTTTCATTTTGTTTTAAAGACAGGGTTTCTCTGTGTTGACCTGGCCATCCTGAACCCACTCTGCAGACCAGGCTAGCTTGAACTCAGAAATTTCCTCTGGAGTGCTGGGATTGAACGTGTACATCACCACCACCCAGCTTCAGCTAGGTTTCTTATGCAACCCATGCTCACCTGCCTAGGGACAGTGGTACCCACTATGCACAGGATCCTCCCATATCAACCATCAATCAAGACAATCTGACAGACATGGCAATCTGATTAAGGTAATTTTTCAATTGAGATTGCCTCTTCTCAGGTGTCTAGAGTGTGTCATGTTGACAAGAACAAGAAACTGGCATCTTGTATGTGGAGATGCGGGTAACTGTATTCCAGGACAGACATGTGGCAGTCAGGGACACCTTAGCAGAGTTGATTCTCTCCTTCTACTATGTAGGCTGTGAGAACTGAGCTAAGACCGTCAGGCTTGGCAGCAAGTACCTTCAGTCACTAAACATCTTGACAACCCCAGAAATCTCAATTCTTTCACTCCCCGGAAGCTTCCCTGACTCTGCAATCTTCTCTGTCTTTCTGTAAGCTTGGCTATCACATCACCTTATCCTGAAGTGGAAACTTAAGAGTTCTTTGGAAAGTCAGTTGTGTTGGATGGTGTTTTACAGGGGTAAAACACATGAAAGAGTGTTTTCCTGAAACAGATACAAGTAAAAGGAGGTTTTGCTAAAGAAGACATGTGAAAGAACATTTCGCTGAAGCAAATACAGGTGAAAGGATGTTCTGCTAAAGAAAGCACATGAAAGGACACATGATGAAGGATTCTTTGCTAACGGCACACATTTATTGGTTTGCCTTACATTGAGTAGCTGAGTTCCATTTGTTAGGGCTCCATAGAGAGAAACACACCAAAAAACTTCTGGTGGTGTGTGTGCCGTGGCTTCTTGTTGCTTCTGAAGACTCTAGTCAATTGACAGAGTGATGTCAGCTGAGACAGATGCATGTGCTGAGGCAAGACCTGTGGAGGACACGTGATGTTTAGAGGATATAAACAGAACTCAATGGACAGTGACAGAAGCTGAGCTAGGCTGGCTTATAGAGCTAGTTGTGCAACGCTTGTTGGCTTCATGTTTTCACTGATCTTCACTTCACTGAGAGGCACAGCTGGGAACTTTTCATGGTATCCCTATTGGCAGTGGTCCCTCCTGCTGAGCTGTACCAATTCAGCTGAGGCCTGGCTGTTCCTGGAAGGTCATGCCACCTCTTCTACTATCCCGACTCTACTGAGTTGGACTGCTGATATATCCATGAAGTATTTTCAAGTGGGTCAAACCTTCATTGCTGACCTGTGAACTGAATGGTTGATTTTCTGACAATACAGACGGGATTTGTTTCAAAGAACCGTTTCTAAATAGGTCCACTTTTCCCTGTATCCTAATAACTTTTCTTTTCTACTACCTCTAGTGGGTGGTGGGCTAGAAGGGAGGTTAAAGCATTTAAGAACCATCAGTAAAAGCAGGCTTTGAAAAAATTAAAGTTCCAGTATCCCAGGAAGGTCAGTTTGCAACTTGACATTTACTTTCTTAAGATCTACAGTTAAGAGTGATAACGAGGACTCTTCTCAGGTTTTCAGGTTCTACCATTACACAGAGAAAGCTCTGGTGCCTCTTCTGCATTCAAAGGTCCAGTTTCATCAGGCAAGAGCCCTATGCTGTGATCATAGTATGTATCACACACCCCAGTTTCCAAATTCAGTCACCATAGGGATGAGAAGAGTACAGGAAGTAAAAGATTCCTACATCTAACCACAAGGTATCACCCTGGAAACACATGGTGTCCTCAGGCATTCCTTCTAGCAAGCACATGTGACCTAGCTGCACACACCTGCCAAGCATATCCTCCTCAACAGTGTTTCCCACAGCTGAGCTGTGTGAAGGCTATGAGCAGTCAAAAAGATAAGTGATGAACAATGTCAGATACTCAGGGAAAATGCATTCCTATTCTGTCCAGAAATTTATTGTTAAGGATCAGACTGAATTTACTCTAATTAGAAGAATTAGAAGCAGTTTCAAGAGTCTTCTACTCAATTATTTAGTTTTAGGAAAGAACTAAAGTCTACCCATGCTTCTAAAGTACACTAGACATTTAATTTTATTTTATGAGCATATAATGATTAAACAGAGTAACAGTTCACAGTGACATTTCTATACATGTATACAATACACTTTGATCATATCAGTCCTGTTTCCCTTGCTTCCCTGCTCTTCCCCTCACACATAGCTAATGCTTCTTCTTTTACTCTCATGCCCTGTCCCACATATGTGAGAGAGCACACAATGCCTATTTTTCAGAGTGTTTATCTCACTCACCATGTGATTTCCAGATCCATCCATTTTCCTGTGAATAACATAACTTCATTTTTCCTGGAGGCTGAGTAAAATGCCATGTGTATACATCACATCTCATTTATTCCTGTTGATGTGCACCTCAGCTTGTGCTAGACCTTTCCTGCTGTAAAGAGTACTGCAATAAACACAGCTGCCCATGTCTCTCTAGTAAGCTGACCCTGTACCTCCAGACGTCATATGGCTACTCAGACAGAAGTTCTGAACTTAGTTTTTTGAACTATACCCACTCTTACTGCCATGGTGAACACATTAGTTTACCTTGCACAAACAATAGATAAAATTTGCCTTCCCTCCTACAGCCTTGCTTACCAACATTTGCTCTTTGTTTTCTTGATAATGGACATTCTGTCTGGAATAAAATAAAATCTCAGTGAGGTTTTGGCATTGCATTTGCCTGATGACTAAATTTGTTGAACACATTTTTATACTTATTGGTCATTTGTATTTCTTCATTTGAAAAATATCTGTTCAGCCTATTTGCCCATTTATTACTGGACTGATTTTTCAATAGTTTAAACTTTTTAGTTCTTTATTTATTCTGGATATTAATCCTATATTGGATGAGTACTTAGAAACATTTCTCCCAGTCTGTAGGCTCTCTTAATTCTGTTGCTTTGACTTTGGTTTTGTTTTGTTTTCATTTTTGAGTGCTATGAAAATTCTTTTTAGTTTTTTTTAAGTCTCCTTGTTTATGTCTGTATCTTATAACATTTTTCTTACATTGTTCCCAAGTAGGTTCAAAGTTTCAGGTTTTTAATTTGGCTCCTTTTTCTATTTTTATTTGCTTTTTGTACAGGTTGGAAGATAGGGCTTGAGTTCTAGTTCTATACATGGACACCTACTTTTCCCACCATCACATGGTAAAAAAAGCTGTGTTTTTCCAGTCTATGTTTTGGTACCATTCTCAAGAATCAAATGACCATATCTGTGTGGGCTTATTTCTAGGTCTTCTATTTTATTTCATTAGTGTATGTGTTTGGTTTGTGCATATGCCATGCTGGTTTTGTTACTGTGGCTCTGCAGTATAATTTGAAATGGAGTACTGTCATTTATCTAGCATTACTGTTCCTGAATAGAATCTCTTTGGCTCTGTGAGACTTTCTGTTCTTTCATATTAATTTGTAGCTTTTTTCCTGTTTTTGTATAGAATGTCATTGGCATTTGATGGTGATTCCATTGAATTGGTGGAATCTTTTCATGGTATACCCATTTTAACAAATCAGTTTCACCAACCGAGACACATGGGAGGTCCTCTATCTTCTAGTGTCTTTTTCAGTTTCCTTTGTGATTTACAGTTTCCACTTCTTAGCTTTGAAATGTCCAATAATCTCTATGTGGTGGTCTTGTAACTTCTACACTTGACTCTTCCTCCAGCTGACAGCCTTTCTTCTTTAGTCCTTTTATACCACTGTGACTTTAGGAAATTCTAGAAGGATGGATCAGCCCCATTGGAACTGCCTTCAATGGATGCTTATGTACACTCCATACCTAGTGTGAGGGGTTTCACAGGCAGTGCATCAGGACTTGAGTTTCTGAAGTTGAAGACTGTGCTTCTTTTGACAGAGTAAACAGTTTCTTGATACTTGTGCACATAAACTCTTGTGAGATGTACACTGGAATGTCTTCTGTATTTAAACCACTATAATGTCCCTGTCAGTTCTGTGGTATCAAGCACCCTCTTCCTCTCTCTGCACTGCTCCAAACAGTCCTAAGATGAACTCTATTGCCTAAAATCTTGAGATTGTAGCTTTTTGGCTAGTCCATTGGGAGATACAGGTATTGCCTATGTGGCTAGATCTCTCTATAACCAACCACCTGAATGACCCTCCCTGTCCCTGCTTCCCCCAGATCTGCTGGACATGTATGAGAATCCTCTCTATTGTTGCTCTCTGAAAGCCTCAGCTCCATGAGTTTGTCCCCTAAATCACAGTCAAGCTACTCAGCCGACCCAAGGTGGTCCCTGACCTGATGCATCCTCATTTATATTCTGTTTCTGCCCAGACCTTAATTGCACCATGATGATAAAGGGAAATTAGGATGAAGTTCATCAAATTGTATCCCAATCAATACACAGTGCTTCTTGCGTCATCCTCAATAAGCCAGAGATTGTACATTTTAAAGAGCTGGCAAGTGCCTGGATACCTCAGCATCTGAAACTGGACATAGGTATGATACCTTCACTGTCCTGGCACAGATACTGTCTTCAATATAGTCCCTTTTTATGGTAGTGAGTTGATGCTGGGTATGCCATAAAACACCCAGGAAAACTCACACTGTGGTGGCAAATTCAGCCACCCAGGATACTTGCCTGCCTGCAAAATCCATTCCTGGGGTAGCCACCCAGGCTTCTTTCTTTACCTACATGTCCACAAGACTCCATCTCTGAAAGAACATTGCATCCTAGGGAATGGCAGATAGAACATAGACAGTGAGCCTGAAGGAGCCACCATGCAGCCATCTTCCTGGAGCTCAGCCCTCCAGTGATTTGTGAAAACAGCCCTGTGGGAATCCTCTCCTCCCAGGTCAGCAGTAATTTCATTTTTATATCAAATGACCCTGATAATGTGGTTGGATAAAGATACCACCACTTCTTTGCTAGAATAGTCTTCAAAAGGAAAACACTACTGGTATCTATTATAGGAAAAGATATTTTGGTTCTCCTGTGAGCTTTAACCAAATCTTTCCAGACTTGCTGAGATACAGATGCTCCAAACAGGGTTGAGCAATGGGGGAACATGTGCTATCTACCCCAGCCTGTGGCTGAGGACTTTCCGAGCACTTTTGCTATGTTCCCATCAGAAGATTCATCGACCATCAAAGTGTTCAGAGCCGGCTAACTTCATCAGAGCTGGCAGGACACTAGAAAACACTCTGACAGCAGCACAAGCCTTCACATGAGACCAAACAAAAATGCAGGTTGTGAAAGATGCTCCTGGGCCGGCGGAATTCCCCTCATTAGCAGGAAGCCAGGCTAGTCCATCCAGAGCATGCCTCCTGCTGCATGCCTGGACTCTACTCTTGCTCTCACTGGGCTTGCTTCTGACAAGACAGCATCACCTAGTGGAGGAGTGCCAGGAGAACTCAGGATATCTGCATCACCAAATTCCTGGGGTGTTGGCTCTCAGATAAAAATGGAGGCTACATGTCATCAACCCTCAGTTCTTAATCATTATAAAGTTTACTAGAAGAACTTCCCACTTCTCAGAGGACAATAAAGGCAGAATAAGTCCAATCTCTATGTTAGAAGTTCTCCTCTGACTATTCAAGCTCACTGTGTTTCAGGTGGGTCATAGAGTAGGAGAGGACACTTTGGACTTCTGTGCACTCCCCTTCCTGCTGCCTCTGCCTCAGGGAAGAGGCTATGGGAAACCCTCTGTGTCTAATGTTTGGATGCTGAGGGTCACCTCTATGGTCTGTGGGAATATTCCTTTACTGAGGACACCATTCCTCCCTAGACAACTTTTCCTTAGAAAAAATTTTCTGGGCTTACACATACTACAATAGCTTGAGAATCTAGAAAAAGTAAAAAGTGAAAGAACATTTGCAATGAGCAGGGTCATCCAGAACAAGGGCAGTGTTTTGATGGGCACATTACTAACTGTAACTCCTATGGCTACGAGATCAGCTCAGTTTTTGTACGGACAGGGATGTCTCCACATTCACCCATCAGAGAACTCAGGGCTTCCTTTCAACACATACTGAACTACTTTCTGCAAGACTAAACCTTAGTAAAACATTCTTCTGTTTTAATATAGTTTAATGCAACTATGAGAGTCACTCTATTGTGGAGTTTTAAAGAGAGTTTGTATTTGTCTTTTTCCAAATAAAATTTATCTTAATGGAACCTTCAAGATATTCCCAAAATATGCTCACATGCTGGAATGGCCCATAATATATTCCTATTATTTTCAAACAATTATTTCTTTCAGGATATCTAAGAGATTCAAATTACACTCCCCATGCTATTCTGCCTAAAGGGTCTGTTTAGTCTCATGGGGGATGGCAAAACTAACAAGGTAGGACTGGAAGATTGATGGGGCATTGCAGTCATGCAGCCTGGTACCTTCTGGGAGACCAAAGAGAAAGGGCCAGACTGCCCTTGGGTTCTGAGAGTTTCTGCTGAGAGTGCAGTGGTAGCCACAGGTGCCTCACTCATCTGCAGCAGGCCCTTTACAAACTCAGCTAGGAGTACTGTTGGAGTGTGGCCTCTGCTAAGAAAACAAACAGCTCTCCCAGCACAACACTAGAGTGCTTGCTGCCTGCACTCTGTGAAGGAGGACAGAAGAGTAGCCTTCTACTGTTAGTTGGCACCCAAGGTGCCCAGACTTATCTCTCCATGCTGGCACAAGTGTTCATTTGCTTCCCAAGAAGTCTTATAGCAGGGAGACCAGGGGACAGAGTTACCTCAGGGCACTCAGGAAGCTACTAATAGCCATCATCTTCCTCCTCCACAGTCCACACAGACACCCCAGGCTGTTATCACTGCAGCTGGCTGTAGGAGTTGCAAAGGCACTGGCTACACTTATTGTTTCTCAGGCTACCATCAAGCAAGGTGAAGCAGAAGAGTTCCAAGGCAGCTAGCTACTCACTGGCCCTCATTGTCATATTAACCCTGTCTTCCATGGGACATAGTCACCTACATCTACTCCACACCCTGCACTTGTGTCTGCAGTCCCTAAACTAGAATCCAGAATGCCAGGCAGCATCTGGTCTGCGGCTCACAGAAACTCTTGCTTTACTTGTGCAAAAGTCCTCACTCCTAGGAGAGCAGAACCAGCCCTGAAAAGCCTGAGACAAGGACACAGGTTATGTGTGTCAGTATCTGTGAGGCCACCCTTCTTCCAGTCCTCTTTCTGATACCCCGAGGAAACACTGCCTGGTAAAGGCCCTGGTCTGGGACATGGCCACATCCCTTTGAGTTCCACTTCCACCTCTGTTAGGTCTGTGGTGCCCTGGGATTATAGCCTGGGACTAGAGGCCGGGAAAGGAGGACCGGAGAAGAAGAGATGCTGCTCAGAGGTACAGAGTCTTGGAGCAGTGCTGTGAGCTGGTGTACTGCACGGAGAGCACAGTTAATAATGAGGACAAGTGCTGGCAAAGAAGCAGGGTTCGGGAATACTTGTTCACTGCTGGGAGAGCACAAGCTGGCACCGCCACTACAGAACTCAGTGTGGACATTACTCGGAAAGATGGAAGTAGATCTGCCACGTGGCCCAGCTGTACCACTCTTGGGAACATACCCAAAGGACTCCATATCCTAGTGTAGAGATACAGATTTCATCTGTGTTCATTTCTATTCTATCCACAAGCAGCCAGGAAATGAAAACAGCCTAAATGCTCACCGACTGATGAATAGACAATGAAAATGTGGTATGTTTACACACTGAAATATTATTCAGCCTTTAAGAAAAACAAAATTATGAAATCCACAGGTGAACAGATGGAGCTGGAAAGAATTATTCTGAGTGAAGAACCCCAGACCCACAAAGACAAATGTCCCATGTTCCCTCTTATTTGTGGATATCAGTTTTGAATCTAAAGATATGTGTGTTTCATTTGGAATGCCACAGGAATCAAGTCATTAGTAAGGGGTCGATGGAGAAGATTTCAAGGAAGAGAAGATAAAACAAAGTAGTGTAATGAATTAATGTGGAAAAATGAAAAAGGAGGGGTTAAATTAATTAATTTCTTTATATTAATATATTATTATATATAATATAATAACATTGACTTATATAGTTATCATTTATTATTAATTTAATACAAATAATTTAAAATGTGGAGGATGGGAGAGCAGGGTAGAGTAAGGAATCCAGTGAGGGATAAGTAACAGTACTAGAGAGAAACTTAACTATCCGTCTTAACCAGCTGTGAACCCTGAAAGCTACAATCAAGACTGGTGCAGCAAGAAAGCCCCGTGGTGCAATAGTGACATGAACCTCGTGGGAGTGACCAACCACTTATGGTTACATTTAAAGACTGCTCTATGAGATAAAATTCATTCCTCACACTACTGCTGGAAAAGACCCTGTGACAAGGCCGGTAATAGGCCCTCGAGGAGAATCAAATCATTCTGCTTACTATAGTATTAAAGTGACTCCTAGTGACTTCTCATTATACCCGCTGATTCATGCATCCCTCAACCCTCATCAGAGAAGCGTGTTTCAGTGATAGATGGTAATTAATAAGAAGAGCCATAACTTGGCATGGTGTAGAAAATAAGCTACTATGGAATGCTTAGCCCTAGAATGGAGCATCTATATACACTCTCTCCTTCCAAGGCTCAGGGATCGTTGGGTAAGACAATGGGCAAAGATTATAAGAACCAGAGGCTACAAGGAAACAGCACTTCAGACACAGCAGGATACATATGGACTCACAACAGCTATGACAACATGCACAAGATCTGTGCAAGCTCAAGCCAGACCAAATCTCCTCAGAATGGAGAGGGAAGGTGAGCATGAGATGCCACTTCTAGCTGAGGAGCTTTTGACTATTGACAGCTACTGAGAAATAGAGAATCTTTTTTTTTTTTTTTTTTTTGGTTTTTCGAGACAGGGTTTCTCTGTGTAGCCCTGGATGTCCTGGAACTCACTCTGTAGACCAGGCTGGCCTCGAACTCAGAAATCCACCTGCCTCTGCCTCCCAAGTGCTGGGATTAAAGGCGTGCGCCACCACCGCCCAGCAAAAATCCATTTTCATTAAGAGTATATAGCCTCTAGTAAATTGATCGTGCTCCCATAGAAGGTGACACAACCAAGAATAAATGGGCAGCACAAATTAGAATCAATGTGTTTAAAAACAAAACAACAACAAACTAGAAACTAGAAACAAAATTGTGGAAGGAAGGGGGATATGCCAATCTGGGTGGAGCTGGGAAAGAGAGTAGTGAGTATGTTCAACTACACTGTAGAAAATTCTCAAAGAACTAATAAACATGAAAAATAATACATTATAGATTGCAAATTTGCCAAAAGAATAAATATTCAGTCTCTGGGAGCCCCCAAGGACCCAGGTTAGTTGGTTGGTCTTCTTGTGGTCCCTGAACCATCAACCAAAGAGCATACACGGGCTAGAGTAACTCCCCTGCCCCCTGCACATATGTAGCAGCTGTGCAGCTTGGTTTTCATGCAGGTTGCCCAAAAACTGGAGCAGGGACTTACCCTGGGTGTGTTGCCTGCCTGTGGATCCCATTCTCCTAACTAGGCTACCTTGTCTGGCCTCAGCGGGAGAGGATGGGCCTAGTCCTACAGTGACTTGACCTGCCAGGGGAGGTTGATACCCAGGAGTGCCTCTCCCTTTGCAGAAAAGGGGAGAGAGGAATGGGGGAGGGGTTGTTGTGATGAGTGTAGTGGAAGGAGGGGGGCTGCAATCAAGATTTAAAGTGTACAAATAAATTAATGGAAAAAATGAACAAACAAATAAAAAGAACAGATGTTTAATATTCTCTTCACAGAAAAGAGAAGTTGGTAAAGTGATGGATACATGAATTAAGTTGATTAACTCTCCATGATCCAAACACAGATTAAATCACAATGCACACAATTCTCACTGACAACTGAATGTTCATTTTTAGGGTTAGAAAGATACATCAGCAGTTAAGAGCAATTGCTACTTTTGCAGTGGCAAAGGTTGAATTTGTAGACCTGCATGGCAGCTCACAACTGTCTGGCTTTAGCAAGTACCAGGCATGTACATGACATGCACATGATGTACATACATATATGCAGGCAAAACATTTATACACATAAAATAAAATAAATCATTTAACTTTTAAGATTTCATTTTATTATTTATTTGATTAGTTAGTTTTTGAAACAGGGTTTCTCTGTGTAGCCTTAGCTGTCCCGGAATTTGCTCTGTAGACCAGGCTGTCCTTGAATCAGTCTACCTCTGCCTCTTGAGAGCTGGGATTGAAAGCAGGTGCTGCTTTCAAGGTACCACCACCAAGATAAGATTTAATTTTTTAAACTAAATTATTAGAAGAAATATATTTTTAATAAAGTTATTTTGACTAATTAATAAAGTAAGAACAAGCTGGGTATGCTCCCAAAGTAAAGTGGAAGGGAGGAAAGTGAGCAAGGTAGTCAGGGTAAGGGAAGAGAGAGGAAAATGTGATTTCCTTGGGCTTGTCATCATCCACATGCTTTCATGCTTTGAAAGGAGAGACAGAATGGGTGAGTGGCACCAGACACAGGAAAACACAACTCAGCAGTGCCAGCTGCAGAGAGGGAGGCACAATGGTGGTGGCCACACCCAGCACAGAAAGGCATCACAGCTCAAAGTAAATGGTAACCAATGGAGCCCATGATGTCGCCCCAGCATCAGGGAGAGCATGCTGACCTGCTCTATTAACTCATCCAGAACACAGTCTCGAGGGCCACTCTTAGATTTATGAGGCCTATTATTGAGTTGTAGATCAGCCTAGATATTGCATGTCAGTATAAACACCTTTTCACACTCTTCACCATATAACTTGTCATTTTTAATCTCCCACACTGATGTTCAACATCTCCTTACCATCACAGTGTAAATACAGCATGGACCATATTTTCCATGTGACTAAAAGGAGTGACTGTATTGCTGATGGGGGATCTTTGATTTATTTCATCTGATGTGCCCCAGGAATATGCCATGATTTATGTCTCCACACAGCAGTCTGATTAGTTCACTCTGGGCTAAAAAGGCAAACCATTAAAGGCATTATGATTTCAACCAGAATGTTACCCCAGTAAGCACAACAGTGACATCTTGTGCCTTGGAACATATGCGTTAGCAGAGACCTGTGCTTCTTAATTAGCGTCAGGATGATGGAACAGATGTGACCAACCAGAACAACTGAAATCTTTTGAACACACTGAAGCAGGAGCTACAGAGATCACTCAGTCAGTTAGTACTTGACTCGAAAGCATGAAGACCCGAGTTCCATCCCCACACCCCATGCAGTTGCACTTGTAATACCAGGAAAAGTGAATGAGATGCAGAAACAGTGGTCCCCTAAAAGCTCTGGAACCAGCTAACTGTGCCTACTGTGAGTTCCAGGCCAAGAAGAAACCTTGTCTCAACAGAAAAATAAATGGAAAGTTCTTGAAGGACAACACCTGAAGCCATCTTCTGACCTCTACATGCACATGTGCACCCCCACACATGTACATCTACACAAACAGAAAAATTAGCTAATTCTTAATTAAAATACTGAAATGTTTCCATTGATGAACCAGTCCCAGCCATATTTGGGGGTGATGAACAATTCCAATGGAATGCCAGTTTTTGTTTTATTCCAGATACAGCATTTGTGGGTTATATAAAGTTCATGGGCAAGAAGCTACTATGCCACAGGCATGACTTCCCAGCAGGTTGCTGAGAAATCTGGGACTAGCACCTGGTTGGAGAGAGCTTTTAGGAAAGAAAGATGTATAGCCTTGCCTAAATCACAGCTCACCAACCTACCCAGGTGGTGCAAAGCCTTCTGGGAGGTGACACACAAGACTGACAATTATTCATACAAGAAGCCTAGCATGGGGGTGAGAGTGGAACACCAAGCCTATGAGGAAACACCACCACCACCAATAACAGACTAGAAGAGAGACACCTACCTTGATTACCCACTGAAATGATGAGATAAGGAATTTTAAGCACTTATGACTACAGTCCAGGAATTGATAGGGAAAGTGACAAGTCTCACCAGAAAATCAGTCTTAGAAAGAGTCAAGTGCAGACCTTAGAATTGGAGAGCACAATAATGGAAACCAAGAAGCTGATAGACAGATGGGCTTCACAACCTGTGACTCAGCAAGAAGCTGATAGACAGATGGGCTTCACAACCTGTGACTCAGCAAGAAGCTGATAGACAGATGGGCCTCACAACCTGTGACTCAGCAGACAACAGGTTGTAAACTGGAACTGAGACATGGAAGATACAAGGAAGAGTATGAGAGAGTCCTGAAGCATGGGGAAAGGCCTTCCTACACCTGCTGTTTGAACAGGGAGATAGATCACTCAGTGAAGAGTAGATTAAAACTCCGTCATACACAGCGGAAAGTTGCTATAGTCCAGGCGACTCACAAGTCTGAGTCAGACGGATACCATGCCCAGGAATTTAAGGCAAGCCTGGGCATCACTGTAAGACTCTACCTCAAAAATAAAAAGTTTTACAAAACTAACACCATAATTCAGTTATGAACTTATAAACTTCTACAAACCTGAAGTAGGATAAATAGAGAGCAAAGAACACCAGAGCCATCATCTTGCTTGCCTTGAAAAACTTTAAAGCATAGTAAAAGGTCTGCAGAGACAAGTAAGTCCAAGCCTGAGAGCTGAGCAATCCATAAAACTGACAAAAGATTAAAACCCACAGGATATTTTTAAATCAAAGATCAAAGACAATGAAAGAACAGCTTACTTCCCCAAGTCCTAGAGGCCTTGAGTTACTTCAGGGAAGACTCTGAATAGTAGTTCTCATGCCTTCCAAGTCCATGTGCCTCACAGTCAGGCCTCTCCTGGGCTCTTCCACCCTGGTATCTGCAGAAGAACATCAGGGCTCATGACAAGTCCTCCTCCTTCTGACATTGCCCTCAACTCCAACCAGAGCTCCAGGATCTGGCGTCCCACAGCTTCTCCATGGTGTATAAGATCCCTGTTTCTATAGATCACAATGCCATTTCTTCACACTTGCCTTAAATACTTGGTCAGTGCACATTAATCCAGAGTTTTGTTTTAAGCGATCTCATTCCCAGGCTCAAATTGCCCATTACTAACTGAACCCAGCCCTAACTATTATGAAGATGAATACGATAGAAAAATTCTGTATTCTCAGTTCATAGCCCAGAGAGAGCCCACATGGAGATAACAGAGACATAGTGCCAATCTAGAGTACAGGATGGCATGGGCCAGAGACTGTTGCTGGCCAAAGACTGCTGCTGTCTGTATTTCTTGGCCTGTAGAAGGCATTGAGAATGTCCAGGGGAGGTACTTCTTTACTCACTACTTGGTCAGACAGAATCACGCAGAAAGGCTTTACCTGTTTACGCGCTTGTGTGTGTGCATGTGTGGGGGGGGGCAGAGAAAGAAGGGGGACAGGGAGGCAAAATGAAACACTGTGGGTAGCACCTTTCAAAAAGAAAAAATAAAAAACAATGAACCAAAGTAAAGGAAAGGCTATCCAGCCCCCACCCTGCATGCCCTCCCTCCGAGGGTACTTCACTCTCCTGCAGTCCCCTGTCCTGTGGAGGCAAGCTTGCCAGCCAGAGCCTAGGATGTACAGGGTTTGGTTTGGCTCTTTCAGAGCCTCTGTTCCTCTTGTCTCTTCCAAGGCCACCTAAGGTTCTTACTCTCTATCACCATGGAAACTTCCCTGATGGGACTTTGCCCTGCTGGCCTGTCACTGCTTCAGCACCAGTCTCTCCAGCAATCAAGTCCCCCAAGAAAACACTAGATGCCCCCTTAAGTCTATATGATCTCCTCAAATCCCTCAGTTCAAGGCAAGAACTACTTATTGTAACAAATGAACACCCCAGTATCTAATGTAGCCACTTTCAGAGTTTTTAAAAATTGAACCATCAACTTATAAAGGAAAGTGGGTTCCCTCTGTAGTGATCACATAAAAAGCCACTAGCCACAACTGCAGGTCTGTGCACACATGCACTGTACATACATGCACACACACTTATACTCTAATGAAACTCACTCCTCCACCCCTGCAGCAATGAGACATTCCTTTATGCAATATATTCCACCCAAGGTCAGAAAGAAAAACTTAAATAAGAGAAAAATTATTTTCCTGGGATTTTGTTTTTGTTTTGTTTTGTGGTTTTAAGGCAGGTTTTCTCAATATAGCCCTGGCTGTCTTGGAACTTGCTCATAGACCAGGCTAGCCTCAAACTCAGATATCTGCCTGCCTCTATCTCCTGAGTGCTGGGATTAAAGTGGGTGCCACCACCACTCAGCTTTCCTAGAAATTTTTAATGTTATAAAAAGTTGCTTTTCACTAAATTAATAACATAATTTCCATCCAAATATTAACATTAGTTTAGAAATTTCAAAATAAAAAAATTACAGTTCACCTGAAGTCTTATATGCAGACATAAAAAAGAACTAGGTAGACTAGTATAACCAGAAAACAAAACATATGAAGAATCCTTACAACAGCCCAGATGGAAGAATATATAATTCTATGTTTGAGTATAAAATATATAGACCCAAATTAGATCCTGATTTATAGGAACTTCCTCTACAAAAAGGCAGCATCTGAAGTCCTCACAGTATAAAACCTTGTACAATAATTAGTGCCTAAGGGCCAGGGACACTGAGGAGGGTGGGGTTACCTAGCATTCCCAGTATAACTAAAAGAAGAGAGAGAAATGTAGAAGGGGACAGGGAGGGGGGAGGAGGGAGAGAGAGGGAGAGAGAGGGAGAGAAGGAAACAGCAGGGAGTGAGTTAGGAGAAGACAGAGGACAACACTGAAAGAGAACAATACTTAGGAATACTATATTGACATCTGAAAAAAATTATGCCTGATTTTTATCTCATATCTTACCTTAAAATAAATTAGATGTTGATTAAAGTTGAAGGGTAGAGATAAGACCAAAAAGATAATAAAAATAATTATCTGGCTATTGCTGCAATCTATAAGTGGAAAGGACTCTCTAAGATTGACATCAAAGCTGAAACCATAAGTACTGGCTAATATGAACACATAAAGTGTCTGTATGTTGAAAAAAATACTGTTTATTGGTTCAGATGCAATTGTGATACCATGATGTTAAAAGTGAGAGAGGTTCAGTTGAGTGACAGAACAAAGTTTAAGGTCACATCCATCCCAGCAAAAAGGCAAAGGGCACCTTGCTGACTGGTTACAACTGGTTATGCCCAGAAATTGCATTCACCAGCACAGCAGGATGGGGGTGGGAGGTTTATTATATCAGAGAGGAGGAAAAGGCATTCCAACTCCCTCAGCCCACAGAAAAACTTTTATTATTATTATTTGCTCAACAAGTCTAGCAACATGTAAAAAATTATGTATCTGTCTTTATATCTATTTCTATCAAAAAGCTAGGAATTAGTTATCTATGCCATGCTCAGAAACTAAAACCATGTACAGTTCTACAGTGTGCAACTCATTACCACTGAGACTATTAAAGCTGAGACAGAACCAAACTATGCACTCAGAGGTATCCTCATGCCTGCTTATTGTTTATTTACTATACAATAATACATTTAAGAAAAACAATACATGAGAAAATTCATATACAATGAATACATCTATATAGGACAATCAACCAAAGTTCTGACTCTCAGCACATCCGTAATTCATGATATCTGCAAGGGGAACAGTGTGAGAGTATATACACAATAACTTTTAGTCTAGAACTAAGAGAAAATTCTAGAGCACTGTTGAGACAAAAGAAAAATGGTGGGAAAGATAAAAACTTAAATTGACACAAAATGTGCATGATTTACATTCAATGCTCTGTGGGAGATCTCCTTGTTGTCACAAGCTGGTTCCTGCTCTGATGAACTTCACCTCTTCCTTGTATGTTACTAGAGTGTTTTATAATAAAGATGGCTTCCAGTGTATTATGATACAGACATAAAGCGAAGTGTTTAGGGTGCCAATGGATGTGAATCAAGGTGAGCCCAAAGTAAGTAGAAGGAACAAATCATAAAGGGAAAGTCTAAAATCAAATAGAAACTGGAAAACAATGTTTTGTGAATACATTCATGTTGGGGGGAAAGAGGAGACTTCACAATGGAAACTTCTGGTCTACGGGGTAAGGAAAGGCCACAAGAGTCAGCAGTTTAGGCAAAAATGAGTTCTGTGAATCAAACAAATCAACCCAAGAAACACAAAAAGGATGGAGAAATGTAAAGCCATTCCAGAGAAACAGTTGATGAGTTTAGTCTCTTACAAAACCTGCCTGCACAGTCCTAAGCCCAGATGTCTTCTCTGGTAAAGTCTATCAAGTCTCTAGAAAAAGCAAAGAGGCCAAAAGCAGATGTGTCAATATAAGAAAAACTATAGGCAATCACCCTAGAGGAGATGGATACAGAAAACTTTAAATATTAGCAAAACTAATCTGCAGTGCACAAAATGATATAAAACAGATAATAGTTCTCAATACCAAGTACATGGTTTTCAAACATCGATAGTATTTTGGCAAAATAAAGGGATTCCTTGTCAGCCTGACAGAGAGGTGTCTGGACGAAGCCTATTGCATGAGTGAAACAATGATTATGTTTTTAAAAATTGAGGTGAAAAAAATCCAATCTCACTCTGGGTAGCACCATTTCCTGGGCAGGAAATGACAAACTGTATAACGGTGGAGAAAGCAAGCTGATGTATTCATTGATCTCTGTCCTTACTTATGAATATGATATTGTCAACTCCCTCAAGCATGTGATTTCCCTCTTATTGTAAGCTAAAATAAATCTTTCTTTCCTAAAACTTTGTTAAGGGATTTTATCACAGTGACCAGAAAGAAAACTGAGAAAAATTATTACTTTCTAATTAATAATAAATTAAATATGCCAGAGTAACAGTAGTTCAATTTAATCTTTTAGTTACTATATAGTTGGAATTATAGTAAGTTTTTCCCTCAGAGCCAGCTAACTTACTTTTTTACGGTTATCAATTATTAGATCAGAGCTATTGTGATGTTACAATTTAACAGAATGCCCTCACATACAGGTACTCTGAATTTAATACTGCAAGTTCTACTCAGCCATAAAACTGCAAATAAATGAGTTTAAAGTTTTAAAAAGATGATAGACAGTTTACAAAAGAATACAAGAATGTCCACTTATATGAAATAATGTCCAAAATTACGATTAAAGAGTACAGTAGGAGTGTGAGCAAGCCTACAGTCCCAGAACTCAGAGAGACTGAAGCGGGAAGATACAGTATCAAGGACAGCCTCAGACAGGGAGGCTATCCCCGACAATACTGACAAAAAGAATACAAAAGTTCTGGTATAAAATGAGATCGGTAATGATATCGATGGTTAACTCTAATGTACAGAATTTTAAAAAACAGGGTTCTTACATGTTATCAATAGGAGTGTATGTTTTTATAAACTATTGGATAAAAATTTAACCATGGATGTCAATTTTTAAGTCTGTATAATCCTTTACCACATTTCTCAGAATCAGCCCAGTGGGAAGGCCACTGGGAACACTGGAGAATGTCTGTTGTAGGTTTGTTCATATGAGTAAGTACAAAACTAGAAAGAAATTTACTGTTAAACAATGTAATTTTAGTGTTAAACTGACAAGAGTTAAACTAGAACACAACCTTTACCTTCACAACAGGACACTGAGAAATGGAAATACCAACGACATAATGCTATACTTACTGAGTCAGAAAGACGTTTCAATACAGAATACACAAGAAGGAGGCCATACAGACATAAAGCTGGACTACAGATCAGCACTTATTATATAAAAATATTCGGGTCTCCTTTGAGTGGTATTCTTAAAACAGGGTTTCAGTCTGTAGCCCATCCCAGAACTCACTATGTAGCTCAGGATGGTTTTGAGCTTATGGTGCCCCTAACCCTGTCTCCCAAGTGCTAGAATTACAAGCATAGGCTGCTTAGTATATTTTCATAGCAAACAAAACTCTGTATGAACGTTTATGAAAAGAATAATAATGATTATTAAAGGACAGTAAGGTGTGTAGTTAGAGGGTGTATGTGTGTGTGTGTGCGCGCGCGCGTGTGTGTGCGCGCGTGTGCGCGCGCGCGTGTGTGTGTGTGTGTGTGTGTGTGTGTGTATGTGTGCGTGCGTGCGTGTGTGTGTGTGTGTGTGTGTGTGTGTGTGTGTGTGTGTGTTGCTTGTTTAGTTGAATGGGTTTGGGGGTTGGTTGGTTTTGTTTTGCTGGTTTTCTGGTTTTAGGGGTTGTTTTTGGTTTTGAAACAGGTAATTCCACAGCCCAGGCAGGCTACAAATTCACTATGCAGCCCAAGCTGGCTTTGAATTCTTAGAAATACTCCTGCCTCTGCCTCCTTAGTGCCCCCAGTAGAGCTGTGCACTCAGACTGATTTTCATTTTTACTTTACATCTATTCCAAATATCTAAAGTTTTCTAATAATTCCATATTAATTTGTGGATTTATGTGCCTGTTTGAGGGGAAGGGTGTATATCAATATGTATGTGCAGGCAGAAGCCAGAGTACAACCCCAAGTAGTATCATTCCTCCAGTGCTATGCACCTTGACTCTAAAGACAGGATCTCTCCTTTGGAGCACTCAGCCCTAAATTGGATGCCTTGATCACATCCCTCCTCTCAAGGCTTAACCATTGGCTGGATAGGTTTAAGTCAACTTGACACAAGCTGAAGTTGTCTGAGAGGAGGGAACCTTAATTAAGAAAATGCCTTCATAAGATCAGGCTGTAGGCAAGCCTGTAGGGCAATTTTCTTAATTAGTGATTACTGGGGAGGGACCAGGCCACTGTGGGTAGAGCCATCCCTGGGCTGATACTGAGTCTAGATTCTATAAGAAGCAGGCTGAGCAAGCCATGAGGAGCAAGCCAGTAAGCAACAGTGCTCCACGGCCTCTGCATCAGTTCCTGCCTCCAGGTTCTGGCCGTTTTGAGTTCCAGTGCAGAATTCCTTCAATGGTGGACTATTGTGTGGCAGTGTAAGTCAAATAAACCCTCTCCTTCCCAAGCTGCTTTGGTCGTGCTGTTTCAGCACAGCAACAATGACATATGGGATCTGTATGGCAGAGAAGGCAGCAAGACTGCAGACGCCAGAAATGGAAGATGACTCCAAGGAAAACTATGGCTTCATATGATGCACATACGAACTCACGGAGACTGTAGTAGCTTGCACAAGACCTGCACAGGTTCAATCCAGACAAAATCCCAGCACAAAGAAGAAATAGGCATAAAGTCCCACCCCTAGCCAAGAAGCAATCTGCAGCTATTAGCTTCTGGGAAGGAGACACTGGCTCTATCAACCATGCTCCAGACGAGGCCTGCCCCTTTCTCAAGAGTAATTGATCAACACAAACTGGACTCCATGAGATTTTGTTTGGTGGTGGTGGTTGTTGTTGCTATTGTTGTTGTTTAAGAGAGAAAAAGAACATGAAATTGGATGGGGCGGGGCTCTTGGAGAAATTGGGAGAGGAGAAAGAATGTGATCTAAATATATTCTTTTTTTTTTTAAGAAGAAAAGAAAAAGGGAAAACAGCGGGGGTCTCTCACTGGCCCGGAGCTCCCCATGTCAGCAAGCCTACCTCAGGGGTGGCCTACAAGTACACAATACCACATCCAGCTTTTCTGCTGTGGACTCTAGAAGCCACACTCTAATCTTCATGTTTATAATACCAGCATGATCATTTCCTAGTCCCATATATTAAATTTTAATGTACATCTTGGGTTATAAATTTAAAAACTTAAATGACTCCTTGTGTGGTAGTTTGAATAGGAATTGACACCACAGACTCCTGTGTTTGGATGGTTGGCCATAGGGAGTGCCACCATTAGGAGGTATGGCCTTGTTGGAGTAGGTGTGGCCTTATTGGAGGAAGTGTGTCACTGTGGAAGCAGGCTTAGAGGTCACATATGCTCAAGTCTGGCCAGTGTAGCTCACAGTCCCCTGATGGAGAACTCTCAGCAACATGTCTTCCTGGACCACGTATGCCTGCATGCTGCCATGCTTCCTACCAAGCTGATGATTGTGAGGAGCCGCATTCACCATTACAAGATGGCGCCGGCTTCTGCTTCCTGGTTCTTCACGGAAGCTTTACTTGAGAATGCACCTGCGCATGGCGCAAAAACCGAGTATGACAATTGGATGAAAGATTTGAGCCAATGAGGGATCTGCACGTCTCCCAAAGCTCTATTTAAGCAGCGGGCTTTCTGAGCTCGGCGTCCTTCCCCTTTTCTCCATCTTGAAGAGCTGTTCAATAAATGCTGTCAGAAGAATCCTGAGTGTGGCGTTCTCCTTATCGGCGAGGCTGTGCGCTACAGATGATGGGCTAAAACTCTGAAACTGTAAGCCAGCCTCAGTTAAATGTTGTCCTTTACGAGAGCTGCCGTGGTCATGGTGTCTGTTCACAGTAATAAAAACTCTCACTAGGACAGCTTTCCTTTCCCCTACCAACCTCTCACTGAAGTCAGAACTATGAGACGCATAGCACAAAGCACAAGTCCCCTCTCCACCTTGCTGTACTTGTTTGCCCACACCAATGAAAACAGTTGGTGAACCAGGCTCCAGAGTGCTGGCATCACCCACACTCTTATCTCACCTCTGGCCTGCTGCCTGATGGATGAGTTGTGATATCATAGTATGTAAGGATGCATGCTTAAGTAGGGAGAATCCACTGAATGGTACTTAAGTCAATGCAAAGAAAGAAAAGTATGTGAATACAGAAGAATTCTAAAACTCCTCGGTACATGGGACAGCAACTTTTCTGTTGATAATTACCCTAGTTTGCTTTCTATCACTATCACATACACCATGGCCAAACCAACTTGAGGAGGTTTATTTGGCTTACACTATCAAACCACAATCCACTGAGGGGTGTCAAAGTACAAACTCAAGCAGGGCAGGAACCTGAGGCAGAAACTAAAGCCTCTTGGCTTACTCAACTTGCTTTTTTTATATAGCTCAGATCCACCTGCTGAGAGGTAATCACACCCACAATGGGCTGAGAGCTCCCACAGACTTACCTGTAGGCAATTTGATAGACCCATTTCTCAATGGAGGTTCCCTCTTCCCGGGTGACTCTAGCTTGTATCAAGTTGACAAATCCAAACTAGCACAATAACAAAGTTCCAAATACCTTAGGGGAAAAATCAAGAAGCAACAAGCTAGTATGTTCTGAGTTTTAGCACCCTTAAACTTGAATATTCCAATGAGATAAAGCAATTATCAAACAGATTTCCATGTCTGGTTGGGTCTTAAAGAATAAGTGAGTCAGTGAACACTCAGTCCTTGTGCCTGGTGTCTGGAACTTGGAGCAGGTGGATAGTCGGTATGGGTAAGAGTCTGAGTGAGAAGAATATGTATCCATAGGAAGGCAGAGACACAGCTAGCAGCTGGGACTACTCCAATGTAAGAATTACATGTCTGTGCTCTAACTGGAACCAAACACTCTTCACTACTGAAACAATGAACTCAGTAGCCCTAGCTCGTATCTGTTAATTGCTTTAAAAAAAAAAAAAAAAAAAAAAAAAAAGGTAACAGGTAATTGAGATAACTCCTCCCCTTTCCATCCTATCATACCAGAGACAGCCTTCTCAAGCAGGCAATACAACTGAAGCTGCCTCAAAAGGTAAAGGCCTCCCAAGCTTACCATGTTTATTACTTCACAGAACATCTGATTATCTAAGAAGGAGCTCATTTGGTCTGATATAATTACACATATGCTTGTTTACTCTGTCATCATGCTAGAACACAGCTCAGAGTCTCCCCAGATATCAGCACCACATTCTTGGTCTTTCCAGACTCTGTGGAGCCAAATAAACATCTATTGTTTACAAATAACCCAGTCTGTATCATTCTGTTATAGCATCAGAAAACAGACTAAGATAGAAACACTGACGTGTCCATGGGGATCATGGGGGAATCTACACACAAGCTCAGCTAAATTTGAAACAAAAGAAGGAAACAAGATTGGTAGAAGTTGGACCCTAACAGTGCAGCATGGACTCACAAAATAAAAGCACCCTCAGCAAAATTTGGAGTCACAGTGAACTGCCAGTATGCTTATCCCACTGGTAAGATCAGTCTTCCCAGATGTGTCTTGGAGTTTTGCTCCCCCATCCCTCTGGCTTTAGAGACACCCTACCAAAGTGCCAGACTTTTACTGCTGATACATTATAAACTGATTTTTAGAAAGCATTCTAAACTAATGCACTGTCTTACAAGTTTATCTAGATAATTATGTCCATGAAATGTATAAAATTTTACAATTAGACTCTGGCTCCTAGGAAATCACCATGCTCTGCCCCTCACCACACACACACAGACACACACACACACACACACACACTCTCTCTCTCTCTCTCTCTCTCTCTCTCTCTCTCTCTTGCTCTCTCTCTCTCACAACCTCTTGAGAGCAATCAACTCAGCTTCCTAGTAATCTCATAATTTGCAATTGCCTATGAACACTTTAATTTTTGATCTCTGTGTCTGGCCAAGCCCAGGCATCATCTTTATTGCTCTCCACTCTTCAACACTTCTCAGCTAGTGTGCTGCCCACTGCCCATATGACACATGCACATGAAAGCACATACACACTTTTACAGGTGTGCCCTGTGCTGAGACTATACCATATTTCCCAATGCTTTCAGGTCTAGGTAATGCTTTTCTTTGTAGTATTCAACCCTGGCCACAGCCCTGGTCTTCCACCAACTATGATTTCCCTCTTGGGTCCCACCGCTTGCTTCTGCTCTATAGCTTTGTGATTCAACACTTGGTTTATCTTCCTTCCTAGATTGTGAGACCAGAGACAAGTCATTCTATAACTTGACTTTTAGACCCTGGGACTACAACCTGTTGACTATGTGCCTTGAAGGTTTCATAAAATATTAGGATGAGATGTAACTAGGAGTCAGTCTCCCATGGAGGAGCAGCATAAAGGGAGGTGCAAACATGGAGTGGGACTATCAACTAGCCATAGGAATAGTTGAGAGGATGGAAAGTGTAAGCCTGAGCTTCAAAGGGACAGAATCCCAGGGCAGTCACTCAGGGTGTCTGTTGGAAGCATCCATGCATTTGTTAAACAACTGCAGAAACTGCCTGTGAAACTGACAATTTGTGTGAATTGGGTAAAGATATTATACCCGATTTATAGCATAGGTTCCAAAGTCAAACACTTGCTGTGCCCCCTGTGGAATAACCAGGGCTGGAGGCAGCTCGCAGGAGCACCCATGTGGTACTGGAGCTTCTGCACTGTGACAATCTCATTTTATAGCCCAATCTTTCTAAATGATATCCTGAACTAGGGAATAATTTAGATAATAAATCCACTTCAATTACTGTCCATTAGAAGGAAAACATTAAGCTGAAGCAGAGCTCATGGGAATTACAATCTGTGTTTCAGGTGAGGACTAACCCAATGCCTGCACAGGCAATGGTGCTCTGCACTTCTTACCTGCTCTCTTATGAAAAGAGCACTGGACATTCAAGTGGCAGACTGCTCACAATGCTTGCAAAGAGATGATCCGGCATCTTACAAGGCTGTGTCACAAAGTTGGACTCCCAGCTTTCTGTCAGTCTTCCCCCAGTCTTCACTTTTATTTGACTTCTCTCAGCCATTCTGGTGTTCATGAGATGATCTTGCACTTCCAAATAGAAGAAAACAGCTAACTCTGGGGACACTAGAGCATGTGTGCGTGTGTGTGTGTGTGTGTGTGTGTAAAACTATAGGTCAACTTTGGTTGTCATTCCTCAGAAGCCCTCCACCTTGTTTTCTTGTTTCTGAGGATTTTACCGGGACCTGGGGGTCACCAATTAAGCTAGGCAGGGTGGCCTGTGAACCCCAGGGATCCATACATCCCTGCCTCCCCAGGACTGGGATTACAGGCATGTGCCACCACAGTCAGCTAATTTTATGGGTTCTCAGAAATGAACCCAGGTTCTTATGCTACGAAGCAAACATTTTACCAACGGAGTCACCTCCCTAACCTCATCTTAAAGAGTCTGGCTGGTGCAGCCCTATCAGACTCATCTAGGCCTGGCCAGCTGCAGCCATGGGTGCTCAGGCCACAGAGTCATGTCTATTACCCAAGCCACTTGGACAGGTCAGGTCTCAGAGAAAACAGCTGGTTCAAGGGTTAAGTAAATGTTCCAAAATGTATCTATTTCAGTAATTTCCCTAAAGCATTCCGGAAAAAGTGCACTAGTGATTTACGCTAATATCCATTACAAGACAGAGAAATTTATTTTTGTGCTTGTGAGCATTTAAGAATCTTAACTACCCTATGTCAGCACAGAGGACAGCGAGTCAGGACCCCCTCCCGACTGTCTTCTGTGCAGTCCATGTGACTGCCTCATTCAATAGAAAAACAACAGCAATGACTTTCCTTTTTCTTCTGCCTCATCTTAGCAATGGGAAATTCATCAGGAAGCTAGTGATCCAGCGAGCCTTCAATGACCGTACTGGACAGAAGGGATGAGAGAGGGAATCCAAACACTCTGGTATTCCAGGGAGGGTAGAGAGTGTTACCACATCCTTCACATCCACTCTGTCTTTCTCCTCCTCCCTCGGTAGCATAATTCTCCCAGGCCCACACCAACTGCTATCCGTGAATTCCAAAGCCTCCGAGGCAACCCATTGATTAAATTCACCCCCTTAAGGGTAATGAAAGCAGCGATAGTGCACCTAAGACTGATGGGTAAAATGATGATATCCCAGCCATAAATGGCTCCCAGGAGAAGAAGCTAGGATATACCTAACCTTCGAAGACGCTGATTTTAGAGTTAATCCTACAGCTCATGTGTCCCAGGCTAGGTATAATTAGGAAGCATGTGGTGGGGGTGGGGATACTATGAGCAGAAATGAGACGTTGTGCTTAGGGGAAGAAAATACGCTCTAGGGAAACAGTAACTTTTCTTCCTGGGACAGAGGATCTGTCATTCACAAGTGAGCTGAAATCCCAAGATCCTAAACAGCCAGTGGAGGTACGTGCTGGACAGCACTGTAGTCCTTACAGCGCAGGTCACGTCTCGCCTGTCTTGTTCTAGTGCTTGTGTTTTAGGGTTTTGGCTTTGGGGAGACTCTGATTTCCACCACCAGAATGTTAAGCTATAGGAGAAACTTAATAGTGTTATCTTCACTGTACTGGGTACTTGATATTGTCTATAAAAGGAGAGAGAAGAAGGACTCCAGCAATGAAGGAAGGAAGGGAGAGGGAGGGAGGGAAACTGAGAAGGGCAATGCGGGCCTTGCTGTGCTGTGCGGGGGTTCTAGCCACTGAGAAGGGCAATGCGGGCCTTGCTGTGCTGTGTGGGGGTTCTAGCCCTAGTCTGATTGCTTTGAGTTGCATTTTAATGCACTGTTAATGTAACCCAAGGCCCTGACATCTTTTCACTTATTTTCCCAATCACCTGAGCCAATAACTGAGTTAAATTTAGTTCTTAATTTTTAATTTTATGTAAACATATCCTTTGAAATCCTGCACCACTGAAGGTTTTCTCTACAGTGGCGCCCCTGGAATAGCTCTACCTACTACAGGTGCCCAGAGCCAGCTAACCTGTCGCTACGCCCATTCACCTGAGCACTCTTGGCCCTGCGCCCATGCTCTAACCCCTCTCTGACGCTGTCCACACACATGCTGCTAGCTCCCAGGCCTGCATCTGACTTCTCAGGCCTATGCTCAGGAACTCTCCGCCATGCTCCCTCTCGTGAACAGCTCTTCTTTCTCTTCAGGGTAGGTTCATTACATTACTTATCTCAAATTTAATATTAATAAACAAAACTCAAAATCCCGAAGGTCACACAAGTATTTTTGGTGTGCGTTATTTTAGTGAGACAAGAAATATGAAGACAGTGGCTTACCATCAGGCTAGCACCAGGCAAGCAAAGCCAGCCCTCTGCTTGGTCCGCCACACCTTTAACACAGAGCAAAAAGTCTACAAGTCTCCACTCAAGGAAAAGAACCACCTGCAGATCTGATCTCTGAGGGTGTGGGAACTTTTTCATCTTTATTGTCCTAGTTCCCGCACATAGATATCCAGTAATTAATTAAACATCAGTCATTATTGAAAGATTCAATTATTTTTATTACCTCATACCAAAGCTTTCCCTAAAAGTTTAGGTCATTAAATAATAATGGTTACCTTTTTTTTCCACAGCACTTCTGTTAGGACACACGTTACCAAATGGAATCCTTGTAAGAACCCTTAGCAAAGATTGGAGTGATGAATAAAAGCGATTAAGTAATTTGCCGGAGTTCAAAACACTGGTAAGTGATAGAACTAGTTTTCAAATCCAGACCTTTTTGATTTCAGATAAAAGTTAAAATAAGTTTTAAAATAATGATCTTTACTGGTTAACTCTCAATTAATCAGAACATCCATTTAAAGACAATTCCCCAGGCTCCAAAACTGTGACCTCAAGTAAACCAACCATCTTCACACAGCTGAAAATGTGGCAAGCAGGAACTGGCCTCTCCTCCCTAAGGTCAGTGCTGACCTGCCTACTTGCCCCTTGCAGCAAGTCTTTATGAGCAGTTTTCATAAAATGACAACATATTCACAGCCCAAATACATCATCAAATGTGTGTGTGTATGCACACGTGCATCACGTGCATGCCCACGCTCACACACACAACATTCCTGCACGGTCCCGTACCATACACACACACACACACACACACACACACACACACACACTATTGCCTATAAATAAATTCCTTTGTAAAAGTGGTCCTTCCCCAGCACAGTGGTTTAGTAGAAGCTGGAAAGGACAGTCATAGACAGCACTCAACCTTAGCCTTGAACATCTAGTACAGAGCTGTCGGTTGTTAACTCCTATCAGTTTGAACATCTGAAATGCAAGGCTGTAATTAGAGCCCACGCAGGCAATCCTAGCACAGCAAACCCTATCAGCATGCCCTGCCTTTCCCCACGTGCCCCTTAGGCCCTCCGCCCTAACTATCCCTATCAAAGGTGACAGCTCATTCACCAAGTCTACTGTCTGATTGTATTTAACACATGTTGAGGGCTGTGGATGAGCAGACTCAGTGTTAATTCATTTACAGAAACTTAAAGTTTGATACAACTCCCAAAGAAATAGACATGTTATCAGGAAACTGGCAGAGGAAGGCTTTGCTCTAAAGGGGCAGCAGTTTCCAGCAGTTAGTTCTCTTGAGGTTAAGGACTCATTCCTAGGGCAGCAATCACAGAAATATGGGGGATCCAGATACTCCCAAGCTCCACCAGAACCCTTTTACACATGAAAGGTAACCTAGTTCTCTGCACCCCAATGTCCTCTATGCCTTATTATATTTTATAATATACCACCCACCTGGGCCATTTCACACATTACAGTTTCATGGCATGATACTCTTCTGAAAGTCCCTCAGAGCTCAAATACTGGTGACTCTGTGCCCAGCCAGTAGCACTAGTGAGAGGAAGTGGAATCTTTGGGAGGTGAGGCTTAGTGAAATGAAGTGCAGCAATTGAGGGTGCAACCCTGAGAGACACGCTGACACTGTAGCTCTTTCTTCATCTTGATTTCTTGTTCACAGGAGGTGATGGGCTTCCTCCAACAGGGCGCTCTACCTCACCACAGAACAAAGGGCAACAGAGTGACCATGGACTGAAACCTAGGCCTGAGTAAGCCTTTACTCCTGTCAGCTGCTTGACAACAGAAGCTAGTTACTATTAGCTTAGAAACATTAACATGGGATCAACAGTAAAATTAGTATTGGAGAATCACAAGGTGCTCAGAAACATAATAAAATTAATTTCACATTAAAAATCCTTTTCACCAAAAATATACATATTTTCATTCACATAAAAGAAAAATAAACAGAATCTTAAACCACAAATAAAAATTCCTTTTTATCCTTGAATATAAAACATATTTGGAGTCACATTTTATTGGCACATCTTAAAATGAATTCAATTTAAAAGTACTCATTGTTGATAAATAGACAAAAGAAATCAATGCCAGAAAAGTCATCATTAGACTAATAATGGTAACATTAAAAATCTTGTCACTGAAGTGGAAGCCATGAACAAGCTCTCTGCAGTAGAACCAAGTCTTCCCTCTGGAATTAATACAGCAGAGACCCCTAAAAGATTAATCAGAACAAGAATCAATAACTTCTCAAGTGCTAATAAGCACTGCCTTGTTCTGTGATGTGTTGGGCAGTTTATCATGGTTAGCCACATGGAGATTTATGGAAAATCCATAGTTAGAACCAAAGGATGAGGTAATGCACACTTAGTAAATGAAGCCCAGTTACAATCTATGCCTAACACTGTGAGTTCCAAGGCTGCAAGATAGATCTTTGATTCTACTAGCAACGTACACTCACATACACACACATGCACAGTCACACACACACTCATATACACACTCACACACATACAGACTCATACACATATACTCACACACTCACACACTCATACACTCTCACACACACATAGTCACACACATAGTCACACACTCACATACACACACATACACACTCACACACACTCATATACACACTCACACACATACAGACTCATACACATATACTCACACACTCATACACTCTCACACACACATAGTCACTCACACACACATGCACAGTCACACACACACTCATATACACACTCACACACTCATACACTCTCACACACATAGTCACACACTCACATACACACACATACACACTCACACACATATAGTCACACACACATTTTTAAGGATAAGGAAAGAGTCAGTCATGTAAGACACATCATTAGGGAGACAACTAAAAAACATACAGTACTGCTCAGAGGAACATCTGCCTGCTTGGTAGAAGAAGGGAGACACATACACTAAAAATCAACTTTTTTTTCTGCCTTATTTTCTACCCAAAGACCAACTTTTCCTGGATATTTCTTTTGAAATTTACATGAAATACCTTTAGGATCATTTAGGTCTCTATTCTCAATCAAGCTGATGTATCTTCAGGTCATGTGAGTGGATGAGTTAATGGGTAATTAATAGTTCATAAATTGTAGGCTCTGACCATTAGGATATCTTACAGAGTTTTACAGTGTGCCACATTATTAATTAAAAGCATCAAATTATATGTTTAGTAAACTAATATTTAAAGCAATATTATAATCATAAGAACATGCCTAATCAAATAGATGGAACCCAATAAACATTGCCATAAATCTGGAAACATAAAATAAGTGTAAGTAATTACAAACAAGTAAATCCTGGTGAGCCGTCATTTTCTGAGTGTCAAAGATTAGAAAGGCCAGATAATATAAATACGGTAAATCACTAATTTGATCAATGTTTAAAATAGAGATGGATGAAAAATGTGAAATAGTCCCAATTTTCTTGACTTAAAAAAAATAAAAGTTTGCCATAATAACAAGCTGGCAAATTATACATTTTTATAGACATGTGATAGAACCTTGAAAATAAATGAAAATGGAGGTTTTCTTTTTTTTTTTTTTTTTTTAAATCAAAAACGCCTGGTGATGGCAGCTTACAATGGTGATTGCCCGCAGCAAATGCTGGTGCAGTAGTAACACGCCACTGTGGAAGTAATCAACAATTCTCTGATTGGATTTAAGGCCCAACTCCAGGAGTTGGAACCTATGCCTGACACTGCTTAGCTAGCCATGAACCTGAGGCTGCATAGGCCATGGACCAATAGGAAAGCCAAATACTACTGTTCCACTAGGGAGCACAGCAACATTCTACTATACTCATAACAGTGCCTCACTTAGAGACCCACGGCTGGACAGTGTACATAGAGGAAGAGACTTTGGAGCCCCTCAGTCCTAAGTAGGATGTCTCCAGCAAACCCTTTCCCTCAGGGCTCAGAGAACTATGCAGAAGAGGAAGTGGGAAGATTATAAGGGCCAGAGAGGAGACATGATGCCAAGGAAACTGTTTACCCTGGCAGGACAGAACTGGTGCGCATATGAACACTATGGTAGCGTGCACAGGGCCTGCACAGGTTCAACCTAGATGGAGTCCCAGCACTGAGAGGGGAACCTGGACACAGAGCCCCATCTCTAAAACAAGAAGCTATCTACAAAGCACTGTTTGCAAAGGAAAAGTTAGTTTTGTCCAGTGGAGTCTCACTGGGTGTATTAAACACACTTAAAGGCAGGCCAGCAGAAAACAAAGACAAAGGTTTTTTTTTTTAGACTTTTTGTTTCATTATTGCTTTGATTGGGCATTTTTTGTCTTATTTGTCTTTTGCTTGATTATGCTTTCCAGTTTTGTTTGTTTTATAGGTTATATTTGTATGTATATGTTTGTTTCTTTGTGTGTGTATGTGTGTGTGTGTGTGTGTGTGTGTGTGTTCAATTTGACTTTTCTTTGTTTGCTTGTCTGCTTGTTTGCTTGCTCACTTTCTACAGATAGAGAAAGAAAAGGCATGGCATTGACAGATCAGGAAATGGGAAGAATCTGAGAGAAGTCAGGGGAAGAAAAATGTAATCAGAATATACCGCATGAAAAAAATTTCTATATTACCAGAAAAATAAATAGATTAGATTAGATAGATAGACAGACAGACAGACAGACAGACAGACAGACAGATAGATAGACAGATAGATAGATAGATAGATAGTCTGGTAAATAATGAGATAAATAGGTTTTCTTTAACAATGGAAACTAACACACTTACTTTGACATACTTCTATACCTTCATATCTGTTCCGTGTCACATGCTAAGTTGAGTTGCAGTTTCCTTTCAAGTCCTTCAGAGTCCCGTTTAATTTGACAGCTTGACTGGATGGTGCCAGTGATGTCAAGTATCTTTTCCATCCATGTTCCATTTTGAAGAAACCTGAACAGAAATCTCACAAGCCAATTGTGTGAACGAACATAAGGCTAAAGGAAAACACTTCAGCCTACAGAAGGCCAGTGAGGACCAGGTTCAATGTTCCCTTCCCATCCAGTCTAACTCTGCCTTAATGAATAGGAAGACTGGGCCACAGTGGCTCAGGTGACAGGGCAGAAGCACAGAGTAGGGCATCTGTCTCTGCAGAAGCACAGAGTAGGGCATCCGTCTCTACAGAAAGTCTAACAGGTGCACATCAGAGGCCTGTTCACCTTCCCTGACTGTGAATGTACTGAGCTCCTCCACCGGCCATTCCTCTTATGGCTCTGATGGTGGTGCCCATGTGTCTTTTCATACTGTAAGAAAGGAAGTTTTGCCTGATAGGCTTTACAATTGGAGAGGCTGCCTTCTGCATTTCCCTTGGCAAAGCAGAATCCCACTCCGTTCCTGAATTGTTCAATGTAAGGCCTCTGGAATTACTTTCAGGGCCTGCTGCCAAGGGCTGGTCCTCAATGGAGGAGGACACAAAGCTCTAAGCCAAGGCCCTGTGATGTGGAAGGTGGTGTTAATAGTTTTCTATTAGTGAGGTCATCCATGATTCTTTATCACTGCACCTATGGATTGGAGCACTCATTTGCATGTAGTTCCTTACTCACCCAGCAAGATCTGCCTCAACAATTTAATTATCTCAGAAACTGTAACTAATTATTAAAGTATAGTTCAAGGTCACAGCTTGTAATCACAGGATAATTATCTTTACTGTATAAATCACATCATTTTGATGAAATATAAAAGTTACATTGCAAATAAACATCTAATTACACGGCAGGGTGGATGTAATTATTATTAAGTAATCTATCAGAATATGAAATCACTGCTGGATGTGGTTATAATGATTGGCCTTGTTATTGCCAGAGATTTTGCATGGCTACCGTGTACTATAAAAGAAAGAATTTAAAATACACGATGTTAAGAAAACAGAGGGCTTTTCTGAGGGTCTGTTTGATTTTGAGTTTTGTATTTACCAAAAAGGATCACAACAAGTGGATCTGCTTATCAAATCCTAAATGGAAACACTTCAGAAACTGAGAGAAAAAGATGGGAAAGAACTGAAGAAATTGAAGGGGAAAAAACAGAAAAAAACACCTCCCCATCTGCACCAGATCCTCAGAAAGAAAAGAACAAATGTTAGAAAGGAAATGAGGAAGGACAAGAGGGAAGGAAAGGGGATTGGAGGGAACAGGAATTCCAGCATCCAGTGGGCACTTAGTGAACAACTATCAGTGAGTAGCTTCCAACATAAAACTGTGCAGTTAGACTTTCAGGAGAGAGAGAGAGAGAGAGAGAGAGAGAGAGAGAGAGAGAGAGAGAGAGAGAGAGAGAGAGAGAGAGAGAAGAGGGGGTTACGTTCAAACCTTAAGGGAGAACAGATTGTCCCAAGATCATAGTCTCTAAACAAGCTACATACAAAACAGGGCGTTGGAGAGGCACTTGCTTTTACAGCACTGGCTGCTCTTGAAAAGGACCTGGGTTTGGTTCCCAGAATGAATATGGCAGCTCACAACTACCATAACTCTATTTCTGGAGGATCTGATGCTCTCTTCTGACTTCCACGGGCAACAGACACACATGCAATTTACACCCATACAAGTGGGAAAACATAATACACACAACATAAAATAAATGAATGTAAAACAATTTTTTAAGCTGTCTGTGGTAGAACACACCTTTAATCCCAGCACTGAGGAGGCAGAAGCACACAAATCCCTGTGAGTCCACCACCAACCTCTTTTACATATTAAATTCCAAGCCATCCAAAGCTACATAGCAAGAATCTGTCTCAAAAAAAAAAACCCAGCAATAATAATATAGTAAATTTTAATCTAAAAAGGTACTTACAAAACAAAACTTGGTCATAGCATCTACCTTTTAAAAGGAAGCAATCACGTGTCTTTTTCCACATAAACTTGTTCTTCCATAAAGTAAGATAAGACAGTTTTTAAAAAGTAACATAGAAACAATTACTAATACTTGTAGTGAAAATTTTAAACACCAAAATGTTCTGGGAGTTTCTGCTGGGGGAGACTCCTAGGTGGTCTGCTCCCCTGAAGACACCACATCCTGACCCATCCCAAAGGAACCACTGCACTCAGAGAGTTGAGAAAGCTGGACTCCCAGGAGCTCTAACATGCCAAGGATCATAGAATTTCAGGATCCCAGACACAACCTGAGTCCTAGGAGCTCTTCCACCCAGGATCACAGGATCACAGAGACAGCTGGACTCCAAGGAGTTCTGACACAAGAAAGATAACAGGAGAAAAAGGCTCCAGCCAGAAACAGTGAGTGCAGGTAGCAATAGAGATAACCAGATGGCGAAAGGCAAGCACAAGAACATAAGCGGCAGAAACCAAAGATACCTGGCATAATTGGAACCCAGTTCTCCCACCACAGCAAGTCCTAGACACCCTATCTTACTGGAAAAGCAGGATTCAGATTAAAAATCACTTCTCATGATAAAGATAGAGGACTTTAAGAAAAACATAAATAACTCCCTTAAAGAATGAAGAAGAAGACAGGTAACCAGGTAGAAGCTCTTTAAAAGGAAACACAAAAATCCTTTAAAGAACTGCAAGAAACCATAATCAAACAGGTGAAGGAATTAAACAGAGCCATGCAGGATCTAAAAATGGAAGTAGAAACAATAAAGAAATCTCAAAGGGAGACTACCCTGGAGATAGAAAACCTAGGAAAGGGATCAGGAGTCATAGACATAAGTATCACCAGCAAAATACAAGACATAGAAGAGAGAATCTCATGTGCAGAAGATACCATGGAAAATATTGACAGAACTGTCAAAGAAAATGCAAAATAAAAAAAGCTCCTAACCAAAACATCCAGGAAATCCAGGACACAATGAGAAGACCAAACCTGAGGATAATAGGTATAGATGAGGGTGAAGATTCCCAACTTAAAGGGCCAGTAAATATCTTCAACAAAAATAGAGAGGAAAATTTTCCTAACCTAAAGAAAGAGATGCCCATGAACATACAAGAAGCCTACAGAACTCCAAATAGACTGGACTAGAAAAGAAATACAACTGGCCACATAATAATCAAAACAAAGATAAAATATTGAAAGCAGTAAGGGAAAATGGTCAAGTAACATATAAAGGCAGACCTATAAGAATTATACCAGACTCCTCAGTAGAGACTATAAAAGCCAGAAGATCCTAGACTGATATCATACAGACCCTAAGAGAACACAAATGCCAGCCCAGACTACTATACCCAGCAAAACTCTCAATCACTACAGATGAAGCAACCAAGATATTCCATGACAAAACCAAATTTACACAGTATCTTCCCACAAATCCAGCCCTATAAAGGATAATAGATGGAAAACTCCAACACAAGAAAAACTGCAAACTAGAAAAATAAGAATCTTCTTTCAACAAACCCAAAAGATAGCCACACAAACATAATACCACCACTAACAACAAAAATAACAGGAAGCAACAATTATTTTTCCTTAGTATCTCTTAACATCAATGGACTCATTTCTCCAATAAAAAGACATAGACTAACAGACTAGATACATAAACAGGAACCAACATTTTGCTGCATACAGGAAAGGCACCTCAGTGACAAAGACAGACACTACCTCAGAGTAAAAGGCTAGAAAACAATTTTCCAAGCAAATGGTCCCAAGAAACAAGCTGGAGTAGCCATTCTACTATCAAATAAAATCAACTTTCAGCCAAAAGTTATCAAAAAAGATAAGGACACTTCATACTTGTCAAAGAAAAAAATCAACCAAGATGAACTCTCAATTCTGAATATCTGCTTTCCAAATGCAAGGCCACCCACATTCATAAAAGAAATTTTACTAAAGCTCAAAGCACACATTACACCTCACACAATAATAGTGGGGGACTTCAACACTACACTCTCAGAAATGGACAGATCATGGAAACAGAAACTGAACAGAGACACAGTGAAACTAACAGAAGTTATGAACCAAATGGATTTAACAGATATCTATAGAATATTTCATCCTAAAACAAAACAAAAAAATAAACCTTTTTTTCTCAGAACCTCATGGCACCTTCTCCAAAATAGATCATAGTCAGAAAATAGGCCTCAACAGACATAAAAGATTGAAATAATTCCTTGCATCCTATCAGATCACCATGGACTAAGGCTGGTCTTCAATCATGACAAAAACAATGGAAACCCCACATACATATGGAAACTGAACAAAGCTCTACTCAATGATAACTTTGTCAAGGTAGAAATAAAGAAAGGAATTAAAGACTTTTTTAGAATTCAATGAAAATAAAGACTTGTCATGCGAAAACTTATGAGACACAATGAAAGCAGTGCTAAGAGGAAAACTCATAGCTCTAAGTGTCTACAAAAAGTAACTGGAGAGAGCATACACTAGCAACTTGACAGCACACCTGAAAGCTCTAGAACAAAAAGAAGCAAATACACTAAAGAGGAGTAGACCACAGGAAATAATCAAACTCAGGCCTGAAATCAACCAAGTAGAAACAAAAAGAACTGTACTAAGAATCAACAAAACAAGGAGCTGGTTCTTTGAGAAAATCAACAAGATAAACCCTTAGCCAGACTAACCAGAGGGCACAGAGACAGTATCCAAATTAATAAAATCAGAACTGAAAAGAAAGACATAACAACAGAAACTGAGGAAATTATCAGATCCTACTACAAAGGCCTATACTCAACAAAACCGGAAAATCTGGATGAAATGGACAATTTTCTGGACAGATAACAAGTACCAATGTTAAACCAGGAGCAGATAAACCATCTAAACAGTCCCATAACTCCTAAAGAAATAGCAGCAGTCATTAAAAGTCTCCCCACAAGAAAAAGCCCAGGACCAGATGGTTTTAGTGCAGAATTCTATCAGACCTTCAAAGAAGATCTACTACAAATTCTCTCGAAACTATTCCAAAATAGAAACAGAAGGAACACTACCAAATTCATTGTATTAAGCCACAATTACACTCATACCTAAACCACACAAAGACACAACAAAGAAAGAGAATTTCAGACCAATCTCCCCATGAATATCCATGCAAAAATACTCAATAAAATTCTCACAAACCGAATCCAAGAACATATCAAAACAGTCATCCATCATGATCAAGTAAGCTTTACCTAGGAATTCAGGGATGGTTCAATATTCAGTAATACATCAACATAATCCACTATACAAACAAACTCAAAGAAAAAAAAAAAACATGATCATCTCACTAGATGCTGAGAAAATATTTGACAAAAGTCAACATCCCTTCATGGTAAAAGTCCTGGAAAGATCAGGACTCCAAGGCCCATAACCTAAACATAATAAAAGCAATATACAGCAAACCAGTAACCAACATCAAACTAAATGGAGAGAAACTTGAAGTAACCCCTCTAAAATCAGGGACTATACAAGGCTGCCAACTCTCTCCCTACCTATTCAATATAGGACTGGAAGTCCTAGCCAGAGCAATTAGAAGAACAAAAGGAAGTCAAAGGGATACAAATAGAAAAGGAAGAAGTCAAAAATATCACTATTTGCAGATGCTAGTATACATAAGAAGACCCCAAGCATCCATCCACCAGAGAACTCCTAAACCTGATAAACAACTTCAGCAAAGTGGCTGGATATAAAATCAACTCAAACAAATCAGTAGCCTTCCTCTACTTGAAGGATAAACAGGCTGAGAAAGAAATTATGGAAATGACATACTCCACAATAGTCACAAATAATATAAAATACCTTGATGTGAATCTAACCAAGCAAGTAAAAGATTTGTATGACAAGAACTTCAGGTCTTTGAAGAAACAAATCAAAGATCTCAGAAGATGGAAAGATCTCCCATGCTCATGGATGGGCAGGATTAATTTAGTAACAATGACCATCTTGCCAAAAGCAATCTATAGATTCAACACAATCCCCATCAAAATCCCAACTCAATTCTTCATAGAGAGAGAAAGAGCAATTTACAAATTCATCTGAAATAACAAAAAACCCAGGACAGCGAAAACTATTCTCAACAACAAAAGAATTTCTGGGAGAATCACCATCCCTGACCTCAAGCTGTACTACAGAGCAATAGTGATTTCAAAAACTGCATGGTATTGGTACAGAGACAGGCAGGAAGATCAATGGAATAGAATTAAAGACCCGGAAATGAACCCACATACCTATGGTAACTTGATCCTTGACAAAGGAGTTAAAACCATCCAGTGGAATAAATGCAGCATTTTCAAAAGATGGTGCTGGAGGACAGCATGTAGAAGAATGCAAATCGATCCATTCTTATCCCCTATACAAAGCTCAAGTCCAAGTGGATAAAGGACCTTCACATAAGACCAGATACACTGAAACTAATAGAAGAGGTGGGGAAGAGCCTCAAATACTTGGGCACAGGGGGAAAGTTCCTGAACAGAACACCAATGGCTTATGCTCTAAGATCAAGAATTGACAAATGGGACCTCATAAAGTTGCAAAACTTCTGTAAGGCAAAGGACACTGTCAATAGGACAAAGTGGCAACCAATAGATTGGGAAAAGATCTTTACCAAAGATCTTTACCAATCCTACATCTGACAGATATATACAAAGAACTCAAGAAATTAGACTCCAGACAACCAAATAATCCTATTAAAAATGGGGTAGAGATCTAAACAAAGAATTCTCAACTGAGGAAACTCAAATGGCCCAGAAGCACCTGAAGAAATGTTCAACATCCTGAGTCATCAGAGAAATGCAAGTCAAAATAACCCTGAGATTCCACCTCACACCAGTCAGAATTGGCTAAGATCAAAAACTCAGGTGATAGCAGATGCTGGCAAGGAAGTGGAGAAAGAGGAACACTCCTTTATTGTTGGTGAGATTGCAAGCTGTTACAACCACTCAGGAAATCAGTCTGGTGGTTCCTCAGAAAATTGGACATAGCATTACCTGAGGACCCAGCTATACCACTCCTGAGCATATACCCAGAAGATGCTCCAACATATAACAAGACACATGCTCCACTATGTTCATAGCAGCCTTATTCATAATAACCAGAAGCTGTAAAGAACCCAGATGTCCTTCAACAGAGGAATGGATACAGAAAGTGTGGTACATTTACACACTGGAGTATTACTCACCTATTAAAAACAATAAATTCATGAAATTCTTAGTCAAATGGATAGAACTAGAAAATATCATCCTGAGAGAGGTAACCTAATCACAAAAGAATACATATGCTATGCACTCACTGATACATAGATACTAGCCCAAAAGCTCACAGTACCCAAGATACAACTCACAAACCACATGAAGCTCATGAAGATGGAAGACCAAACTGTGGGTGTTTCAGTCCTTCTTAGGAGTTACAAAATACTCATGGGAGCAAATATAGAGACAAAGTGTGGGACAGAAACTGAAGTGGGGTCCATCTGGAGACTGTTCCACTTGGGTATCCATCCCATGTGTAGTCACCAAAGGCAGACGCTGATGTGGATGCCAGGAAGTGCATACTGACAGGAGCCTGATCTTGCTGTCTCCTTAGAGGTCTGCCAGAGCCTGACAAATACAGAAGCAGATGCTCACAGCTAACCATTGATCTGATCATGGGGTTCCTAATGGAGGAGTTAGAGAGAAGACTGAAGGAGCTCAAGAGGTTTGTGGCCCAATGGGGAGAGCAACAATACCAAGCAACCAAAGCTTCCAGGATCTAAACCATCAGCCTGAGAGCACATAGGGAGGGGCCCATGGCTCCAGCTCTATATTTAGGGGAAGATGGCCTTGTAGTACAAAGGTGGGAGAGGAAGTCCTTGGTTCTGTGAAAGCTGGATGCTCCAGTGTGGAGGAATCTGTGAGTGGGAAGGTGTGAGTGTGTGGGTGGGTGGGGGCACATCATCATAGGAGCAGGAGGGGGAATGGGATAGGGAGTTTCTGGGTGGGGGAGAATTGGGGAAATGGGATAACATCTGAAATGTAAATAAAATATCCAATAAAAAATAATTAAAAACTGTTGTGGGAATATATTTTTGTTTTAATACAAGGTGTGTGATATGGGGCTGCTTCAGATTGTCAACAGCAGCAGACTATAATTTGCCTCATGCTCTGGCAAGGCTTTTATTTTTCCGGCTGCAGACAGTTTCTGCAAGTGTATGACATTTGAAATTCTGGGGACTTTTGAGAGGGTATTTAAATACAAGAACCCCCAAAGAGGTGTGGTTGCTGCTGCTACTGCTGCTGGTTGCTGGTGGTTGCTGCTGCTACTGCTGCTGGTTGCTGGTGGTTGCTGCTTGGAGATATCTTGACAACAAACATCAAAATTGCCACCAAGGAACTTGATGCCCCTAATCAGCAGGAAGTAGTCTAAAGATATCAATTCCCCCTTTCTCCTCTAGTCTCATTTCTCTCCTACCTAGTGTCGGGGGGTTGCAAGGGATAAAAGTGGAGGAGGGTAGTAGGAATAGGAACCCATAAAGCAGCCAAAAGTCCAGTTATATGTACTTATGCTCATTGGCAAATACAAAAGAAATTAACGCCACTGGACTCGTGCAGTGGCTGCCTCTCCATGTACCATTTGGTTGCATTCCTTTTCCTTCTGTTTTCCATCATTTTCTCCATAACTTTTGCTCTTAATTCTATTTCATTCTAGACATGGTTCCTCTGTGTATCCTTGGCTGTCCTCAAACTTGCTCTGTAGACAGACTGGCCTTAAACTTATAGAGATCTGCTTGCCTCTGCCTTCCAAGTGCTGGGATTAAAGGCATGTGCCACAACCACCCAGCTTATTTCTCTAGTTCTATCTACTAGCTTTCATTCATTTTGGACTCTAATGGGTTTATCTATTTGCCATATATTTGAGAGTATTCCTTTACTGTCTCTTCTGTTACTCCAAAAACACTATAGCCTATATAAATGGATCAATTTTAGGTCAACTAATATTAAGAAGACAGGAGTAAACTGGAGTTTGTTCAGAAGAAAGAAGAAAGGATAAGAGATTGGAGAAATGAAGACAAAGAGGCAAGCAGACAAGACATGTAAGATGAGACCAGGAGGTATCATCTGTTCCCTAATCCCTACAGAGCAGACCAGCACAACTAAGGGAAACTCTTCCATCCCTACAGGAAAGGGCCTGTGGGAAAATAAAAAGATGCCACCTAACCATGAGACCAGAGTGAGAACAGGTTAATTAACTACTTGATTAATTAGCAAGACACTAGCCAAGACTGGAGACTTGCAGTAACATCTGCAAGGCTGGAGACCAGTAATAGCAGCCAATGTCAGCAGTGGAAGCCAAAGGCGCCAGAGTTTGTGGCTAACAAAGCAGAAAGCAAAGATGGACAGAGGACAGCATGTGATTGTGTCAGTGGCTGGCTCCAAGAGCCAAGCACAGAATGCCTTTACACCATGCCTGCTGTGCCCCCTCCCCCCATATGCTTAGAGAATTTACCATACTCTGTCCAGTCACTGCTGTAAACTCTATGGAAACCCTTAGTAACCTGGCAGATTTTCTCTCATGGAACCCCACCCACCATACTCATTCTTGGAGATTTCTCTCACTTTTCCTTAATCAAATCTGCTTCTGATTGCTTACTCTGTATGTGTCGATGATCTTCAATCGTTATCAGTGTGAGACAGCAAAACCTGGAGGTCCTGCCTCCAGTTGACTTTCAGTGACTGCTGTCTAGCTGGTGTCTTAGTCCCTGGATCACCGCGAGAGTGGCCCTGCTATTCTCAAAACTTTGCACCTCTTTCCTCCAGTTTCTCTTCCTGCTCCAGGGAATTGAGTGAAACAAATGTAGGAAGAGGTCAACCTCCTGCCAGTCATATCAGTGCTGAGCCCACCAGGAGCACCACACTGATCATGCCCAATGCTTTGCATCCTTCCCTTTCTTCTCTGGGCACTGTGATATCAATTCCACATGCATATATGGAACAAGCTCATCCCCCTAAAGACATTGCTTTGTGACCTTAACCACACTAAAAGTTATCACTTTGTAAAAGTTCTCTGTAAATCAGCATGAGCAAAGCTCATACGAACTCTTATGCAGCAACATGCCCAGGGCCTGCATGTGTAATACATAACATACTACAATTAAATCTGCACCAGGTCCTCTGCATATATGTTATGGCTTACATTTTAGTGTTTCTATGGGATTCCTGAGTGTACAAATGAGTGGGTCTCTGAATCTCATGCCTTCCTTCTCATGGCCTCTTTTCCTGTAGGTTGGTCTTGTCTAAATTCAATATGATAGCTTTTGTTTTATCTTATTATATTTTATTTTGTTATATTATTTTTTAAAAAGAAAAATGAAGGAAGGAAGGAAGGAAAAAAGAAGGAAGGGTGGGAGAGAGGGAGGGAGGAAAGGAAGGAAGAGAGGTAAGGAAGGAGGGAGGGAAGAAAGGAAGAAGGAAGACCTAGGAACTAGGATAAAGGTTAACAATTGAATTGTCTGTTGAGAGAGGGAAAAATCAGTGTTCTCCAATAGAATGACACTGGGTATATAAACCATTCCAGGATAAGCCTCGTATTCATAAGTAGTTAACCAACACATAGTGGACTTCACAGTTTTTGATTTTTTTGTTTTGATTTGGATTTGAGTTTTGGTTTTTTTTGTTTTTTTGGGGTTTTTTTTTTTTGTATCCTATTATTTGGTGGAGTTTTAATTTTTCTTTTTGGGTAAGGTTTTATTTTGTTTTCTTTGTTGGTTGGGGTTTTTTTGTTCGTGTGTTTGTTTGTTTCTTTGTTTGTTTGAGAAAGAAATTTGCCAGGCAGTGGTGGCGCATGCCTTTAATCCCAGCACTTGGGAGGCAGAGGCAGGTGGATTTTTGAGTTTGAGGCCAGCCTGGTCTACAGAGTAAGTTCCAAGGCAGCCAGGACTACACAGAGAAACCCTGTCTCAAAAAAGAAAAACAAACAAACAACAACAGAAAAGAGAAGTGCTGCTAAAAAAAAAAAAGAAAGAAAGAAATTTAAAGTTGGGTGCATAGGGAAGGAGAGAGGAGCTGGGAACACATTGGGGAGAGGAAGAATATAATCAAACTATATTTAAACTTAAAGGTTGTTTCAAATAATAAAGATAGAATTTAAAATATATTTAAAAACAAAATTCAAAAGTATTTCGTTGGCTTGATATTGTGGTGCAGTAAGCACAGTGGGTCCAGTTCTACTGTATTCATCAACTCTTAAACTTTCTCTTTTAAGACGTATTTTATTTTCTTAATTGTGTGTGTGTGTGTGTGTGTGTGTGTGTGTGTGCACACATGCACATATGAGAGTGAGTATATGCACATTAATACAAGGACCCTTAGAAGCCAGAGACACCAGATCCCCCTAGAACTGGAACACAGAATAAAGGTCCATCCAAGAAGTTTCCTTCAAGGTAAGTAGCAGGGACCTAGGGAAGACAAAGAGAATATCCTAGAGAGAGGCTGGGTGGTCAGCAGGAGGCCCAGACATGTTTTTAACTGGAATCAGGGAAAAGCCGGGTGGGTGGCAGGTCAGGGAGTAGGTCCCCATGAATGAAATGGACACAGGAGAGAAGAGAGGGTCCTAAGAAACTGGCAGCAGATATTATACAAAGACTCTTGGTAGACCCTCCCAAGAACTGAAACTAGATAACAAGCAGGGAAGAACTTTCATGGTCAGAGATGTCTGAGATGCCTTTACCCAATGTCCTGGATCTGACAGACTGAGAAGACACATCAAGGCACAGGGGATACTGAGGCCCAAAACAAGCCACATTTCACTGTAAGTATCTAGTTTTTCTCCACAAGTGATAAAATTAAAACTCCAAATGTCAAGTAGGCAAGATGACTCAGTGGGTGCAGGTAACTCACTTTGCCCAAGCCTGGTGACTTGAGTTTGATCTCTGGGATCCACATGATGAAAGGAGAGAACTGACTTATAAATTCCTCTAACCTCCAAATGCATCTTAAAAATCCAAATATCTATATACAACCCTTATCCTCTATTGCTGGGATGGAAACTAATGTAGCCACCATGGCAATCAGTGTGGAAAATTCTAAAAAAAAAAAAAAAACGGAAATAAATGCACCATATGATTTAGGTATGTCACTCTTCCTCTCTCCATAATTGCTGGGATATGGAATAGCCTAAACGTCCTTCAGCTGATAAATGAATAATAGCAATGTGGTAAATATACACTTTGGGGTCCTATTCAACTGTAAAGAAAAATGAAAATTTTAGGTAAATAAATGGAACTAGAAATATATTGAGCGAGGTCATCCAAACACAAAAAGAAAAATGCACATACTCTCTTTTGTCTGTCAGATATGAGTTTATAACATGAAGTAACTATAGAAACCATGAATGTAAAAATGTGTGGAGGGCAGTAGAGAAATGAACAGGGTCTGTGCCTGGTGCTGACCTTGTGCCACAGGTCTCCATACCCAAATCCCATGGAAGAGAGCTGGTCTCCCAGGAGTCCTGACACACCTGAGAGCACAGGTGAGACCACCACACTTCTGCTCAAATTCCTGGCCCAAGAGGGACCCATCCAGAGCCATCAGGACACAGGAACCAAGGAACAGCCAGAGACAGGATCCTTCTGGTTTCTGTCTGTACCCCAGAGCTGACCCTGTGCCACAGCTCTCCATACCCAAATTCCTCCCAAGAGAACTGGTCTCTCCTGACACATAGGCTAACAGGAAAAACAAGCCACATTCAAAGACAGCAAGACCACCAGAGATATCCAGATGGTGAGAGGCAAGGGCAAGAACATAAACAAGAAAAAACGAGGCTACTTAGCATCATCAGAACCCACAACAGCAAGTCCTGGATGCCCCCAACACACCAGAAAAGCAAGACACAGATTTAAAGTCTTATCTCATGATGATGATAGAGGACTGTAAGAAGGACATAAATAACTCCCTTAAAGAAATACAGGAGAACACAGGTAAACAGGTAGAAGCCCTTAAAGAGGAAACTCAAAAATCCTTTAAATAATTACAGGAAAACACAACCAAACAGGTGAAGGAATTGAACAAAACCATCCAGGATCTAAAAATGGAAATAGATTTGATAAAGAAATCACAAAGGGAAACAACCATAGAGATAGAAAATCTAGGAAAAAGATCAGGAGTCATAGATGCAAGCATCACCAACAGAATACAAAAGACAGAAGAGATAATCTCATGTGCAGAAGATACCATAGAAAATATTGACACAACTGTCAACGAATATGCAAAATACAAAAAGCTCCTGACCCAAAACATCCAGGAAATCCAGGACACAATGTGAAGACCAAACCTAAGGATAATAGGTAGAGATGACAGTGAAGAGTTCCAACTTAAAGGGCCAGTAAATATCTTCAACAAAATTATAGAAGAAAACTTCCCTAACCTAAAGAAAGGTGCCCATGAACATACAAGAAGTCTACAGAACTCCAAATAGATGAGACCAGAAAAGAAATTCCTCCTGTCACATAATAATTGAAACATCAAATGCACAAAACAAAGAAAGAATATAAAAAGCAGTAAGGGGAAAAGGTCAAGCAACATATAAAGGCAGACCTACCAGAATTACACCAGACTTCTCACCAGAGACTATGAAACCTAGAAGATCCTGGGCAAATGTCATAGAGACACTAAGAGAACACAAATGCCAGCCCTGATGACTGTGCTCAGCAAAACTCTCAACTACCATAGATGGAGAAACCAAGATATCCCATGACAAAACCCAATTTACACAATATCTTTTCACAAATCCAGCCCTGCAAAGGATAACAGATGGAAAACTCCAACACAACACAAGGAGGGAAACTGCACCCTAGAAAAAAGCAAGAAAGTAATCTTCTTTCAACAAACCCAAAATAGATAGCAACACAAATATAATGCCACCACTAACAACAAAAATAACAGGAAGCAAAAATCACTATTCCTTAATATCTCTTAACATCAATGGACTCAATTCCTCAATAAAAAGACATAGACCAACAGACTGGATATGTAGACAGGACTCAGAATTTTGCTGCATACAGGAAATGTACCTCAGTGACAAACACAAACACTACCTTGGAGTAAAAGGCTAGAAAACAATTTTCCAAGCATATAGTCCCAAGAAACTGGCTGAGTACCCATTCTAATATCAAATAAAATCAACTTTCATCCAAAAGTTATCAAAAAAGATAAGGAAGGTCACTTCATACTCATCAAACAAAAAAAAAAAAATCAACCAAGATGAACTCTTAATTCTGAACATCTATGCTCCAAATGCAAGGGCACCCACATTCAGAAAAAAAACTTTACTAAACCTCAAAACACACATTGCACCTCACACAATAATAATGGGGGACTTCAACACCCCACTCTCAGCAATAGACAGATCACAGAAACAGAAATTAAACAGAGACACAGTGAAATTAACAGAAGTTATGAGCCAAAGTTATTTACAGATATTTAAAGAACATATCATCCTAAAACAAAATATACCTTTTTCTCAGCCCCTCATGGTATGTTCTCCAAAATCAACCATATAATCACTCACAAAACAGGACTCAACTGATACAAAAAGACTGAAATAGTCCTATGCATCCTATCAGATCACCATGGACTAAGGCTGGTCTTCAATAATAACAAAAATAACAGAAAGGCCACATACACATGGAAGCCGAACAAAGCTCTACTCAATGATAAGTTGGTCAAGGAAGAAAGAGAGAAATTAAAGACTTTTTTAATTTTAATAAAAATAAAGGCACAGCTTACCCAAACTTATGGGACACAACGAAAGCAGTGCTAAAAGGAAAACTCATAGCTCTGAATGTCTCCAAAAAGAAACTGGAGAGAGCATACACTAGCAACCTAACAGCACACCTGAAAGCTCTAGAATAAAAAGAAGCAAATACACCAAAGAGGAGTAGGCAGCAGGAAATAATCAAACTCAGGCCTGAAATCAACCAAATAGAAACAAAAAGAACTCTACAAAGAATCAACAAGGAGCTGGTTCTTTAAGAAAATTAACAAGACAGATAAACCCTTAAACAGACTCAACAGAGGGCACACAGACAGTATCCAAATTAACAAAATCAAAAATGAAAAGGGCCTTCTCAGAAGGAGTAACAAAATACTCATGGGAGCAAATATGGAGACAAAGTGTGGGACAGAAACTGAAGGAGGGGTCATCTGGAGACTATTCCACTTGGGTATCCATCCCATGTGGAGTCACTAAAGGTAGACACTGATGTGCATGTCAGGAAATGCATGCCGACAGAAGCATCTAGCTGTCTCCTTAGAGGTCTGCCAGAGCCTGACAAATACAGAGGCAGATGCTCACAGCTAACCATTGATCTGATCATGGGTTTCCCAATGGAGGAGATAGTGAGAAGACTGAAGGAGCTGAAAGGGTTTGTGGCGCCATTGGGAGAACAACAATACCAATTAACCAGAGCTCCCAGGATCTAAATCACCAGCCTGAGAGCACATAGGGAAGGACCCATGGCCCCAGCTGTATATGTAGGGGAGGATGGCCTTAGTCTGGCATAGGTGGGAGAGGACTTCCTTAGTCCTATGAAGGCTGGACACCCCAGTGTAGGGGAATCCAAAGGGTGGAGAAGTGGGAGTGGGTGAGTGGGTGGGTGGGGTACAACCTCATAGAAGCAGGATGGGAGATTTGATAGGGGCTTTTTGAGTTGGGGGGCGGGTAACAGGGAAAGGGGATAACATCTAAAATTTAAATAAAACATCCAATTAAAAAAAGAAATTAAAAGAAAGATACAACAATAGAACTGAGGAAATTCAAAAAATTATCAGCTCCTACTACAAAAGCCTAAACTCAACAAAACTAGAAAATCTGGATAAAATGGACAATTTTCTAGACAGATACTATGTACCAAAGTTAAATCAGGAGCAGATAAACCATCCTAAAGAGTCCCATAACCCCTAAAGAAATAGAAGCAGTCAATAAAAGTCTCCCAATCAAAAAAAGCCAGTTGGGGTTAGTGCAGAATTCTATCAGACCTTCAAAGAAGACCTAATACCAATACTCTTCAAACTATCCCACAAAACAGAAACAGAAGGAACACTACCCAATTCATTCTATGAAGCTGATACCAAAACCTCACAAAAAGAACTTCAGACAAATTTTCCTTATGAATATCGATGCAAAAATACACAATAATATTCCCACAAACAGAATCCAAGAACACATCAAAACATTCATCCTCCATGATCAAGTAGGCTTTATCCTAGAAATGCAGGGATGGTTCAATATTCGGTAATCCATCAACATAATCTACTTTATAAACAAATTCAAAGAAAAAAACACATGATCATTTCATTAAATAATGAAAAAGGATTTGACAAAATTCAACATCCCTTAATGGTAAAACTCTTATAAAGATCAGGAAATCAAAGCCCATACGTAAACATAGTAAAAGCAATATACAGCAAACCAGTAGTCAACATCAAACTAAATGGAGAGAAACTTGAAGAAATCCCACTAAAATCAGGGACTAGATGAGGCTACCCACTCTCTATCTTTTCAATATAGTACTTGGAATTCTAGGTAGAGGAATTGGAAAACAAAAAAAGGTCAAAGGGATACAAATAGGAAAGGGAAAAGTCAAAATATCACTATCTGTAGATGTTATGATGGTATAGTATACTTAAGTGACCCCAAAAATTCCACCAGAGAACTACATCTGATAAGCAACTTCAGCAAAATGGCTTGATATAAAAATTAACTCAAACAAATCAGTAGCATTCCCATACTAAAAGGAAAAATGGGCTGAGAAAGAAATTATGGAAATGACACCTTTCACAATAGTCACAAACAATATAAAATACCTTGATATGAATCTAACCAAGCAAGTGAAATATCTGTATGACAAGAACTTCAAGTCTCTGAAGAAAGAAATCAAAGAAGACCTCAAAAGGTAGAAAGATCTCCCATGCTCATGGATTGGCAGGATTAATATAGTAAAAATATATGCCGAATATGCCGAAAGTAATCTAAAGATTCAATGCAATCCCCATCAAAATTCCAACTCAATTTTTTATATAGTTGGAAAAGGCCAAATTCATTTGAATTAACAAAAAACCCAGGATAGTGAAAATCATTCTCAACAATAAGAGAATTTCTGGGGAAATCACCATTTCTGACCTGAAGCTGTACTACAGAGCAATAGTGATGAAAACTGCAAGGTATTGGTACAGTGACAGGAAGGTAGATCAACAGAATAGAATTGAAGACCCACACACCTATGGTTACTTGATCTTTGACAAAGAAGCTAAAACCATCCAGTGGAATAAAGACAGCATTTTCAAAAAATGGTGCTGATTCAACTGGTTGTCAACATGTAGAAGAATGCAAATTGATCCATTCTTATCTTCTTGTACAAAGCTCAAGTCCAAGTGGATAAAGGACCTTCACATAAAACCAATACACTGAATCTAATAGAAGAGAAAGTGGGGAAGAGCCTCAAATACATGGGCAAAAGTGAAATTTTCCTGAACAGAATACCAATGGTTTATGCTCTAAGATCAAGAACTGACAAATGGACCTCATAAAATTGCAAAACTTCTGTAAAGCAAAGGACACTGTCAATAGAACAAAACAGCAACCAACAAACAGATTGGGAAAATATCATTACCAATCCTACATTTGATAGAGGGCTAATATCCAATATATAAAAAAGAACTCAAGAAGTTAGACTCCAGACAACCAAATAATTGTATTAAAAAATGGGGAACAGAACTAAACAGAGAATTTGTAACTGAGGAAACTCGAATGGCTCAGAAGCACCTGAAGAAATGTTTAACATCCTTAGTTGTCAGAGAATTGCAAATCAAAACAACCCTGAGATTCCACCTCACACCAGTCAGAATGGCTAAGATCAAAAACTCAGGTGATAGCAGATGCTGGTGAGGATGTGGAGAAACAGGAACACTCCTCCATTGTTGGTGGAATTGCAAGCTGGTGCAACCACTCTGGAAATCAGTCTGGTGGTTCCTCAGAAAATTGGATATAGTGCAACCTGAGGACCCAACTGTACTGCTCCTGGGCAGATACCCAGAAGATGCTACAACATGTAATAAGGACACATGCTCCACTATGTTCACAGCAGCCATATTTATAATAGCCAGAAGCTAGAAACAACCCAGATGTCTCTCAACAGAGTAATGGATACAGAAAATGTGGTACATTTACACAATGGAATATTACTTAACTATGAAAAATAATGACTTCATGAAATTCTTAGGCAAATGGATGGATCTAGAAAATATCACACTGAGTGAGGTAACTCAGCCACAAAACACACACACACACACACACACACACACACACACACACGGTATGTACTCAATCATACGTGGATATTAGGTAAAGTGTGTGAAATACTAATGATACAACTCACAGACCACATGAAGCTCAAGAGGAAGACCAAAGAGTGGATGCTTCAGTCCTGCTTAGGAGGAGAAAAAAATAATCAAGGCAAGTATAAGGTGGGAGGGACTTGGGAGAAAGAGAAGAGAGGAGGGAAAATGATGGGAAGAATCAGGTATGGGAGGAGATGGAGATGTATAGGGGATCAGGAAATTGAACAGAGGTGTGTAGCAATGGGGGATGGGGAACTGTAGCAACCAGAAAGTCCCAGATGCCAGGAAAGCAAGAGCCTTCTAAGACCCCACAGGGATGACATTAGCTGAAATACCCCACAAAGGGGAGAGAGAACCTGTTGAGACCATATCCAGAGGTTAGGCATGGCCAACCAGTTGAGGAATGGGGCCACCTACCCATGTCCAAAATTTTAACCCAGAATTGCTCCTGTCTAAAGGAAATACAGGGACAAAGAGTGGAGCAGATACTGAAGGAAAGGCCATTCAGAGACTGCCCCACTGGGGATCCATCCACATGAAGACACTACACCCAGACACTATTACCAATGCCAAGAAGTGCTTGCTGACAGGAGCCTGATACAGCTGTCTCCTGAGGGATTCTGCCAGATCTTATCAAGATAGAGATGCTCCCAGACAACCATCGGACTGAGCACAGGGACCCCAATGGAGGAATTGGGGGAAGTACTGAAGGAGCTGAAGGGACCTTATCTGGCATCAATGTGCAAGTCCCGGCCAAAGCAATTAAGCAAGAAAAATAAAATGTCCCCACACTGTATAGGAAAACCTAAAATTATTCTATTTGCCATGATATTGAATAAAAAAAAAAAAAAAACCCTGTGAAGAAGCCATAAAAACTACAGGATACAGAAACCATGGGTTACGATAAAGCAGCAGGAAAGTGATGCCATTGTCTTCTCTTTCCGATTCTCCTCTATACTGCAAGGCTGCTAACCATGTGCACTGTACCTTTCCTGTATATTTCATGGCTACCCAGTCTAGGCCTTCCTGAGTTTCTCTTCTATGTCTAAGAGTAAAATGTCAGCTAGGTATCTGACCAACCAATTCTCTGCATTGCTGACAGAACCATCTTCCCAAACGTAACTTCAGAAAGTACTGTCTCTATCCCAAACTTCTGGAAAGGGCTGTTTTCCTTCATGCCATCTGTTCAGGTAGACACCCTAGACTGACCCATCCCAAGACAGAAGAGCTGATCTTCTCTGTGTTTCCAGCTGCTGAATTTTCAGTTTCATTGATGGCTCATTTGTAGTCACCCATGGGTGTCATGGACCTTTTCCTGACAGTGGATTCTCCTACTATCTCAATTGCTATGTATTAGTTGTGACCTTAGAAGCTATAGTTTTTTCTGCACCTTAGTCCCTTCTTCTGTAAAATGATCATTAAAAACAGAATCTGCTTCCTAGGGCTGTTTTGGAAACAAGATAACATTTCTCATTCTCCTGGCCCTCCTGGCCCTCCTGGCCCTCATGGCCTTCTGGGCTTCTCTCCTTTCTCCCCCTATACTTGATCCTGTCCCCCACTTTCTCCTGCCCATCCCCTCTCCCACCTAGGTCCCTCGTTCCTTCTGCCTCCCTAACCCTGCCTCCCATGATTATTTTGTTTCCCCTTCTAAGTGGGATTGAAGCACCTTCTTTTTAAACTTCTATGGTCTGTGAGTTGTATCACAGGTATTCTGTACCTTTTGGCTAATAGTCACTTACCAGTGAGTATGTAAACTGAGAGTGGGCTTTGAGGTTTCAAACACCCACACCAATCCCAGTCTCTCTATGCCTCTGACTTGTAGAGAATATGTAAGCATTCTGCTACTATTCCAGTGTCATGCCTGCCTGCATGCCGCCATGCTCTCCTCCATGACAATAATGAACTCACCTCCTGAAACTGTAAGCAAGCCAGCCAGATATCCTGCTTTTCTCTTATAAGTTGCCTTGATCATAGTGTTTCTTCACAGCAACAGAAAAGTAAGCCCCTTGCCATCTGCAGCAGGCTTAAGAACTGCACCTAACCCTCACCTGAGCAGTATGGGAAAGCTATCCCTATGGCATAAAAGATGCGGAGCTGATCCTGCTCCATTCAGGCTACCAGACAAAAGAGCTTGCCCTGCCTCTTGCTTGAGAAAAATAGAATCGCTGGTTGGTTAACAAAGTACCACCCAGGCCCAAATCCAGGACTTTGAGTTGGTCCACTCCAGCATCCACACCATCTAAGAACTGCTGGAATGTGTGAAGGGGCCAGATCTGCAGAACCAAAGCCGAAGGATCTCCTTAACAAGGGTGATAACAGGCTATCTGAGAGGAGTTCCAGTGGGCATCCAGTATTGAAAGTGGAGCAGAAGCCAGAGGCCTCAAACTAGACGACTCACCGCAATGAACATTTGCAAATGAAGCTGTATAAAAGGTATAGTGTGGGACACTAGGGCTTCCAGGGTGAGGCATTTTTGTTTATTTGTTTTGGCTTTTTGTTTGCTTGTTTGTTTTCTTTTGGGAGAAGGCTGCAAAGGTAAAAGGCAGATAGAGAAGGACTGGGGGCTGAGTGGAACTAGGGTGCATAATGCGAAATTGACAAGGAACCAATAAAAAGCTTTTTAAAAGGGACTGAGGGTTTGGGGGTTATTTTAATTTTTATTTGGTTTATTGGTTGTGAGGTGGGGTTTTTTTGTTTTATTCTGCTTGTAAATAACCTACAGAATGGAAAAAAATGTAAGTTTTTCACCTTTCACCTTACAGTCTCAGGCAATCATTCAAACAAACTGATTCAGAAGTTTGAAAGAAGATGAGTAGTAAACTATACAAATATAAGTACCAGATTCATGCCTAAAATATGCAAGAACAAGGTAAGAAGTAGTGGATTTGTCTGTGGTTACTGGAGGAATCTGAGGAGCTATCACTGAATCCACACTGAGCCTACTCTCTCAAATCTGCCTTGCCTTTGACAGGACAGCCAACAAGACAAATGCACACAATTCTATACTGTATACAGGTACACATGATCTTTCATAGGATTTAATGTGAGTGGGAATCACAGGCTAGTTCCAAAGCATTATAATAAATCTAAAATTTTTAGAATTAGTTATTATGATGCATATTCTTTTTTTTATTAGATATTTTATTTACACTTCAGATGCCATCCCCTTTCCCCATTCCCCCCCCTTAGAAAACCCCTATCCCATGCCCCCTTTTCCTTTTTGCATTTATGCATTTTTTTAAAAAATGTTAATCAAAGGCTTCATAAGTTTGGTATTGTTCAATCCGAGGTGTAACCCACTACCCAACCTAGATATATCAACTATCTTTGACTGGTGGAGATACATGAACATTAGAAATAGCTGAGTGGAGTTAACAGGCAACAGTCCAGATTACCTTACATGGATAGTTGGTTTTCAAAACATCAGAAATCCTTAGAATTGACATGACAAACATTTCTGTATTAATGTTCATTTTCATTAGAGACCTGTCTGCTCCAGACAGCTTCCTATATTGAATTCTAAGAAGAAATTGAGCATCCTTGGAGTTACTCCAGTTGTGGTGAGACAGCCACTAGGCAAGAATTGCCTCTTTCCTTCTACAGACAAATTACTGTCCAGAAAAGGACACACTTGCAGAATAGTCAACTGATTATATCTGCCTAGACAGAGTAATCAGCCCTTAATAATTCTGCAGCACTAAGGTCTGTCAGATGATCCTGGGCCAGAAGGCAGAAGAACAGATGCTCCAACGTTTTGAAGTAGAGCGAGTGTCCAGGTGTTCAGAGGTCTTTATAAATTGGCTAAGGTTTAGAAGCTATGCTTTGTGCTTCCCACAATTATAGTTAACTCAGTCATTCTGGATTTCTGACGGGATTGAAAACTTATAGCTATTTACCTTGAGAGAAAAGATTTGAGTGGATGGTCGGCAGCTGACATTCATCCTAAAGCCAGGTTCAGAACTAAATGTTTTAGTTAGGATAGATGACAGAGGTGCTGGTTAGTCAACAAAAGGATGGACTGGGTATTAGGACTATCTTGTACCTCACTGGTACAAAGTGGCATAATTATGCTCTAGTTGTATCTTGAGAGAAAAGTTTCATTTTAACAGGAAGGGTGATGTGTAGGAGGAGCTAAGGTGGGAGGAGTACTGAGAGGAAGAAAAGGAGTAAGAAGAGGAGAAGAAGAAGGAGAGGAGAAGCTAGGTGATGAAAGAGAGAAAGAGGGGGGAGACAGGGAGGCAGATGTTTATGATGCATATTCTTGTTTGTCAACCTGATTACATCTGGAATTAACTAAAATTCAAAGATGAAGATTACATCTGTGAGGAATTTTTGCTTAAAGTAGGAAGATCTACTTCTAATACAGCTCTATAAGGCAGGATGATACACCTTTAATCCAGATATTTTGAGCTGAGAATATCTATCTCTAATCTAGGGTACACCTTCTGCTGGCAGTCTCCATAAGGACATGGAACAAGGAAGTTTTGTTCTTTACCTGCTGGCTCTCACCTTGCTGGCAAGTCCATACATACTCTGGCATTAGAGTCTACTTCTTCGGGATTCCAGTGCATACTGAAGATGAGCTGAAATATCCAGCTTTGTGGACTGAGCAACTATTAGACTCTTAAACGTTCTGTTCACAGCCAGCCATTGTTATATTAGAGAAACTGCAGACTGTAAGTCAGTCCAATAAATTCCTTTCTATATATAGAGAGAGCGATTCATTCTATAAGTTTTATTACTTGAGAAAACCCTAATACAGTTATAGAGTTATAGAATTATAGAAAATTAAATATGTACCCACTTCCCATGGTGGAATCATCTTCATGTTAAAATATTTCCCAAGGAAACTATTCTGGAAGTACAAATGAATGACTCCATGCTTTGGTGGTTTCCAATATGCTACGATATACTCTTGTACAGTTTGAGCACAGTGGTTACTCATACACTCTGATTTCAGTGAATGGTCCTAATTGGAGATAAAAAGAACTGCCAAAAGTGATTGCACCTTAGATAACATTTATAATTAGATAATATTTAGATTGGTGCCCGATAGGGCTGGATGAAGCTTCAAATGAAGCCAACGACATTATTTTGCGGTTGTCTTTCCTGGGGACAAATATAAATACTTTTACTCTGAGTGTTTCTAAGTCCTCCCATCTTGGGTGCTGTGCTAAACTGATGGTCTACAGCAGTGGGGCTCAACCTTCCTAATGCTTCAACCCTTTAATAAAGTTCTTCATGCTGTGGTGACCCCAAACCATAATTTATTTGATTGCTACTTTATAACTGTAATTTTGCTACTGTTATGAGTTGTAATGTAAATACCTGATTTGCAACCTCCAAAGAAGTCATAAGTACTGTGGGTCTATCAGCCAGCAGTTCCTCTACGAAGTGTCAAAAGCAAAACAGCAGACTGATTGGTTTCAGAATTTTTCTTAAGTAATGTACTGTTTTGGTGCTAAGTAATTTATTAACAAAACTATTAATGCCTGCAATGTTTTCATCAAGTTTTGCAAAAATAGTATAAATATTTAAAATGCCATCTATACAGGCTTGCTGCCAGGAAAAAGCAAGTCCATTACATAGAACTTTATGGAATATTTATAAGACCCAATTTAACACAGATCCAGGCAGTCAGCCAAAGTGCAAAAGAGATGCTTCTTTTTGTAATTTAAATTTTAATGGAATCCAACAAAACAAAAAGAAGAAAATTCAAATAATTGTAGTTTCCAAGAGCATGCTTCTTGAGACTGCTCAGAGTGCTCAGAGGTGCACTTAATGCAGTTATTTGCTTTTTCCTCTTCCAAAGAATTTCCAATTTTCCTTCAAAATATGCTAACCAAAAACTGAAGTCTTGATGAGTTCCAGTTTTTTCAACTTATTAAGGTAAGCAGAAAAACTTCAGGAAAGCATCACAGCCTTAAAGTAGTCCTTAGAAATGAGGATAGGGAATACCAAACTGTTAGACAAATTACATACACCAACAGTGAACAAAGCCATGATGGGACTAGGAAAGACTTTGCAGCCTGCTTCTCAGGACTACCCTTGAGAGGAACACCACTGTAAACACAGTGGCTCGTCCTGCACAGCCGGTTACACTTATTACACTCATGCCTACTCTTCTTCTTTGGTTCAGCATTTCATTGGGAAAGACACTGAATAGACTGTTTGAATTGAGATGAACTATATGATTGAATGAATTGCATGCATTGATTTTCTTAAAGGGCCAGACTCCAGGCCAGTTAAAGAAGTCATTTACCTAATAAAACAAAAATTGTACTTGAACATCTGGCCTTGTGGGGTTGCAGATTGAAGCCTATTTCCAGGAATAAACTGATATAATCTTCCCTTTCCAATTATCGTCACATAGAAAATCTTCATTTAAAATCTAATCTGTTCATGCTGGGCGGTGGTGCACACGCCTTTAATCCCAGCACTTGGGAGGCAGAGACAGGTGGATTTCTGAGCTCGAGGCCAGCCTGGTCTACAGAGTGAGTTCCAGGACAGCCAGAGATACACAGAGAAACCCTGTCTCGAAAAACCAAAAAAAAAAAAAAAAAAAAAAAAATCTAATCTGTTCAAAATATATAGCTGAGCTTAACAAAAAGAAAACTCAAGAGGCCAAGAGTAATAAGAGAAGCCCAGGAGTTACGAGTGGCAGCAGACATTCTGGTGATCCAATTCCTTTGGGCTGGGATCCTCTGTGCCCATGCAAGGGTCTTAATGTATGACCTTTTCCTGTAGCAGATAAATGTTGAGCCTTGCAGATAAAATGCAGAATCATGAAGGCTGTTCTATGGGTTGGCAAGGCAAAGATGTTTGGTGCTATTCAGAATTTAGTAGGCACAGAGTTCTCAGTACAAGAGAGGAGGGACTCTATTAGCTGTATCTGCAGAGCAGGATCACCAAGCAAAGAAACGTCCTTGAAAACCACACCACTGAGACCCACATAAACCCAACCATCAAAAATGAGAGTACTCTGAATGGAGAATTCAAAGGCCAGAAAAGATGGCCTGTTAGTCAGGGTCCTCTAGAGCTACAGAACTTATAGAATGAATGTCTATATATTTAGAAAGGGGGGTTATTAGAATGACTTACAGTCTGCGGGCCAGCTAATCCAACAATGGATTGCTATGAATGGAACATAAAATAATTCAGGTTTTTCATGCTCATGTCAAGTCCAGTAGAGCTGGATGTCTTAGCTGGTCTTCAGTACACACTGGAATCTCAAAGAAGTAGACTCTAATGTCAGTGAAGGAATGGACTTGCTAGCAAGGCAAGAGTAAGCAAATAAAGGACAAGAGCTTCCTTCTTCCTTGTCCTTATATAGGCTTCCAGCAGAAGGTGTTTCTTCCTCCCCAAAGGTCCTTATTAGAAGTGGATCTATTCAAATTAAGCAAAAAATCCCTCACAGATGTGTCCACCATTTTGATTTTAGTTTATTCCAGATAATAGTCAACTAAGTTGACTACCCAGAATAGCCATCACAAATAAAAATGCTCCGTGGGTACCTGCATACAGACATATACATTCATATACTATCTATGTGTTTACACACACACACATACACACACACCCCAACAACAACTTTATTTTTCCTATTTTTTGAGTTGCAGAAACTATGTATTTAGCTTATCCACTATCAAGAAACTAACTACTAAGTACTAAACTACATATTTGGAAAAAGTATGAGAAAAGGCTTTTATGGCAACATAATGGAAATATTTAGCTTTGTGTGCATGTATGAGAAAAAAATAAAATTTACTGTATGAACATAAGCTTGTAAATTCTAAAAAAAAAAAAAGAGAGAGAGAGAGAGAGAGAAATTATATGAGCTACATTTGAATACCCTTTACTCATGTGTCAAGCTTCTATCCTCAGCATGTCCACATTTGAAGGTAGGTTCTTTAAAGAATACAAGTAAAGGGATGGGGTTGTCATCCCACAGTCAAAGCTCAGATCCAGAATTGTCCCTGTCTGAAGGAACTGCAGGGACAAAAATGGAGAAGAGACAGAAAAAGGAGGTCCAGTGACAAGCCCAGATTGGGATCCATTCCCGGGGCCTGATACTATTACTGATACTGTGGTGTGCTTATAGATAGAAGCCTGGCATGGCTGCCCTTTGAGAGGCCCAACAAGCAGCTGAAAGAGTCAGATGCAGATACTAGCACCCAACCAATGCACAGAAGCCAGGGAATTGAGGAAAAGCTGGAAGAAGCTGAGGAGGAGTGTGGCCCCACAGGAAGACCAGCAGTTTCAACTGACCTGGATACCCAAGATCTCTTAGACACTGGGCCACCAACCAGGCAGCATACACCAGTTGATATGAGGCCCCTGACACACATACAGCAGAGGACTGCCTGGTATGGCCTCAGTGAGAGAAGACACACCTAGCCCTCGAGAGACTTGAGGCCACAGAGAGTGGGGAGGCCCAGTGCGGTGAGGGTGGGGACATCGTCTTGAAGAGGACAGGAGGGGAGGGAAGAGGAGGTATGAGATAGGGAGCAGTCAGGGAGGACAAGGAGGGGCATGAAGATGGGACTGTAAAAAAGGATTAAAGAATAAAAAAATAATAATTAAGTTTAAACATAAGAGTAGGCCCCATCTGATAGGACTGGTAATCCTATGTGGACAGGTCCCAGGAAGGCCACTCATTCTGGCACTTGCCCACAGGCTATGTGAGAAGAAAACTACCTACCTGACCATGCTACACCACCTTGATCTTGAGTTTCAGCCCCAGAACTCTGAAAAAATTAGCTTACATTATTTAAACTATATAATGTGCAGTATTTTGTGGCAGCAGCCTAGGATGAGATAATGAATGATAATTATAGCAGAAATAAAATATGACATGGAAAGTAACATGGCTGACATCACACAAACATACACACATACACACACATACATACACAAGCATACGCACAAATACATACATATACACACATACACACACAAACACATACATATATATACACAAACATATATACAAGCACACACACCCAAACACACATACATACACATTCACAAGCACACACACAAGCAAATACACACATACATACATATACATACATACACATAAATACACACATATATACAAACACATACACACAAACACACAAACACATACACAAGCACACAGACCTAATTCACATACACACACATACAAACACACCTATATATATGCACATACACACACAAACATACACACATACACAAACAAACACACATATACACATAAACACACATGCATACACACATATACACATAAACATAAATACATATACACATGAACACACACATACACACACAAGCACAAACACACACATATGTACACAAAAACACATACAAACACAAACACATACATACACACACAAACACAAACACAGAAACACACATGCACACATACATACACACACATGCACACACACATACACACATACATGTAAACACATACACACACACACACACAAGCATACACACACATACACACACACTCTATGTGTCTCTCACCCAGTTTATGATTATTTTGTGAGACAAGGAGAGAAATCATCCTATGACTAGTTTTCTTCAAAGTTCCCTTTACTATTTTTGGGTCTTTGTCATTTTTATAAAAATTTTATAATATCTATCAATCTCTAGAAAACATTGCTGGGGATATTTTGATTGCACCAAGCTTACTTTCACAATGATGTGTCTTTCAGTTCACAAATATATCTGGTCTGGAGCAGGTCCATGGCCACGAGATCTGAAAGTCACTTTTCATTTATCTCCCTGAGGTTCTATAATTCTTAGTTCAGTGATCTTATCACTCACTTCCCTCATGAATGGGTATTATCACACTACTGGTAAATTATTGAATTATAATTCTAATTGTATAATGATACTCAGTACAAATATACTCATTAATAATTCTGAAACCTGAAACCTTGAAAGCTTTTCCTATTAATTCCAATAGTTAATTCTATTAGGGTTTTTTTTTTAAATTCAATCTACTATCTGAACTATTTTCCATTTGTATCTCAAAGACTGCTTTTAAATGAATATATAGGAATTGTGCTTCTAGTAACTTGCTTATTGCAGCTTGTCGCTCTAACCTGTTCATTGTTCCAAGACCTTCCTGCAGGGCTCTGTGAGGCCTTCCTTGATGTGTCTCCCCCATGTGAAAGGCAAAGGCTATACTATATTCCTCATTTGCACAGCCAAGTGCCTTGTGAAAACTAGGAAGTACTCAGTGAACAACTACAGAACTGAAATAAAACCTAGTTATCAGAGCTCAACACCAGCCCAAGGGATCACGGTGTGCAACAGCTTAGTGTTCATGAACATCCTTGTAATAGTAGGGCGGACATAACTAAAGCACGGCTACAGGAGACCACAGGTCAACATGGCAATAAAGTGGACACTGTACATCCAACAACTCCAGGGTTGGGGACCTTAGTCTGGAGTGGTTCCAGGCCATGAGATCAAACTTCTTCCTCCTGATGGACATTTAGAATGGTCTTCCCTTCTCAGTGTAACTTAGAACTTTACCTCTCAGCTAACAGCATCTTCTAGGCACTTCTGGTCAGGGCAAAAGGCATAGATAGCCCTTAGCTAAATTTATGACAGGTACCAATATTGGTAAAAAGGAACAAACTCAATCTGTCTGATAAAACACTGGGCTTTCTGCTCTATTTCTGGTGTGTGGTTGTCCTAAACAACCCTATGAAATATATGCACAATCCCAAATTCTGGTTGTCAACCTTAGGACTAAAACATAAGGTTAGAAAACTCCCAGAATCCACAAACTCAGAACAAGACACCTCCCGCTTTCTTAGCTCTTCTCCTCAAGTGAACTAGGGAGGAGGCCTGCAGAGGCCCTTGGGGGTCTAGGGAACTGCTTTAGAATCGGGTGAAGAATAAATCTTGGAACTTGGACAGATAATCAATGGTCCCACTGCTTTAGTAGCATTTAGGGCAGTCAGTGGCTTCTAGGTCTCGTCTCACACACTCAAAAAGTGAATTTCACAGCTAATGGAAGGTTTAGTTTTATAAAGGAGTTTTGTTATGGGAAGAGCTTCAAGAGGAGGAAGCAAGCAGAGCTCCTACACAGCGGAAGGAAGCAGGTCCCAGAAAGAGTGGGAGTTAATACAGCTTTACTAGGTCGAGGCATGTGGACAGTCCACCTGTAAGCTTCTCACAAGTCTTTCCATGCAAGGATCTAGAAGGCACCTCAGCCACACCTCCTTCAAGACCAACAAGCATCTAGTCAGGGCACTGCTTCTAGGCAGCTGTGCCTAAAGGTTACCATGTGAATACTTAAGGAAAATTTTTTAAAAATCCAAAACAGAACAAAACAGCAACAACAACAAAATACCTGTAAACATTTTTAATATTTCTTTGACCAAGATAGAACTAGAGATAAACCCAAGGACAGCTCTGACTTCTGGCCAAGACATAACTGGTTGTCAGTGAAGCAGAACTAACTGCTCCTTTCTGAGTTCTTAACCCTCCAATGCCTGACAAGTTTCTATCTCTTGTTCTCCGCATTAAGAAATAACAGGTGACTCAGGTGAACTCAGCATGACTAGAAAGCCAAAGTCACCTACCTGACCAGTCTGGGTCTGTAGTCCTGGGGCCTACCCTTTCCACATGTACCCCACTACCAGAGTGTGTCTGGCTAGCAAGAGACCAGACACAGAGCTGTCCTACAGGGTACTGGGAACTCTGAAGTGGAATGCAGGTCCTGCACAGTCTTGTCTTAGCCAGTTAAGTCTCTTTCTTCTGGAAGACTGTGAAGTCCCCTGTGACTGAAGCAGGACTTTTCACCTAAGGACTAACTAGCAGGGACATTTTTCAAGGTGAACTCCTAGAAGAAATGTTAGAACTGCACGAGGAAGTTGCATGCGGTACCATCTTTCATCATCCCTTTCAGCATCTCAACATGTGTGAATTCCCAACTCTGAAGAGCAAGGTAACCTAACTTACCTTAGTGACCCAAGTAACCATGGTAGCAAGCCTTTCATTTCAACCCTAGTTGCCCTTCCTTTCTCTGGCACATGCCTGTTGAAATCCAAGGTCGCATATTTCAAAACTAGAACTGTTGAAAAGATCATTTCCCCTGAGGGTCCACAGTGTTCTCCTTCTTTAGCATGCCCTAGGGTTTGTAGTCTCTTCCCAGGACAAAAACCTTCCCAGCATATATCCCTCAACACTCAGAATTCTTTCTCCTTCCCTTTTGCAGTCAGTCACAGGGAAAAAGTGCCCTGCTCCACGGAGATCTTACAGAGCTACCCACCCATGGCCCAGGACACAAGAATTGAACATGTTCTCCTACTGCCACTGCCAACAGTAATGTGACTTTTCCTCCAGTCTAGCCAGCAAGATGAAGCCTGTACAAGGAGGTAGCCATTCACTAAGCTGGGACTTAGTCACTGCAAGTGACCAGATGCTTGAAAAGTACTCATTCCTGAGTAGTGGTATTCAGTCTTATGGTAACTGATTGTAAAACAAACCAGCTTTCCCTTTGGAGGAAGACTGCAAGAGAAGGGGAGGCAAGCTTTAGTCAGAGTAAATGGGAGGAAGAATCTAACTCAATGTGACTGCGCACAGAGCCTTTGAGATTCACCCTCTGTCCACTAGGGATCTACCAGGCTCTGCTCTCCCAGTTTATCCTGGTAACTTGTAACAAAGCACTTTCTTTGCCCCCAGCATCAGCCAATTTAAAGCAGACATGTTTACTAACCACTTAATCTATTCAGTGTAAAGTATGTTTCACATTCCTTTTCAAAGAATATAACCTGAGAACACCACACAGAAACTCCCAAAGGTCTCTTGCTCAGTCCCTAAGCAGCTGTGTGTCTAGTTCACACAAGTACACAGGGTCAGCAGTCACTGTTAAACTTCCTCTTCTACTGAAACCATAGGAACAGAAGCTGGCAGGTTTAATAGGTAATTTCAATTTTTACTAGTTTGTGATGCTCAGATAATAAAATAATAACAGAAGTTTTCCCTGAGCCAAAGAAGCTCTTTCCAATAGAATCAGCCCCCCCCCCCAAAACTCAAAAATGCTGAAAAGAATGAGCAATGCATTTAATTGAAGATATATACCTCCTATATAGCTTATAAGAGGGTGGGGGTTATGCCCATAGAGGTAGATGGATGAATGGACAAGATGGACAGACACACAGACAGACAGATGGAGGTAGACTCCCAGGCTGGTCAGTAGATGTGAGATATATATATATGTATATATACATACACATATGCGTGCGTACACACACACATACACACACACACACACACACACACACACACACACACACACACACACACACACATATATATATATATATATATATATATATATATATATATATATATATTTGATGAGCAATGGCTTGTAACCTCATAGCCGGAGGCTTCTGGTCAGTCATACTGTGGTTACCATGTGATAGAAAGTACAAGTTTCACAGAAATTTTAACAATAGATTGCAAGAGAAGACCACAGTAATTGTAATACTCTGCTTGCTTATATTTTTAAAGATAAAGCAATATTTTAAATTAAATTTGCCCATAAAATTCCATAAAATAAAAATACATGATCTCATAAAATCAAATCAGTCTTTAATTGTAATAATAAAAATTACATTTCAGTAATGGTGTCTTTGAATTAATAGCTCTATAAAATAAAAGCTGTACAGCTGGTCTCTGCTACCTGGATGGCTATTTCTGCAGTTAGAAAGAAGAGCTCTGAGATACAGCTAGGCACTGCTTGGGGCAGCCTGCTAGGAGGGGCTCCTCAGTACTAAGCAGTTGAACCTTGACCACCAAAAAATGACAACATTAAACTAGGAAACTTTGGAAATTCTTACACTGCAGTTAAGGTGGAGAGATAATAACTGCAATGATTAAAGATGTGAAGTCATTTTTCTAGTATCATGCACTGTTACTGCTGATTTCAGACCTAGGAATTTATAAATATGACGCCCAGTTTTGTTTTTCATTACTGTATCTTAAAGCCACCTATAAAGAGATTCAATTTTGTAGATCTTTGTAGTTCTAAAAGAGGCTTCTATTCATGTAAATAGTCAAGAATTTGAAGCCCATCTTCCTCAATATGCCACCAACACAGTCACAGCATCTGTATGATCCTGTCTTACTTCATATCAATCAGCCTCCCCCCTGGCAAGGCTGTACTCTGCCTCAATTATTCATCCTTCTCATGTGACTTCCTGAAGTCTAAAGTCCAGCACACACATGTGTGCAGAAACATCAACACCTTAGAAATAGCTAGGCTCTCTCATCTCAGAGCCCAAATCCCGTCCCTCTCCATCTCTCTGTTCCTCTACATTCTCACACTGATACCCTATCAATTCTTCAGTCTCTCCAAGATGGAGATCATCTGGGCTAGATCGTTCGCCTGTCTAAGCCTTTGTGTCCCTATAAAGGCAGCTCGATAGGTGAGGAATTTTTCTGTTTTAAGCCCTGACTTTTCTGTCTAAACATTCTGCCACACTGTCTCCTCTCGAAGAAGCAGTGCTCCTGTATCACCTCAAAATGAGAGTGGGGAGAGGTGAGTTGCTCACGGTCCTGACCTCCATTAGTTGGAACAAGGCCACCCTTTGGTCTCAAGAAGGCCTACAGGACTCCCAAGAGTGTACTGCTTCCCCATGGAGACCTGCGGGGGTGGGGGGTGTCAAGAATAACCAGCTTGGAAACCCGCCCCACCGATTGACTCCCAGTCTGCTTCACTGGAGCACAGCCAGTGAACATGAGTTGCACACAGTCCCCTGACCTCCACATCTGGCAGTAGACTTACCCTTCGGCTCCGAGGAGCATCCTGTTTCCCTGTGAAGGCCTTAGGGATCCTAAGATTAACCTGCCTGGAAACCCATCCACCAATCCCCTCCCAATCTAGTCCACCTGGAGCACAGCCAGCAGAGAGGGCTGTGGCAGCCCCAAGAACTACCAGCTTGGAACTTTCCCCACTAAGCTCTTGCCAGTGAGGTCTACCTGTGTCACAGTTAGCAGAGTTAGGTTTCCTGATCTTCACCATCTGGCCCATGACTCCCTCTACCTTCCTGAGAATTCCTACATCATCAGGATCGTCCAGCCAATATAAGGGAAAACCAGATGTCTAAAGGACAGCATAAGAACAAAATCAACCAGAGCCAGGACAATATGGCACCACCAGAGCCCAGCTACCCTGCTACAGCGAGCCCTGGATATCCTAAGGAAACTGAAACACAAGAAGCAGATCTTAAATTGAATCTTACAAAGATGATAGAGGCCTTTAAAGAGGAGATGGATGAATCCCTTAAAGAAATACAGGAGAATTCATTCAGACAGGTAGCGGCATTAAAAGAGGAAGCAAATAAATAGAAAAAGTACAGGAAAATAAAATCAAACAGGCAAAGGATATGAATAAAACTGTCCAAGACCTGATAAAAACAATAAATAGAATAAATAAACAAGTAGAAGCAATAAAGAAAACACAAACCGGGGGAATCCTGGAGATGAAAAACCTAGGAAAGGGAACAGAAACTATAGAAATAAAGAATCACCAACAATTCAAGAGATGGAAGAAACAATCTCAGGCATAGAAGATACAATAGAAAATCAATACATCAGTCAAAACAAAGTACAAACTCTACAAAAAAGTTCATGACACAAAATGTTCAAGAAATTTGGGACAATATGAAACAACCAAACCAAAGAATAATACAAATAGAAGATGGCAAAAATGACCACCTCAAAAGCCCAGAAAATATCTTCAACAAAATCATAGTAGAAAATTTCCCTAACCTAAAGAAAGAGATGCCTATAAACATATAAGAAGCTTACAGAACACCAAATAAATTGGACCACAAAAGAAAATTCTCCTGCTACATAATAATCAAAACACTGAATGTACAGAACAAAGAAAGAATATTAAAAGCTGCAAGGGAAAGGTCAAGTTAACATATAAAAGCAGACCTATCAGAATTACACCTGACTTCTCAACAGAGACTCTAAAAGTTAGAAAGGCCTGGACAGATGACTTGCAGACCCTAAGAGACCACGGATGTCAGCCAAGACTACAATACCCAGCAAAACTTTCAATCACCATATAAGGAGAAACCAAGATATTCCATGGCAAACCCAAATTTAAACAATATCTTTCCACTAACTCAACCCTACAGAGGATACTAGAAGGAAAACTTTGACACAAAGAGCCTAACTACACTCAAGAGAACACAAGAAATAAATGATTTCCCACCATTAAAAACAATAGAAGAGAAACACACACACAACTACCACCATCATCAAAATAACAGGAATTAATAATCATTGGTTATTAATATCTCTCAACATCAATGGACTCAATTACCCAATAAAAAGACATAGACTAACAGAATTGATGCAAAAACAGAATAAATCATTCTACTGTATACAAGAAACACAGTCTTAGCAACAAAGATAGACATTACCACAGAGTAAAGGGTTGGAAACTGGTTTTTCAAGCAAACAGACCCAAGGAACAAGCTGGAGTAGCCATTCTAATATCTAATAAAATAGACTTTCAACCAAAAGTCATCAGAAGAGATGGGGGAAGGACTCTTCAGACTCATCAAAGGAAATATCCACCAAGAGGACATCTCAGTTCTGAACATGTATGCCCCAAATGCAAAGGCACCCACACTCATAAAAGAAATATTACTAAAGCTTACATCAAACTCCACACATTAATAGTGGGAGATTGCAATACCCAATTCTCACCAAAGGACGTGTCATTGAGACAGAAACTAAACAGAGAAATAATGTAACTAACAGAGGTTATGACTCAAATGGATAACAGACATGTATAGAACATTTCACTCAAACACAACATAATATACCTTGTTCCCAGCATCTCACAAAACCTTCTCCAATATTGACCATATAATCAGTCACAAAGCTAGCCTCGACAGATACAAGAAGATTGAAATAACTCCTTGCATCTTATGAGATCACCATGGCTTAAAGCTGGACTTACACAACAGGAAGCCTACATCCTCATGGAAACTGAAAATTTCTCTACTCAATGATCACTGTGTCAGGAAAGAAATAAAGAAATTAAAGAATTTCTAGTATTCAATGAAAACAAAGGCAGAACACGCCCAAACTTATGAGACACAATGAAAGCAGTCCTAGGAGGAAAGTTCACAGCACTAAGTGCCTTCAAAAAGACAGTAGAGAATTCTTATACTAACAAATTATTAATACACCTGAAAGCTATAAAAAAAAAAAAAAAGGAGCAAACACACCAAAGATGAGTAGACAGCAGGAAATAAACTCAGAGCTGAAATCAATCTATTAGAAACAAAGGGAACAATACAAAGAATCAACACAAACAAAGAGCTGGTTCTCTGAGAAAATCAACAAGATAGACAAAGCTTTAGCTAAACAAACTAAAAGGCAAGAGGCAGTACCCAAATTAACAAAATCAGAAATGAAAAGGGAGACATAACAATGGACATTGAGGAAATTCAAAGAATCATTAGGTCTTATTTCAAAAGCCTGTATTCAACAAAATTGGAAAAATTAAATGAAATGGATGATTTCAATTACCAAAGTTAACTCAAGATCAGGTAAACTATCTAAATAGTCCTATAACCCCTAAGGAAATAGAAGCAGCAATTAAAAGTCTCCTGAACAAAAAAACTCCAGGGCCAGATGGTTTTAACACTGGATTCCACCAGACATTCAAAACAGAGCTAACGGCAATATTCCTCAAACCATTCCACAAAATAGAGACATAAGAAACATTGCCAAACTCATTCTACGAAGCCACAGTCACTCTGATACCAAAACCACAGACTCAACAAAGAAAGAGAATTGCAGACCAATCTCCCTCATGAACACTGATGCACAATGCTCAATAAAATACCTGAAAACTAAATCCAGGAACACACAAAAGATATCATCCACCAATCTCAAGCAGGCTTTACCCCAGGGATGTAGGGATGGCTCAATATACAAAAATCCATCACTGTAATCCACTATATAAAGAAACTGAAAGGAAAAAAACCCACATAATCATCTCATTGGTTGAAAAAAAAAACTTTGACAGAATCCAACACCCCTACATGTTAAAAGTCCTAGAGAAAGCAGGGATATGAGGTGCATATCTAAACATAATAAAAGCAATATACAGCAAGCCAATAGCCAACACCAAATTAAATAGAGAGAAACTCAAAGCCATTCTATAGGCTTACATTTTTCAAAACCTACTTTAATGCGTGTACTTAAACACTTTAACCTCCCTTCTAGCCCACCACCACCATAGGTAGTAGAAAGGAAAGGCTAATAGGACAAAAAAAGGTTGTGGGATTGTTTAGAAATAGTTCTTTGGGGTGAATCCCCATTGAATGCAGAAGAATTTGCATTGTCAGGATATCAGCAGTTCAGTTCACATGAATCAGCAGTGGTAGCTCTATCTACTGGCAAACACTATTTACAAATAAGCAATGGCAGTTCAATCTAAAAGAAACCTCGAGGATCTGCCAATTGGCCCGAGTCTAAGGAAGCTGCTAGAAACTACTGGAATACCACCAGAAGGTGCATTTCTCTCTATGAATTCATGACAAATGATGACCAGCAAAGAGTGGCAAGGCAAACCAATACCAAACAGCCGTGTCCACTGTCTGCTGGGTTATACTGTAACCCTTTACCAACATCATATGTTCTCCCAAGTGTCTGTTCTAGCAAACATCACATGCCTTGTTCCAGGCTGCTTCCAGAAAAAAAAAAAAACTCCACATGTCTGTTCTCAGCAAAACATCTTCGCACATGTCTGCTTCAGAAAAAAAACGTCCTCTTATAAGACAATTTCTAGAAAAACATCATATGACACAACTGAGTCCCCAAAGAAACCAGAAATTTCCACTTCAAAATCCCACTAAAATCAGGGACAAAACAAGGCTGTCTACTCTCTCCCTTTCTCTTAAAATTGCATTTGAAATTCTAGCTAGAGCAATAAGACAACTAAAGGAGATCAAGAGAATACAATTTAGAAAGGAAGAAGCCAAAGTATTGCTATTTGCAGATGACATGATAGTATAAATAAGTGACTCCAAAAATTCTACCAAAGAACTGATAAAAAAAAAAAACCTTCAGCAAAGTGACTGAATACAAAATTAACTCAAAGAAATCAGTAGCCCTCCTTTATACAAAAGATAAACGAATAAGAAAGAAGTTGAGGAGATAATACCCTTCACAATAGCCACAAAATATATATATATATAAAATACCTTGGTGTAACTCTAACTAAGCAACTGAAAGACCTGTATGACAAAACTCTGAAGAAAGAAATTGAGAAAGATATCAGAAAATGGAAAGATCTCCCATGCTCACGTATTGGTAAGATTAATATCGTTAAAATGGCTATCTTAACAAAAGTAATATACATGTTCAATCCAATTCCCATCAAAATTAAAACACAATTCCTTACAGACCTTGTAAGACCAACTCTCTACTTCATATGGAAAAAACTAAAAACCCAGGATAGCTAAAACAATACTGAACAATAAAAAACTTCTGGAAATATCACCATCCCTGACTTCAAGTTGAACTACAGAGCAAAATAATAATAATAATAATAATAATAATAATAATAATAATAATAATAATAATAAACCACCTACATTGTATTGGTATAGAAATAGACAGGCTGATAAATGGAATTGAATCAAAGACTCAGAAATAAACCCACACACCTACAAAGAGGCCAAAACCATGCAATGAAAAAGGGAGAGCATCTTCAAAAAATGGTGCTGGTCTAATTGGATATCTGGATGTAGAAGAATGCAAATAGATCCCTACTTATCACCATGCACAAAACTCAAGTCCAAATAGATCAAAGACCTCAACATAAAACCAGATACACTAAAACTAATAAAAGAGAAAGTGGGGAACTGCCTTAAACACATTGGCACAGGAGAGACAACTTACTGAACAGACAGCACTAGCTCAGGCACTAAGCTCAACAATTAATAAATGGGGACTCATGGAACTGAAAAGCTTCTGTAAGTCAAAGGACACTGTCAACAGGACAAAATGACAGCATATAGATTAAGAAAAGACCTTTACCAACCCTACATCTGACAGAAGGCTAATATCCAAAATATATAAAGAACTCAATAAGTTAGACACCAACAACCCAAATAACCCAAATAAAAAATGGGGTACAGAGCTAAACAGAAAATTCTCATCAGAGGAATCTCCAATGGTCAAGAAGCACTTAAAGAAATATTCAATGTCCTTAGTCATCAGGGACATGCAAATCAAAACATCTCTGAGATTCTATCTTACATCTATCAGAATGGCTAAGATCAAAAATTGAAGGGTCAGAACATGTTGCAAGAATGTGTGTGGAGCAAGGGGAACACTCCTCCATTGCTGGTGGGAGTGAAAACTTGTACAACCACTCTGAAAATCAATTTGGCGGTTTCTCAGAAAACCGGTAAGAGTTCTACCTCAAGACCCAGCTATATAACACTCCTGGGCGTATACCCAAAAGATGCTTCACCATCTCAACTATGTTCATAACAGCTTCATTCATAATAGCCAGAAACTGGAAACAACCTTGGTCCCCCTCAACTGAAGAATGGATAAAGGATATGTGGTTCATTTTCACAATGGAATACTACACAGCTATTAAAAACAAAGACATCACGAGTTACTACACAGCTATTAAAAACAAAGACATCAAGAGTTTCGCAGGCAAATGGATGGAACTAGGAAATACCATTCTGAGTGAGGTAACCCAGACCCAAAGGACAGGCATGGTATGTGCACTCACTTATAAGTGGATATTAGCCATAAAGTACAGGTAAAGTAGTTTACCATGCTACAATCAACAAGCCAAAAGAAGCCAAATAACAAGAAGGACCAAAGGGATGAAGGTTGAATCTTCCTCAGAAAGGGAAATAAAACAGATACTGGAGGTGCATGGATGGAGGGAACTGGGTGGAAGAGGGGATGAGAAAGGGAGTGGGTAGGGGATCAGATGTAGAGAGAACAGGAGAGAATGAAAATTGGCAGTGAGGGATTGGCAATTGCTAGGATGTACTGAAGACCTGGATAGAGGGAGGCCCTGGGGGTCTATGGGGGCAACTACAATGAGACTTCTAGCAGTAGAGGATAGTGATCCTGAAGTGGCTAGTTCCTGTAGCCAGGAAGGACATCCATTGGAGGGATAAGGACAGCAACCTACCCACAAAACCTTTGGTCCAAAATGTGTCCTATCTACAAGATATGTAGGGACAAAAATAGAGCAGGGACTGGGAGAATGGCCAACCAATGACTGCCCCAAATTGAGACCTATCCCATGGGTAAGAACCAATCCCTGACCACAATTAATGATACTAGGTTATACTTGCAGACAGGAGCCTAGCATAACTGTCCTCTGAGAGTCTCCACCCAGCAACCAATGGAAAAAGATGCAACGACTCATACCCAACATTAAATGAAGCTGGGGGAGTCTTGTGGAAGCACTGGGGGGTGGAAGAATTGAGGGACCAGAAGAGGACTGGGACTCCACAGGAAGACCAAAAGAGTCAACTAACCTGGACCCTTAGAGGCTCCCAGAGACTGAACCACCAACCAGAGTGAGCACATGCTAGACCTAGGCAACCTGTACATATGTAACAGATACACAACTTGGTCTTTATGAGGGTCCCACAACAACTGGAGCAGGGGCTGTCCCTGAATCTGTTGCCTATCTGCTTGTCTGCCTGCCCATAGATCCCATTCCCCAAACTGGGCCTCTTTGTCTGGCCTCAGTGTGAGAGTATGTACCTAATACTACCGATTTGGTGTGCCTGGGGTGGGAGGTGGGCAAGGGGAGAATAGAGGGGTTAAGTGTGGGGGTGGGAGTGAGGAGAGAGGAAAGAGGGAAGATCTGCATGAGGGGGTACTGGAAGAGAGGGAATTATATTGAAATGTAAAGGGAATATATAAATTTTAAAATAAAAACTATATAAAAATGTATTTTGATGGCAAAAAAAAAGAAAAGAAAGCAAGTAGGTTCTCAAGGTGGATACTGTATGACTTCTAAGACCTCCCTCTCCCTACTATCCTTCCTCCTTCCCTTGTCCACTTCAGAAAACCATACAGCTTCTTCCACTGTTCCATGGACTTGGTCCCCTGAGGTGTGGTTTCCATCCTCTCCTTTCCTGAACAGTCATCCTTATAAGCCTGTGATGATTCTAAAAGACTACTGCCTTCCCTAATTCCACAGGTATTTGCCTGTTTGAGCTTTTTCTTTAGAGTATATGATTTAATTCATTTCTGGTGACTACTTCAACCCAATTGTCTCTTTCCTGATGACTAGCCTGTAAATTCCTAAAAACATGAGCTTTACTCTACTCTTCTCTCTCTGTTTAGTACATGGCTGGCAGTCAGGCAGACAGTGAGCAAATGAACACACTCAGGCACACACACTGCTGGCAGTCAGACAGTGAGTGAGCAAATGAACACACTCAGGCACACACACTGCTGGCAGTCAGACAGTGAGTGAGGGAATGAACACACTCAGGCACACGGCTGGCAATCAGACAGTGAGTGAAGGAACACATTTAGGCATAGTGCTAGAAATAAGACATTCAGGAATGAATGAACACACCAAGACATGTAAGTGGCAATCAGACAGACAGTGAATGAATGATCACATTCAGGAAGAATTTTCCACAGACTGTGCCAAGGAGATTACATTTTTCTATAAACTTATAGAGCCTATCTACTGCTCTTCAGAAGTAACATGTACAACAATTAGTAAAGTGTAAATGGAACATAGAGATTCGCTTTGCTCTAACAGCTAACTCTCCACAGGAGATATTAATGAAACGCTTCCATTTACAATAGTCCCAAAATTAAACAAAACACTTAGACGTGGATGTAATAGTACATATCTGTAATACCAGCATCTGGAAGTCAGAGGCAAAAAATAAGACTCCATAAACAAATAAAAATAAGTAAATAAATCCTCATGAATAAATTTAACCAAGGAGGAAAAGGCGCGTACACTGGGTACTGAGAGGCACTGCTGCACGAGAACACAGAGAAAGGCTGGTGAGGGAGTTCTGTGAGTAAAGACACTTGGTGCCAGGCCCGATGGCTGAGTTCCCTTCCCGGTGCTGTGTCGTGAAAGGAGAGAACTCCTCAAGGTTGTCCTCTGACTTCCCTCATTCGCTGTGGTACTCACGTACATAAACACACACTCACACACACACACACACACACACACACACACACACACATACTCACATGCACAAATGTTAAATAAATAAATTTTTAAAATACATTGCAGAAGAAAAGAATCTAATTTTAGTTAAAAAGAAGAGAAGACTTCCACAGAGTCACTGGGTTGGAACTAAGAGGCTCAGAAGGGTTGGAGATGGCCACTACACAAATCCAACTACACTCTCTCAGTCTACGCTCCTGGTATAATTTCCTAAAAGCCCAGGAATGTGGTATTTCTTCCTACGTCTTCCTTTTATAAAACATTCTAGATGGTGATCAGGATACATCTCAAGAGGCCCATTCTCTAGCCAACGTTTTTGGTTTCCTAGTTTGAACGAAGGCCAGGCATTGTTACCAAGGAAAGCTAGTCATTATTCTTGATCCTCCCTGACTGACCCTGGCCCAGGTTCATTATTAGACATGTAGCTCTTCAGGGAACCAGAGTGTTCCCTAGATTGGCCCTTTCTATTCAGAGAAAGTATCTCATGAGACAAAGCACATACAGACAGTGATGTTTTTTCTTCTAGGACTTTTCACTATACAAATGTTTCCTCTATAATCTAGGCATGGTAATACATACCTGGATCTCAGAACTTAGTAGTATAGACAAGAACATTAGGAGTTACAGGCAAGCCCGGGCTATATACGACCTAAAAAAAAAAAAAAAAAAAAAGTGTTTGTTCAAGGTACCAAATTCTCACAAAGCCCAAATCTCAGAAATGACCACAAAGATTACATGGTATGTCAGGTATCTCAAAGTTACTAAACCCAAAGGTATCTCAGAAACCAGTATAAAAGCCACTGCAATGACACAAGTAACAATTCTAAAACATTTATTGAAGTATTTAGTTCTTATCAAATCCAAGTCTGCAAAAATATCTATAAAACTGCAGATCAGATGCAGGCCATACAATCAAGCCAAATATCAGACTTGATATTTTGGAAGCTTCAAATCAATATGCACAATCAAATGCCCTTAGTGAACACTATTCCAACATAACAAGAGAGGGAAAGATTGGCATCCCTCAAGTGGAAGCTGGTCTAGCCAGAGATGAGGCATAGGCTTATCAAAAGTGGCTGACAACTAAAGCAAAGGTTCAGGCTACTACCTATCGCTGACGAGGCATGAAGCCCCTGATCACCACCACTGTTCATGCTCTTGCCAAGGCCTCAGAAACAGATGTTTCTTTGTGGTTGTCAACTATGTTAACAGTCAGCTTAGTGGGATCCTTTTGCTCTGCCTAGATGAAAAGGTAGGTGCACATGGTGAAGCTCTTCAAAGGCTAGCCCTTGTAGCTCTCAGCATTTGAAAGCAGCTCTAATACAGTTCTCAAGTAGGTCTCCATTAAAGAAATCCTTGGCTCTGCAAGTGTTCAGCTCATCAGTAGTCCTAGGAAGTGAGGATTTTCTTAGTCCTAGAAAGTAGTTAGCACTGTAGCTTCAGGGCCTTGGACCAGACCTTCGGCCTAAAGACTTCACAGTTCTCTGAAACACTTCTAGGGACCAAGGCTTCAGTTTCTCTTCCTTGGCTCTTTACAGCCGTCTATGCTTCTTTAACCTTGGTTCCTAACCTTTCTCTTCTTCCATATTTTCTCTTGTCCCTGCTTTAGCTGCTCCTTCAAACTGTCCTGTTGTTGCCTTGGCTGCTGTCATAGGTGCTGCCATTGGGAGGCAGCTGCCTGTTGTTGCCTTGGCTGCTGTCATAGGCGCTGCCATTGGGAGGCAGCCATGGGTGCTCTTTATTGGTTCTGCTACTTCTATTGACATTGGCCTCAAACTCCATGGTTCTCTTCCCTTTGCAGCCACAACTTGCTGCTTTTGCAGATCTGTCTTTGAATCATCTGACTCTGACTCTTCTTCCGCTTCTTCAGCTTCCAGACAGCTGGCTGCCTCGCAGTTTTGCAGCTCATCCTGCCTTGTGGTAAGATGCCATTGCTGCTGCTTCTCCACTGTCCCTGTCATTGACACTGCTCTGCTATCTCTAATACATATTTCTTCCTATTACAAGCTCAGCCTGATCTACTAAAAGTGGGCAAGAAAAGACTATACAAAAGACGCTATTTACCGAGCCCAATGGTGCAACACTGGAGAGGCAGAGCAGGCAAGCCCCTTCAGCAATATCACAAAATGAAATGACCTCCTGCTTACACAGCCAGAGAAACTGTGCTTTCAAATACAGGCTATGTTTGTACCATCACAGCAGTATCTCTTTTTCACAGGGCACAGCAACAATTCTGCCAAGCCACCCCCTTTGGTCTGGGTTAGTATGTCTCAACCTGTGGAGTGTGACTCCTTTCACAGGAGTTACCTAAGACCACGGGAAACTAAATTTCCATTACAGATCATGACATAACAAAGTTAGTTATGCATTAGCGACAAAATAATCTTATGGTTGGGGGGGCGGTAGTCACCACAATATGAGGAACTGTATTAAAGGGTCACAGCACTAGGAGGGTTGAGAACCACTGGTCTAGGTAAAAGTTTACCTAGAGTCCACTACGGCTGTGACAGCAAATGTCCAGTACAAACTCAAACTGTTCTGGTGCTATTTTGTCTTCAGGAACCAACACAATCAGCTACCATAACAGTTCAGTTTCCTCAAGATGTGTTCAAAATGACTATAAGAGTAATCCAGATTTTGGATAACAGTTCATTTGTTCAAGAGAGTCAGTGCATGTAGCTAGAAAGGATTCAACGGCTCCCAAATAGGTAGCAGAGGTGTCCGACCTCACCCCTATCATTGCTTTTTATAAAAATAGAAACATCAGAAGGAAAGCTGACATTAAGTGCTTAAAGAACTTATCAGCAGGGTTACTGAGATTGCTCAATGGGTAAAAGCACTCTCTGCCAAGCCTGGGGACCTGAATTCTATCTCCAGATCCCATGTGGTTAAAAAAAAAAAAGAAAATGGATTGCTACTTGTCCTCTGCACACAGTGATACACACAATGCAAATAAATAGATATAAAGCAACTTTAAAGAACTATCATTCACCCAAACACCGAATCAACCCAGAGAGAGAGGTAGGGCCCTCACACCTGTTCATTTGCAACTCAGCCTATGTATTTAATTGAATTCAACAAAAATCCCTCAAGAACTTTTGTGTATACATTCAAGCTGATCCCAGCGGATACTGGAAAGACAGAGGAGCTAATAAGACTGTCATACAATTGTGGAAGTAAAATGTGTTGGAAGAGAAGACTACAACACAGTAAATAATCGCTTTCTAGTTGCAGCAAACAAGACACCAGCAGCAAAGGGGGTGAAAGGAACACCTGGCAGTGGAGCAGAGCAGCTTCCAAACAAGACCCTGACGAGCGCAGAGCAAGCCAAGGAAAAGGCTGGCTGCAACCGGTGCTGCAGAACAACTGGGTGCTCACAGAAACTAACTTCAGTCAAAACTAAAACCTGATGTTAAGTTAACCCAAATGTACTGTAGCTTTAAATGTACTCTGCAAGACTTTGGAGAAGTCCTAGGAGAAATCCTGACACCAAAACAACCCATGGGGGTGGGAGGAACTGATTAACTGGACTTGACCAAACTTATGTTTATCCAACAAAAGACACTGTTAGGAAAACAAAACCATATACTGGAAGAAAATATCACAAGTTTTTTTTCCTGCAAAGAATTTGTATCCGAAAAATACAATGAACTACAATAACTTCATTTAAAAAAAGGAAAAAACCAGTCACAAGGATTAAACAAGTACAGCAGTAAACAGAGTGTGTCGCTGACGATGAAACCTCAGCACAACTGTGACATCAGCAGAGTGTGTAGCTGACGATGAAGCCTCAGTAACACTCTGTGTTTTGGAAATTCAAACCAGGATGACCAGGAGCAGAGAGAAAAACTAACAGTAACACATGCTAATGAGGGTGTGAGGCACCCAGAACACATCCACTGAGATCCAGGCAAATGGCAATACCTTGTAAATTTGGCAAAGTTAAACAGTGACCATAGGACCCAACTACTCATATTTATCCAACACAATGAATGCAAACACATGCTCACAGAGCCAGCACTACAGGAATGTTCATAGTTAATTGCTTGTAGTTTTCAAAACCTGGAAAGCACCCAGATGTCCATCAACCAGCAAAGGAATAAACACAGTGAGGTTCTGTCACTGACGGAATAAATCTTAGCAACATAAAGCCATGCATGCGTGTAGTGGCATGCAAGTATCTCTAGTGCATTCTGCCCACTCCAAGCCAGGTTTCAAAAGTTACATATTGTAAATCTTCCTGGCTGTAACACTGTAGAACAGGCAGAGCTACGAGCAGTACAGACAGGTGAGCTGCTACTGCCTTGAGGAACCACCCCAAGTAACCTTATGAGAACGACTCTGTCTGTGCCAGTGGTTATGTTGCAAAATCTCAGTGTGGTGGTAGTCATGTGACTGCATTTGTCATGGAACTGGAAAATGTAAAAGGACTACGTATTTTGTCTCAATATATTTGACTTTAAAAGTACAGACACATCGATACAGGTTAATAAGACTGATCTTACTGTAGAGTATGAAGCCAAGGATGGTAGTGAGCATTTATGCAGATTATCCCGTGGGTACAGCCCACTGCTTCTGCTATACATGCTCGGGTTCCTGCTCCCTCTGCAAATGGAGAACACAAAAGCAACATCTGAGCTAACCACTCAGCAGTCAGACTCACTCACATACATACAAAGCTTCCATCCCAGCTTCTAATGTTTTCTTGACAGCAATCATTAGTTTAGAACTAGAAAAAAAAGACAGAAGAGCAATGCTGATAAAAATAATTAATCTTGCAGAGTAACCAACCGCACTCAATAAAAGAACCTGAGACCTAGTGTTCAGATTGAGATTATATACCTTTGTTTTTTTTACCCAGTTTTTACACTGTTTAAACAAGGATCTTTTTTTTTTTAAGCCCTGACTTTTAAAAGGTCACATTGTGCAACATTTTTCTAAATCTTTGTCTGGTCTCACAACAAGGTAAGTTTCCTTAATGCTGCTACAAACCAGGTAAAAGGCATGCCGAGGTGAAAGTTAAATAAAAAGCTATCTCAAATAGCATTTTTAAAAGGCAAACATCAACCTTGTAAGTATTAAAAGCACGTTCTAAAATCCACTCTGATGACAGTTTAAGAAAGCCGCTTTTATGTGCTGGGAGCCTGGCTCTGCAAGGCCTTTTAAATGCCAGTGTTTACCTAAAAATGCAGGCAAGGACCAGAATCTGGCCTTGAAGAGGCGCCTTTTGACTGCACACAGTGAACCCAATCTTTAACCAATAAATTGTTCCACACCTTTGTCTCTGCCGAGAGGCAGAGGTCTGCTCTCACAAGAACGCACAAGCCTCTTTAGTCAGGTGGCTCTCTCCTCCGCACCTCTGTACTTGTTGGTTTAGAGTCTCTGAGTGACAATGCACATCACTGGTGCTATGGGGGTTTGTGCTGTCATCTGTGCTACTGATTGTACTTTGCCTTAGATCAAAGCCCAAAGCTTCTAGAAAGACACGCAGACCACAAAGTGGCAAGTAGCATGCCATGTTTGACACAGCAAACAATAAATGACTTTCATCAGCCTGATTAAGAATCCCATGTTTTCAATGCTAAGTCTGATGTCTGAAATGATAGAACTTTCTACATTCTCAAACAAGAAGTTTCAAATATGAGGGAAAAGACATAAAGAGAGCCCACATACCACAAGTGCTGAAATTCCTGCTGTTCAAAGAAGTGCGGTTTAACCTGCTATTGTACAAAGCTCATTGTAAGGTTTAAGTTGAATAGTACATTCAAACCAAACATGCTAACACACCACTATTTTCTCCATTGGAAACAATCTGTGGCGTATCTCTCCCAGACCAGACTGCATCACCAGCCTTGGCCATGTTCAACAATAGCTTTCCCTGTGAGCTTCAACTACAGGTGCGCGCCACAGGGAACAGCATCGGACAGAGCTGGATTGGACATAACTTCATCTGGACTGTTATATACTCTGTCAAAAATGCCACCATCAGCATAAAGTCCCCTCTCCCTTAGAGCCTCCAAGGCTCGATCTGAGTGCATTCCATATGATCTGACCCACTCCCTACAAAATTCTGCAAGATGACAATTACTTCATTCATTTTCTAAGTGAAGAAACTGAAACAAAAAGGCTAAAAAACTTCCCTAAAACTTCACACATCGAGTAAGTGGACCCAGTCTGGACTTGAACATCTCTCCTCCTCTGTCTCTCTATCTCCCTCCGTAGTACTAAAGATGGAAACTGGGGCCTTGCACATGCTAGACAAATATTTTACCACTAAGCTACACTACCCATCCTGGTTTTTTTCTTTCAACAACCCAAACTTATTACATCAACGGCAGAACCCTAAGGTAACATGTGCATCAACATATGTATTGATAACCATGGACCCTAAATAGACAAATAGCAAGCTGGGGTACCAGAATCATTGGCCCGTCCGTGTGTGTGTGTGTATGAGTGACAACGGAGAAAAACTATCCAAGAATCCTTGCTCAAATGGCAACAATGGAAGTGGCAAAGAATGGTTCTGAATCTTGCAAAAGCAAAGCACAGTAACCAGGCTTGCATACTAGAATTACTTTACAATAGTAGACACATTTTTTGTTTGTTTGTAGACAGGGTTTCTCTGAGTGGCCCTAGCTGTCTTAGAACTGGCTCTGTAAACCAGGCTAGCCTCAAGAGATCCACCTGGCTCTGCCTCCTGAATGCTGGTATTAAAGGCATATGTCACCACCACCTAGCTGGTAGACACATTTTAGACGTTATTATTGAACTTATTAGAAATCTACAATTCTCCCTCTAAATCTTTAAAAATGTTATCATTAATGTGTGTGATGTATGTGTTGTGCATGTGGAGGTCAGAGAACACCCTTCAGGAGGAGCTGGCTCTCCCCTCCCACCCTTCGGTGGGTTCTGGGGATTGAACTCAGATGGTCAGCCTTGCAACTACTTTCCCTACTAACCTAGCTCTAAATTAATATATTAAGTATTTATATATACATTTCCTGCTTCTAACTTTATATACTCAATTTCCAGGCCTCACCCTGAAACCTCTACATCCAATAAGCTGTACGCTTAATAGTCCACACACCTGGGACCTCTACACCTGCAGTCCATATATTTGCATGCACACAACTGAGGCCCACATACCTTGAGCTCTACATATCTGGAGTATACACAGTTGGGGTCCACATACTTCAAGGTATGTAGTAGACTTCACATATCTGGAGTTACACACCGTAGGTCTTCATGCCAGAAGTCCATACACCTGGGGTCCACATCTCAGGGTCTATGCACCTAGGCCCTACACATCTGGAGTTCACACATTTGGGGCCCACATACCTGAAGTGCTTATACCAGTAGTCTACACTCCTGGTATCTACATCTCTGGGGTCTATACATCTGGAGTCTTCATACCTGAGGCCCACACTCCCAATGTCCTTAACCCTGGAGTCTATATACCTGGAACCCATATATCTGGAGTCCTCATACATTTCTTAGGGACGGCCCCGACTGCTCTTTGTTAGTACATACCTCCCTTCCTCCTTCCTGTTTAACCATGTCGTCTTAGTCTTGGGCTCTTTCTCTACCTGTATACCTCTTTCCAGAGGCTTCCCGCCTCCTTATTTTGCCACGTCTTGATCTTTGTTGATTCCTATGGCCATCCAAATCTTCTGACTCTAAAGCCTGGCCTCCAGAGATTTTTTATTTGAAATCCTCTCCAGCCAGAGGATGGAGAGGATTTCAAATAAAAAAGCACTTCAAGGCAATAGTAAAAGGGTATTGCCACAACTGAGGCACTATCCAGATGCACTTAAATATACATGGTATCCTTAAACCCAAAGCTGCTGTATTAACACAATTTCTTCATGACTCGTGAAACAGTGATCACAGGAGTGTTCATGCAACTGTTTATTGTCTTGCTTGCTCCTTGACTATTTGCATCTATTGTATTGCTAGTTCCTCAACCTAAAACTGACCTTAATACTTGCATGTAATTAAAATGGTATAAAAGCAAAAGGGAGAAGGGGGGATGGGATAGGAGGGTTTTAGGGAGAGGAAATGGGGAAAGGGAATGGCATCTGAATGTAAATTAATAAAATATCCAAAAGAAAAAAGAAAATAAAGGGATAGTGACAGCTTTTATAACAAGATTGAGTATGCATGAAAATATAGCCTATCAGAAAGATCAGTTACTATTGCTAACAAACTGTCCAGACAAAAGACATGGATTTCTCTCTGTGCAGAGTCCTTAAGGATTCAGAGTAGTATGAAATAAAGAGCCATTCACAACTTGACTTTTTTTAAAAAAAAGGCATTTACTTCAAAATTCTTCATTTATGGAAAAGGCCAGGTATATAAACTACAGAAGAGCAGTTTAGTGAGCTCATTTTTAATACTTATCTGTGAATTTATAACTACTGAGCTCATGGACTGATATCTTACTTGAAAGGTTATGTAATGATACATTTCATATGTGATGATGCCCACACCACCATTAGGCTGTCTTTTCTTTATGTGCTTATGTGCAACCATTTTCACTTACCTGGACAACACCACTAACATGGCCCCACTAAAAATAGGGGAGGGACAAAACTGCAGATTCACCAGGAAGGACATGGGAGGACTCTTTGAACTTGGCTCCAGTCTTTCCTGCCTGTGCACATGCACAATACCAAGCACAAAAGACTGATGGCCCTGGCTAGATTCTCACCTCCCACACATCCTGTAAATAATCCCAATAAAAACTCACTGGTTCACCAAGTTAGTCCTTAGTAGTATCCTTTCCTTGGTTTATTGCCAGTTCCCTGTCTGAAGTAGACAGATGGATGGTCATGTCTCCCCAGGAATAGTGTCACACAACACCACGCTAAGGTAAGTATGGTGAGCTCCCGTGCATCCTGTCCTGCTTTCCAGTTAGGACCAAACAGAGAAAACCATGTCTATCTCTGGACTAGAGGTGAGACACCAAAGGACACAAAATTCATTTTAAAAGTCCCAAAGAAAACCCCAAAATATTGTGTGGGCCGAGTGTGGGGAGCTAAAACAAGACTAGAAATACTGAAAGCCTTGATATCCAATAGTCGACAGCCCCAACCTAAGGAGCCTCAGACCTCAGACTAATAACCTATTGGCTGTAGAGCACACCACTCACACCACTCACACCACTCACACCACTCACACCACTCACACCACTCACACCACTCACACCACTCAATGCGCACGTCTAGTTTCAACAGGAAAGACACTGCATGCAGGAAAGTAAGAAAATGTACTTCCTGAAGCCAGAAGGCAGCAACTGACAAGATCATGGCAGAGTCTGAAGTTAACCAAGAAGAGATTTAAACTGTGATTAGTGAGATAGTGGCTACTATGGTTAGGATGTTATGGTTACGTTAAAGGCTTGGTCTTCATTGTGGCAGTGATGACATGGTGGCAAGTCCTCAGGCCACTGAAGCATCCTCTTGGGAAAAGTAAGGGTAGAGTTAGGACTATGGTCAAAGTAAAAGGACCCAAAGATAGATAGATAGATAGATAGATAGATAGATAGATAGATAGATAGATATCAGAATTCCACCACACGGGGGACTAAAGCAGAAAGATCATGAGTTCAAACTAAGCCTAGGGTAATACTGAAAGCTTGTCTCAATGTCAAGACAAAAGCAGGAAACAACTGTTAAGAGATATGCAGAAGCACTGAAGTCTTAGACCTTGCTTGTGAGAACCAAATGTGGAGGGAATGCTGTGAAAACCAGTCTGGGAGTCACATATACTGATCAGTGATTTCACTTACACAAAAGTGATAAGAGATGCAAACCTGAGTGTTCATGGCAACACTCATGTCTGAGTCATGATCATACTCAATTGTGATGTCAGTGTGTAGCAGCATTCTGTCAAGCAAAGAACAATGCACTGATACATGCTATGATATCAAAAGACCTCAAAAATGCCACATAAAAGAAGCCAAACACCAAAGCATATGTATTGTAGAGGCACATCTAAGTCTATGGACACAGAATATCAATTGGCAGCTGCTAGTGGTAGGGTAGGGCAGACTGTAACATGGGTGTAGAATTTATCTCCACTGTGCAAACAGGAATGTCTTAAAACTAAAGGACAGCATGACAGCACTGTGGACATATCAAATGCCACCGAGCTAGTCACTCTACAATGATCAGTGTTGTTCTATACGTTACCTCGAAGAATTTCATTTAAAAATTGATGGAAAAGATTGGGCAGGATGGAGAAAACCTGAATTCCTTGCAATCAGGAAGGATACAGGAGGACTGATCTATCCTAGGCCAGACTAGGCTATACAAGTTACAGACCACCAGGGATACCAAAAAACCAATGGTTTTTTTAACAAATGAAAAGCTCGGGAAATGGCCACCAGAAGGCCTGACTTTTAAGAAATGTCTAGAGTAGTCATGCGATAAAAAGAAAATAATTTAGGGCAGAAACTCAGAACTAGTCTGTTTTTCCACCTTCCAGACTCATCTATTTGTTCAATGAAAAGAAGTGATTACTGGATGGTTACAAGTTAGGATAAGAAAAATGAGTGGCAACATGTCATAATTCACATATTATAAGAGACGAGTAAAAGGACAGGCAATCCTTCACCAGTACCTGACACAGTTCTATGTTACTGGACTCAAAAGAAAATTAAAAAAAAATATATTTTGAAAATCAAACCACTACTCTTCAAAATTTGTAGGATGCAACAAATTTTTATGGCCAACCTATTTTAGATAGCAAAACAACATGAATTAATTGCTTGAATAAGGTGGGGACTTTTTTAATGGGATTTTTTAATAACTTTATAAAGTTGGAGAGAATACGTCAAGACTGAATTAGTAGGCATTGCCCAAAGCAATCCACATACAGTATCATGTTTTAACTTCATCACAACCCTAAGTTGTGGTAACAGAATCCCTATTTTCATTGAATTTCTTCTTGCTCAAAGTAACAGAAAACTAGACCCACAATAGATGAAGCAGGTTAAGAGAAAAGACCAAGAGCTGGGCTAGCTCCAGGGCTCAAACTATATCACCCATCTTGGACTGTGTCCAAATCCCAGCTCTGCCATTTCCTGTATAATCTTCCTTCTAAGGTTCACCTGGTGTCTTCGCACCTTCAGGCTCTTACCCCTTGGTGCTAATGGAGCAGATGCAGCTGCAATTTCGTGTCTTTTCTTGTTCCCACATTCAGTAGAATTAAAGGAATTTTCCAATACCCTCCCCAATAAAAACCCACTGGAGTTCCTGTGACTAGCCCAGCTAGACCAGGTCCCCAGCCCCCACCTTATGAGATCACAATAATGGTTCATTATAGTATCAGAGTTTCCAACTAGTTTAGATTGGCCACATGTTCAGTCACAGAATAATGTCCAGGACCTACTGGAGTAATTAATAGATGTCCATAGATGCTGCAGGATGCAGCAAGGCCCCTTTGAAAACAAGAAGCCCATAGTTCAGGAAAATAAAGCAACTTGCTAAAACTCAGACATCCAGAAGGGTAAGTGTAGGTTTACACTCAGGTCTAGCTAATGGCATCCAAAAACCTTACCCTCTTAGGCTTCAATAAAAACCAGTGTTAAGACAGCAAAAAGGTGGACTTACTCCTCTCCTAAATACATCACTCACTGAAACGTACGCTCAAATTATACTATTTCTTGAAAGCACCTGAACTACCGTGTGACATTGATAACTTAAAACTAACTCACTGTGAATTTGACTTTTAAAACAGTTGGCCTGCTTTTTAATCTGCTTCTACGAGCTTCAAGTAGTAAGAGCCAATTCAGAAAGTTCATTGCCAAGAAAAAAAAAAAATTATAAACTTTTTACGTGGAGTTTTAAAATTATATTGTTCCAAAGACTTATCGTGTATACCAGATTTATATCGACTTTGGGGACTTTTTAATGACAGAAAAACAATCTTCCTGCTCAGTAACTTCTGTAGACTTTATGGAGAACCTCGCATTCTTGTGTTGACTTTGAACTTCCAGGTGAATTGTATACAATTAAGGTACAACAAAGTCACTGTCATTCCAGGCAGGAGAAAATCAATACACTATTTCTGCTTGGTACCACTACGTGAGAGACTTTTAAATGACAGCGCGGGGGTGCAGATTTAGAGGGGTAGGAGGAGATGGCACGGAGTGCAGAAAGGCTAAGTACCCCTGAAGGCCAGTAGCCGCAGGGACAGCTCTCTCCACCCTCACCTTCAGATTAGTCTTGAGACCCTAGAGCTCGGAAGGAGCCACTAGAGGGGGCGAACGTGAAAAAGCCTGCACCCGGCAACACACAACAGGCCACGATTACCGGGAGCCGAGGCTGGACAATGCAACCATCGTGAGGAACAGTAGGAAGCCAGATGGCGACGCCACAGCGCTCGCAATACAGTCGAGGGGCCGCTATCAAATCTTCCGACTGAGGAGACGACAGAAAGCCCACTATAAAGAGCCGCGCGGGTCAGCGCATCCCTGGGACGCACCACGCACCCTGGCCGGAGCACAGCGGAAAGGACGCCAGACAAACACCACACAGCAGAGGGACTGGTGGGAGAGCCCGCACAAGGCACACTTACACGCCCAGGGCGCGCGCCTCACGACGACGTAACAGCACCAGCGTCCGGACGCTGACGACATGCGAGGGGCGGAGCCATGACGTAAGCGCTCGCGGCTCGCGGCAGGTGAGACTTAGAGGACTTCTGGGCTGCCGGTGGGGGGGGTGAGAAGGGGCGGAACAGGCGAGCATGCGCACTGAGGGCCAGGCGGAGCCGGCGCGCGTGCGCACTTCGAAGTGCAGTGGTCGCTGGTTGCCGTAGCAACGGGGACCAGTTCTGAGTAGGTGCGGCTGAGATCCGGAAAGGCGGGTGTGAGTTTGACCCGCAGTGCTGTCCGACGGATAAAGAAGCTCTGGTGCAGAGGGTGCGAACGCGGGGTAGTGTTGGGCGGGAGGTCTGGGTCACTGTGGGCGGTCCGCGGGTCCTGCCTGCGCGGCGCAAGGCTGTGATGTGGCGAGGGACCTCACGGACCAGACGTCCAACGACTTGTCTCTGTGCATTTCTCAGACACGTCTCTCTGTCTCTCCAGTGCATTTCTATTGACGCGTGTATTAATTGCCTTCTGATCACCGAAATCAATTGGTGATTGATTAAATGTCTTGTCTCCTAGTCCTGTGTTTTACCTACCTGGAACAACCCTAACCGTGTGCAAGCTAATCACAAACAGGCAGTTTGCTCTTGTGGTTGTTAGTGCCAGGCAGAGGTTATTTATTTCTCACCTGTTGCCAGACTAAAGGATCACCTCTTCTCATTTATGTTTTCTCATTCAGTTGGACTACATCTGGCACGTTTCGTTATTCTTTAAATTATATAGCTTGCTAATACTAGGGAAGTCTGGTGAGGCAATTTTTTAATATTCTTACCTTGATATTAGTCACAACGGCACAATAAAAAACCTGGTGAAAGCCACCTATGGTTAACGATGGTAGGAATCTTGTTGAAAAAGTGAACTTTTTTTTTTTTAATGATGCATACTTGGTCGTTGCCAAGTTACAGGCATTTAGAATTTGGAAAATAATAACAGTGACCTTTCAGTATTTTACATGCCTTCCTCCAACCAAGGCCATGGTAAGGAATACTGCATACAAACGTCTTTCATAGATCTTCATGCCAGCACTGAAAAGTACCAAGAAGGTGAGCACATTGAAAACTGCCCTAAACCGGGCAGTGGTGGCGCACACCTTTAATCCCAGCACTTGGGAGGCAGAGGCAGGCGGATTTCTGAGTTTGAGGCCAGCCTGGTCTACCGAGTGAGTTCCAGGACAGCCAAGGCTATACAGAGAAACTCTGTCTCAACCCCCCCCACCCCCCAAAAAAAAGAAAGAAAAGAAAACTGCCCTAGGCTTCCAAAGGATCTGAACAGCAGCTGGTTCTTTTCTTTGTCTTAAATCAGGTGTCTCACACATTAGTTCCTATGGGACTCACTTTCCTGTAATCTTTTCAAGCGTTTGTTGCAGTGCTGGGGTTAGAACCCAGGGCCTCATGTATGCATGAATGTGTAACACCTGCTCTGTGTACATCTTTCTGAAAGTTGGTCCCTCAATACTATTCCGTTAGGTTGCTTTTTAAAAGGTGCTTTTTCTCTCCACTGTAGAATATTGTGGACAGCATGGTCCCAAAACTAAAAAGGTCAATACCGAATATGACCCCTCCCCCATTTTTAAGAGAATGGGGGCAACAGCAGAGCAGTCCCTTGTAAGCTCTCAGGGAGCTTTTCTTTTGTATAATCCTGCAGTGTCAGCATTTTTGTGTTTTTTATAAATGCAAAACTGAGCCAGAGATGCTTAAGTAGCTTGCCTGAAAAAGTAGAAAGCAGACTGGGACCTGGTATCTGTCCCCCATATTCTGTCCGCCTGTGCCTTGGCCACGCTGAAGGTAGCCAGCATGCGCCACACACCCAGCTTCTTCATTGTTCCCCTTCTTGTCAAACACAAACAGCTTGCTGCTTTCCTGGGCAGCTCTGCTCTTGCTCCTGCCGTCTAACACACACATTTCCCTCTTGAAGACTTGCACTAAATGTTGTCCTGAAGGGTCGTTCATTTACTTAGTGTCTCATTCTGGTCCAAGACTCTGTTCTAAGACTCTTTTTGATTCTAGAGTGTTGTTTATAGTCACATTCTTTCTAGCTCCGTGGTAAGCCGTTTGAGGACTTACCACGTTTTGAGGACAGGGATGGATTGGGTTATGACTGTGAATTGGACAGCATGCTGTCCTGGGGCTGGCGTTCGCGTTACCCTCCTCACAGTCCTAGTAGATCTGCATGTTCACATATACTCTTACTTTATGTTACAGCAGAAGAATGGACGTTACTGTGGTGTGATGCTAGAGATTGTTGAAGCCACACCACGGTGTTTCTGTTTCCTGATACAACATGTTAAAGAATAAGGTATCCCATCCTCTCTGAACTGGCCCATGCTTTTATTTACCAGGTGTAGTCTAACTGGACTTTCTTCAGGTATAAAAATGGTTTACAAACCTGGTGTTCTTGGGGAACTGTGAGCAGGAGTGGGAGGTGCATGTGATATGGTTAACAGACAGTCTCTGGGTGCTGCCTGCACACCTCTCCTGGTTCAGGGACCTGGGCCTGCAGAAAATGTTTTAAGTTTTCCGCAGAGAGCTTATACTTAAGAGCAAGATTCCTTCTAGGGTTTGCCTGGAGTGTAACTTAGTTATAGCAAAACAGCGGGGTCTTATTTAAGTACACACAGGTTTGAACTTATTGGTTTATAATTAAGGCTCCAGTAATTAAATGAAAAGATTTCTCTTTGTTTCTACCATAGCTGTTGGGCCTGGGGTTTGCTCTGATTAGGTATTGCTCTGGCATCCCTTCCCTCTGACTTGGTAATCTGCCAACGGGGAGCAGCAAGGCCTCAGTTTTCTTCTAAATGATGTTCCACTAAATAAGACACCCCCTTCCCATTTTTTTTAGGATCATTCATCTAAAAAAGGTAACTTAGCAGTCACTGCAGTTGCCTTACAGGACCACATATTACATGATCTCCAGCTTGGACATCTCTCTGTAGCAGATCCTTGTAAGATAAAAACGAAAAAGAAAGAGAACAAGTCAAAATCTCTCAAAAGAGATGTAACAGCCGTAATAGATACTGGGCTTAGAAGAACTACAGAGGGGCCTAAAGTGGAAGATCCAGAAAAGGAGTATGTTCTAGACCCCACACCACCACCGTTAACGTTAGGTAAGCTAACCTGGACTTTTTTCCTTTGGCTTAATGCTAATTAACCCAGTGTAGCCCTGACAGGCTGGATGGTGCCCTGTTTACAGAGCTGAAGCAATGCTGTATTGGGGGTAAAAAGACAACTTTGACATTTTCATTTTATTGGCAATCAAGTGTGCTGTTAATAAAGCTTTAATGCCAACTCTTCATCTGCCAAGGTTTTTTCACTTTGTAGGTAAAGTATTGGTGAAACTGTCCATAAACAAGATGACTGTGGGCAATACTCTTTGATGAAGTTGCAGCAACAGGGCCAGGTGACGTGCTCTTGTGAGTCTGAATTCCCAAGTGTGTACATTGTGCCTGGCTTGATCATGTGCCCTGTGGCATTCCATATACTGCCACAGTTGGATTTGTGCTTCTGTATTTTTAAGTCCTGCCACCTTCCTTTGCATATTTTTATTGGCTATGGGAGTCTCCTTCTATAGTCCATGCTGGCCTTCAGTAAACTCCTCACTTCAGTTGAGGCAGCAGTGTGTCCAGCTGTGCACGGGCCAACAGTAATGCTTCCCTGGATTTGTGTACTGATCCCTTACTTGAATTAATTGTCTCAATGGTCCTTATTCTGAGGGACTCCATGCCAAAATTTTCACAGGCTCAGTGCTTTTTGGTGTAACATTTTGCCATCAGCTTGAATAACATCCACAAATTTAGTGTCTTCTCCATCATAACTGGATCCCTGTTATACACTAGGGCCATAACTTTTTCTTTGAAAGTCTCACTGTGTGGTTCAAGCTGCCTTAAACTTCGTCTTCCCACTGCTGTTCCCACCCTAGGCCGATATGACTATTACAGAAATACAATTGTTTTTTCTATATTTGTAGTTTGGCATATAGAAGATTTCCTCTTACCTTGGCAACCTCTGCATACAATTTTTTTTTCTGTAAAATCAAAAACTTTGCTTTTTCCCCCTTGAAGGAAGCTCTTTACTTTCTGTCTTGGGTACATCTGGATGACTAGCAACTCTGATGTGTTGCTCTGGAGTGACAGTGAACCCTAAGACTGTAGTACTGCCACAGTCTATCTGATAATCAAGACAAGTGCAGAAGGACAAAGGATATACGACGTATACATCCTGGTTACACGAGACAAGAATGGAGCATAGGGCAATGTGAGATTTCATTGTGCTGCTTAGGCTGAAAAAACCTTACAAACTGGTTTTGGAATGTGCCATTGATTTCTTTTCAGATGGTAGTTGACTATGAATCATTGGAACCTCATACAGTGCAACCAGGATAAGGAAGCATGGCTGCAGTTGATAATTAGCTCACATTAAGTCCCTGGTACCCATCACTATACCAGCATATTAAGGCCACAGAATTCTTTATCGCGTTCTTACAGTCTTTTGTAAATCTGAAATCATTTCATACTGGAAAGCTAGAAATAAAAGACTCCTAGATGACTAGGCACAAAGAATAAGTTTGCTTATGGCTTTTGTGTTGTAGTGTAGGTGTCAGAGACAGGAGGTAGTGGGAAGCCTGCACACAGAGAGGAAGCTCACTCAGTGCCAGTTACCTGGTTTGCACCCTTTTTGTTCCTTTAGCTGCTGGAGTGAGGAGAAGAAAGTTTCCACATTTGATTACAAGTTCAGAATAGCCAGCCAAGAGTGGCAGACATCTTGAGAGAAAGCCTTATCACTGATGTTCACCAGCAAAGCCTTTTCTCAGCTCCGATGCTCGTGGGGTGGGGTGCTATCGCAGATGTCTGTTCAGTTCAAAGTCTGACCTTTGACAATAGGAGTCACTTCACCTACAGAATAAACAAAGACTGAGCTCATTGCCCTGCATGGTAGGCATTTAACCAAGACAGGAGAGGCCCTGACGTTTTAGTGTTGGTATATTTTACCAGAAGTAAATCTAGTGAAGTGAATTAGGCTTCCATATATTAGATGTGAGTTTGAAAAATACAAACGTTAATGTAATTTTTGTTTGTATGCTTTCACACGTGGAGGCTGTATGCCAGTCTGTGAGCCAGACACTGTCTGCGGAGGTCTGCGTGGCTCTGAATCGCCCTCTCCCAAGGGGAGAAGGAGTTGATGGCAAGGTTGGGACTAGGGTAGTGACTGTGGTCGCTCGACCAGCTTCCAGCAGTGAAAGCTTCAGGAGAGAATTTCTCTTCCTCAAAGTGTTACAACTCTATACGACAGACAGACACTCTCAGACTGTCTTTGTTTATTCCTTGTGGGCAAGGTCTTATATACATTTTGGGGTGGGTTGGGGTCTAAAGGCAGGCACTTTCTTTTGACTTGATCTGAGATGTTAAGGATGCCTCATCTGCATGTGGAGGGGCTTTAGGTGCTCCCCCTATATGACTGACTGGTACAGTTCTCTCCATTGGGTGTCATGGTCACATGTCCCAAGACAGGAACTTGGTTGGAAGTAGATGCAATTCCTACCGTCCTCAGGTATGAGAATGGTACCAGGGTTTCTGAACCACTCAACCTTACCAAGTTTTTGTCTGGTGATACAGTTCCACTTGCTCCACAGCTAGAGGTTAGCATCACTTATTTTTTGAGACAGAATCTCTCAACTAGAATTGACCAGTTAACCTAGACTGGCTGGCCAGCAAGCTCTAAGGATCTCCTGTCTCTGCCTTACCAGCACTAGGATTATAGGCACATAGTAGCAGACCAGCCTTTTACATAGATGCTGGAGATAGAACCCATGCTTATGTGGATAGCACTTTCTCACTGAGCTATCTCCCCCATTTTTGACATGCATTTTATGATTATTTCCTCTTTTATTTTGTATTTTTTTTCCTTTGTGCTTTGCATTTTATCTGGGCCAGTTTCATTAGAAATGTCTCTTTTGAGAAAAAAACATCTTGGATTCTATCTACCATT